>NC_142890.1:14021000-14347000 GCF_054131105.1 Drosophila navojoa
GATGATTATGATAACAGTAAATCAAATATGTTAACTATACCGTTCATGCCGACAACGTGTGGTGCTTGTATAGAAGCGCTGGTCACAATATTTGCATGCGTATGGCATCTCTCCTTGATGTCTAACGCGTATATGCAAATTCAAGAGATGTCGTGTAAAGTACTTTGTGTCACATTCTGGGCATTCAAAGTTCTTTACGCCTGTATGCCTCAAGATATGTACTTTAAGATTGCTGGCGTCTGTAAAGCATCTTCCACATTGATCGCATACGTAGGTCTTGCTAGCTCCCCGCTGCTTCACATTACGCTTTACTTGATTTCTAGACCTATCCGACATGGCGCTATCAGAATCTTCTGTTACCGATAGCCGTGTTTCGTCCATCTCAATACAATCGCGGTTCGCCACTGCCGATGCCTTGCGCAGTCTAGTAGAATTAATACTCTTATCATATTCTGTTTCTGAGCGTCGATGATGAGCCGAATTAGTAATTGATGTTGTGTTGGTGCTTGACGCTTGTCTTGGTGAGCACGCTCTTGCAGCTTGAGTTTGCAGAGATGTTTGTTTTGCTTCTCCGTGAGCACGCACAATTTTACGCTCCGGCTGTTGCCTTATATTAATCGCTGTAGACGCGCCCCTTTTCTTTGCGGAATAGAGGGGATCAACGGCTGATGTATCCCTTCCTATATTATCACGCAGAACTATTTGTATTTTAATACACCGTTCTCGAAATGCTATGGAGTGGTTTAAATCCAAGTAGCAACAGGTGCAAATGTGCTTAGGCATTTCCTCTTCATCATTCAACTAAAAGAAAGCTAACTTAAATACGCAGTTAAACATAAAAACACACACATATTTTCGAAATACCATAATTCCAGTCAGTATTTCGATCTTATGTATCAGATCCTCACTTTCCTGGTTAAATAGGTTTCTGGCATTGCGATTGTAAATTCGTTCGCCACATGTTCTGCACAAAACCATTTTCGACATTTTAGTAAATCAATTGATCTGTCCAAAATAAGGCAATGTTTTTATTAATTTCACTATCGAAATTCAAGTGTGAATGGCATAAATACAGCTGATAATTATGGTATGATGTGAATGTCAAAAATGTGGCGCAATTATCTAATGTGTTCATGTTCTACACGATAACAAACTCTATTATACATCAAGTCCTACTATTATTGAGTCCGGAAAAACTATTGTATTATCTGAAATTGCTATTTCTTTAATGCCATCAATTTGACCATTGACCGCTTCGCTAGCTCTCTTCTGATGCTGCTTTGTACGACAATGTATTCTTAGGCCTGGCTTTCGGGGAAACGCCACATTGCACAAGTCGCAACTAAAATATGAAATTAATATAATATAATTATGTATGTAGCTTCCTATTCAATGTGGCATACCGATATGGTCGCAATCCAGTGTGCAGAAATTCGTGTTTATTTAAACATGATTTTGTATTATATTTTTTTCCACATATCTTGCACTGATATGACCAACTTCTTATATGCCGTACTCTGTAATGAAGAAAAAACATGAAAATCTCGTAAGCTACTGCAATTTAGATTCTCACTGTTCGTGGCGTTGACGCGTGCTGGCGGAATAGAAGCGTTGATCGCAAAATTTGCAGAGATACGGCATCTCGCCTTGGTGTTTCACCCGAATGTGTAATTGTAATAGATATTTCGAGTAGTGCTTAATGCCACATTCGGCACATTCAAAGTTTTTTTCGCCCTTGTGACGCAGTATGTGAATATCCAAGTTTTTGGGACTTGAAGATTGATGCCCGCATAGGTCACAGATGAAAATTTTCGGATTTGCCGGTGGTTTTACATTGCTGTCTTTATTCTTCCTATACTGTCTTTTGGCAGCCATCCTATCCTTATTCTGTGCTGCCTGAGATGGAAGGGCAGAGGATACAACAGGTGAACTAGGCGCTACTTCTTGAAACAATTCTGTTTCTTCAAAGTCACTGAATTCATTGCTCTCGGTCTTTGAATTATTGTAATTCTCTGTACATTTGCTTGAGCTGCCTAGTGTTTTAGTCCCTGAAGTTTGCCCTTCATTGTCATCTGCAACCTTTAGGTCAGGCTGAATCGTGGTATCATACATATTTGTAGGTGATATATCATCATTAGAATATGTTTTCTCTCTTGCAATGTCTGGCTTTGGTGTATTAGATTTTTGTTTACGAGTGCGTAAAATATGGCTTTCTTGGTATGGCTTACTGGAGTTTTCTGTATCTGGCGTATTCAAGATTAAGATATTCTCTAATTGCTCTGTTGTTGCATTCTGTAATTTTTTAGATGTTCCATTGCTTGATTCTATCCCTGTTTGTGTTGTATTTAGCGGGTCTCCCATCTTTGGCTTGGGTTTTGCAGCTTGTAAAAAATGTTCCGTTTTCAAGCATCTCTCTCGAAAAGCTATTGAATGGTATAAGTCCAAGTGACAACAGGTACAAATATGCTTCGGCATATGCTGCTCATCCTTTAACTGTAATCAAATATACTCATGTTGAGCTTCATATGTTTACGTACGTGGATATGTGTATGTAGATACTTGTTTCAGAATAATGCTTACCCGTATTCCAGTAAGAGTTTCAATGTCATTAAGTATCTCATTGTCGTCTTGGTCGAAGAGATTCTTGGCGTTGGGATTTAAGATCATTACCGCACAAGTTCTGCATTTATTCGTCATTCTACAAACTTTCAGCTACCACAATGTTTTCTGTGCCAAATGATAATAGCGTTTTAAGGAGAACAGGTTTGTTATTCTATTGTTAGTATTTTTTGGTATATACAAAAGAAATGAAATCGATAGCACAATAATCTCAAACGTATCCATAAATATTTATTTGAAATGATTGTGGTCTTTCTTTTATGTATTTTTAAACAGTAATAAGTTGTTTCAATGGAGCATAAACTCTATATGTTCGTAATATTTAATTTTATTGGATTTCATTCACAAATAATATTTCCAAATGATCACTCAATGGTGAACCAAGCAACAAACTCATTATTCGTCGACTTCCTCAATAATAGAATCGGGAAGGTCAAAGCCTATATCTTCATCGCTGACTTCTCTCATTTCAGCATCACAAGAATCACTTCTGCCAAACTGAGCCATTCGCCTTTGATGCAATTTTGTAAGATAATGATTTTTTAAATAAGTGGATCCCTTAAAATTCTTGTTGCATGTTTCACATCTGAATTAAAAATATAAAATATATTTACAATTTGAAGACAGGGTAATAAGAAAACATACCGATGAGTGGTTTCTCCCTTGACATGCACTTCCTTGTGCTTATCCAGACTAATTTTGCTTATGAAAGTACTGTCGCAAATGTCACATTCGAAAGGCAATTCGTTTGGATGATATTTTCTGAGATTTTCGGAGATAAAAGTTGGTTAAATGGGTTTAATTTAACATAAATATGATTAACTCACCGTTCATGTCGGCAACGACTGGGACTGTTGCGGAAAGCCATTCCGCAATATTTGCATACAAATGGCTTTTCACCCTTGTGATGCACACGTATATGAAGCATTAATAGGGGACGGGTAAAAAACTTATGGCAGCATTCTTCACACTGAAACTTTTTAACTCCAGAGTGTCGCAGTGCATGGTCCTTCATGTTACTCAAATCGCGGAAGGACCACCCGCAGTGCTCACACACATATTTCTTCTCGAGCGACATTACTTTTGGCTTTTTTCCCCTAACCTTTGTTGCTTTATCATTCCGCGACGCTAGTGGATATTTTTTAACTTGGCCTGATCTGAATCTTTTTGTCGGGCTATGTGCAATGGACGCAGTTGGCCTAACTACCGCATGTGTCAAATCATCAGATGATGTATGTGGCGTTGCAATAGATTGTAAGGCGATTTTTGGGGAGCTGTTCTTCACCAATATGGTGGAACGATTTATTATCTGACGTCCGTTATTTGGATTTCGACAACGCATGAGTCGCACTCGAGGCGAACCATGGCGTGGGCTTAGAACTCTTCGTCCTTCTTCGTTGTTCTGTTTGCATTCATTTCTTGACAATTCTTCCTTATATCCTGAACTGTTTACAAGTCTATTTTTTAATTTAATCGCACCTTTTGCGCGGTTATCCAATGGATCAATATGCTGAGAGTCAACTGGAACATTTTTGCTAGCTTCCATTTCGTCTTGCTTCACGCTTATTAGCTGTTTGTTAGCTTCCAAACATCGTTCCCGAAAGGCGATTGCGTGATCTAAGTCCAAATAACAACAGGAACATATATGGGTAGGCATTAAAGGATCATAGGACAGCTAAAAAACAAAATTGCAAATAATAAGGACAGAGACACGGTATCATGAGCCGGCTTACCCTAATCCCAGTAATTGCTTGAATGTTTTGCCGAATATCTTCATTTTCTTCTTTAAAAAGATTCCTGGGATTCAAGTGAAAAATCGGTTCTGCGCAAGTTCTGCAGCATATCGACATTGTGCTGATATTTATTCTTGGTTTGTTTACAAATTGTAAAATTAAAACACTACCAGTGTGCACATATAAATGGTTAAAAATTACCTAAAAATGCCATGCAGTAAATTAAATATATTTAATATATTAATTTTTTTATAAATACTTCCTTTATCTCAATCTGTTGTAATTTTAAATTATAATATATATATAATTCTAAATTTATTTAAGAATAATATTATTAGTCTAAAAATACTTGGTATGTTGTTTCTTTTATTTTAAAAATTGTGAATGGCCTGTATATACATACATACCAATTAAATTTAAAACAGCTGTGAATAAAACTATCTGACGGTCGCTTTCATTTGCGCGGAAATTAAAAATCTGTATCTTTCTAGAGTATAATTGATATACATATTTAAAATGAGAGACCTACGCACACTATGCCGCACTTGTGGCATAACAATAAATACAAAGCATTATACTAAACTATTTGAGAAGTTGAACTATCATTTAGTAACTTTAATCGAGGACATCACAGACATGTTGGTGAGATTGTTTCACTATTCATTTAAAGCTTACTTTAAAAAAAATAATTACAGATTGAAAGCGACATTGCTATGCCAGAACACATTTGCATTGCATGTAAATCGATGTTGGATCAAATCGTTAAGTTCCGAACGAATTGTCTGAATACACATAAGAAACTAATAGCTGTGAAAAAGAAGAATCTAAATAGCAACATTCTTGAATTTGACAGTATAGAATATGATACAACCGAAAACAGTAAGAGCTGTGATGAGCAAAAAGCAAAAACAAATCTGGGTAGTGATACCCAAAGCTACAGCATAGCAGTTGACGCTCCTGTAAAAAGAAAACCTCAAGTTAAAAATAAAAGGATATATAAATCCAAAGAAGCCAAAACATGGATCTGTGAACAGTGCGGTGGAGAATTTAAATGTTCCACGTATTTAAAATTGCATATGTTGCGCCACACAGGAACTAAGAAGTTTGAGTGTGACATTTGTAAGAGTATGTACTATACTAAGAACGAGATGGAGCGCCATAAGATTTTACATACTAATGCAAGACCATACGCCTGTCGTTTCTGTGATAAAACCTTTCGAGGCACTAGTAGTAAGACAGTTCATGAAAGGTTTGTTTAATACAATGTAATACGCGTAATTTAAAAATATTTTTCATTATTCTAGAACTCATACAAGCGAACGACCATTTGTTTGTCAGTACTGTGATAAAACCTTTAGGTCCACTTCGGTGCGGAAAATGCACGAGCGTGTGCACGTTAATCAACGAAACTATCAGTAAATAATATTATATTTAAGTTTTGATATGTTGATAAAGTAATTTCTTTTATAGCTGTGAGCCGTGCGACCAATGGTTTTTACGTCCTTCACATTTATTATTACACCAACAAACCAAACTCCATAAAAATAAAACCTCAAGCGGCTAGATTTCGCTTTTACGTACGTACAAAATTTACAATTTGAAACTGAGCAAAATGAACTAAATATCATCGTTACCATGTGATTGTCAATAACCATTGAACAGCTGTTATTTTGTGTGAATGGCTAATTCGCGTTCAGAGAGTTTACATTTGGAGGAGCGTACGCTGCTCTGGACGAAGAATTAAAGTAAAGAAATTAACATGTTAAAAAGAATTAATTATTTGTAGTGTCGCATTTAACCGCATATAAAGTGGCCACAAAACGAAAGATTTACTGCTTCGGAAATTTTATACTGTTAAGCTCGGCACAATTGCCTGCTTATCGATGCACATAAGAATAATTTGAATATAATTCACTGGAACACAATTTCAAACATGCTGAAATCTCGTGATATAAATCATAAAAATCGCTTCAAAAGAGAAGATAAAGTGCAACTTATAGCTGCAGTTAAGGCTAGACGTCTGCTATGGGATGTGAGACATAATGAGCACAATGCTGTTATGAGTATTAAAGCGGCTTGGAAATCAGTTGCAGCCGATCTGGGCAGAGACCGTAAGTCTTACGTCCTTCTTGGAAATTCGAATTTAATGAGAACTCAATTCAATTCAAATAGCACAAGAATGCAAAGTCGCTTGGCGCTCGCTACGTCAGAGCTATCGCTACCATTGTAAAACAGCGCATACACGCTTACAGCAGGATGATGGTGATATGGACGAAGCTGATCCATTAGAAACCCCAGATATTCAATGGGAGTTTGCCGAGGATATGTCCTTTCTGCAAGATTTGTTAAGGAACAGAGAGTAAGTGCTCGATATATTGAATTCTCAAGTCTCAAGCTTATTCTATGTTAAACATTTCAGCCAAAGTTTAGAATCAGCACAACTAGATGAAAGCTCTTCTGGCAACAACACTCTAGAAGAATATACAGATATGGAATACTTGGATACCGCGTACATTAATAATTGTGATGACGATATCGAAGTTGAAGACGTAACTGTCACCATTGCTGATGGAGCCCCCGTAAATGGTTGTGTATTTACGTTTTTTCATATAATTTAAGATTCGTTTAATCATTTACAGAAGATAGATCATCAAGATGTGCTATGTAGAACATGTGCGCAACCGATAAATTCTCTAACCTCTCAGAACCTGTTTAACCCAGAAAATCATAATCTTTTGTGTCAAATTAAAGCACTAACAGAACTTAGCGTAAGTAAAGCTGGTCATACAAAACTTTTATGGCGTCTAAAATTATTATTTATTTTGTTTAGTTGAAACAAAAAGAAGGCCTATCAGATTTTATTTGCCAACGCTGTCAACATAATCTGAACATTGCAACAGAATTTCGCAGAGTTTGCATTGAGTCGCAGACACACGCCCTGATCAAAGTACAAATAAAGAAGGAGACCACGAAATCAAAAGTAATAGCATATCCCCAGTTTAATATTGTTGAAAGTGCGAGTGACACGGAGATAGCCGTAGAAGAACAGCGATTGGAAAATGTCGAAATATCGGAAGATGAAAATTATTACGAGGAAATTGAAGTTGAACCATTACAATCAATAGCATCACCACCATCGTCATCCAATATCAAATTGCAAGAGAACAAAAATCCTAAGTGCCAGTGTCATCAGTGTGGATTAACATTTGCCACTCAGGACTTGCTAAAAATGCATATGCATCAAAGCCATGATATGCAGCTTCAAACTCGGTTAGTGTCAATATATGTAATATCTGTGAACATCCGTTTTTTATCTAATTTATAATTTTAGATTTGTGTGCAAGCATTGTGGGCATGATTTCAAATACTCAGCACCCCTCGTTGAACATCTGAAGAGCATCGGGACTAGTTTTGGATACAAGTGTGAAGACTGTGGTCAAAAGTTTTATACTAGGCATTTCCTTAAGAAGCATAAGAGACGAGCTCATGGACAGGCCGTTGAACATATTTGTCATATGTGCGGTAAAAATTTTACAACTGGATTTAATCTGAAGAACCATATTATTCGACACTCTGGCGACCGTCCTCATAAGTGCAAATTATGCACCGCTGCATTTTCGACGACAGCCGAGCTAAACAATCATCAACGCATCCACGACAATGTGCGTCCATATCCATGTCGTTATGCTTGCGGAAAATCATTTCGTCACTGCAGCAATCGTAGCACTCATGAGAGGTGAGCAAAATCAAATGCGAAAGAAATGGATATTTCAATTAAAATTGTTTGCAGAGTACATATGGCTGGAAGTCTCCGCCCCTTTCAGTGCGACTATTGCAACAAAACGTTTGTGACCAAAGGGGATTGCAGATCGCATCAAATGGTTCATACTATGAGCCGTAATTTTAGGTAGTTGTATGAATGAAAACATCTATTCTGCCAGGTTAATAACATATGTCTTTTCATCTGTTCCACAGCTGTGACATTTGTGAGCAGAGTTTTAAGTTGCACAAGCACTATTTGCAGCACTTGAATACCAAATCTCATAAAAAAACCGAAGAGAAGTCTTTGAAGGAAAAAGAATCTGTGGCTTGACTTTAATCATACAATAATTACTAGAGGAATATGCAACTTGAAGTCATTATTTTAAGTTATTTTGAAATCAAATTAGCTAATTACTTATACTATACTAATGAATAGTAAAATGTTGATATTTTTCATGAAATCATGTTTGAACAGGTTCAAATTCTAACCTGACATGTATTTTTTTTTTTTTGAATAGTCAAATCCTGAAAGCAAACTACTTTTAGGAACTCGTTAAACTGAAATAAAATGAAACTATTTTTTATTTTTTTATAAATAAACACATTGAAATGTTGTAAAGTTGAATTTTAATAGCTAAAATATCAAATATATATGTAAATGCACAAAATTGTTGGATTTTAAGATAATTAAGTCACAAATTATTGGTAGAGAAAGACGTTTTTGATTCGCCTTTGCTCTAATGATCACCAATTCCATTGCCATTTTGTTTGGCCTTATCGCCGGATGCAATAAACGTGGTGACATCTAGTTTAGTGGCCAGAGCCACGACCACGTCCTTAGACTGTGCATTTCGTTTAACAATTAAAACACTGGGATCAACTTCCAGCACTCGCGCCAGCTTGCCTAATATGTCAGTCTCAGTCAGACGAATGATTCGCTTGTTTAGGGCCTTGATCGCAGGGTCACTCAGCTGACGATTCATGCTGACAATCTGGCTCAAGAGGGTTTCCTGTGTCACGACGCCCAAAACACTTCTGTAAAGAGATAGCGGACCTTAGCAGCATTGGCTTTATATTTTATACTATTCACATACCCATCATTCTTGTCGACCATCGGCAGCTGATCCACGCGATTCTGTTTCATAAGCGCAATGGCACCAGCAAAAGTTTCGTCAGACTTTATCAAAGCGATTGGACTGGGCAGCTGGAGCTGAGCTATGGGCACGTTCCACCACCAGTGGCCATGCTCGTTAACTGGCTGCTTGAAGCCGCGGGCCTCCATCCAATTGTCGGATACGAACTTGGTCATATAGTTACGAATGCCGTCGGGCAGGATAACTACACAGCGCTGGCCAGGCTTCAGGCTGCGTGCATGATCCAGGGCTGCATGCATTGCGCCACCGCTCGAG
Source organism: Drosophila navojoa (assembly GCF_054131105.1). Classification (NCBI taxonomy): domain Eukaryota; kingdom Metazoa; phylum Arthropoda; class Insecta; order Diptera; family Drosophilidae; genus Drosophila; species Drosophila navojoa. Next base: position 14,030,524 of record NC_142890.1, read on the forward strand.
CCGCCACAGAGCAGACCCTCTTCAGCGTTTAGCCGGCGGCTCATGGGGAAGCAGTCCGAATCGTAGACCTTCGTCCACACATCGACTACCGTCTGGTCAAAGACAGTCGGTGGGAAATCATAGCCAATGCCCTCGACCTCATAGAACTGGACATCAGTTTTGTTGAGCTCTTGTGGCCGGGCCAGCACAGATCCGTAGGGATCCACACCCACGACCTGGCAATTGGGCACTTGCTCCTTGATTTTGCGTCCGATACCGGTAATGGTGCCCGCTGTGCCAGCTGCGATCACAACCATATCCACTTTATTATCCAGCTGCCACAGTATTTCAGAGGCAGTGCCGTCATAATGCGCCAAGGGATTGCCCGCATTGCGATACTGGTCCAGCACAATGGAATTGGGTGTCTTACGCTGCAGCTCCTGGGCCACATAAATGAGACCCTCCGGCGAGTCATAAGCAGCCTCCGTGGGCGTGCGAATGATCTTGGCGCCCAGGGCGCGCAGTGCATACACCTTCTCGTTGGACATCTTCTCGGGCATGACAATGATGCACTTGTAGCCTCGCACAGCGCAGGCCATCGCCAGTCCAATGCCCGTGTTACCGGACGTAGGCTCTATGATAGTATAGCCCGGTTTCAAAAGCCCTTTCTCCTCCGCATCCTGAACCATGCGGTAGCCAATGCGATCCTTGACCGAACCACCCGGATTTAAGAACTCACACTTGGCATCTAAATAGGGAATATAACTAATTTAGCATGTTTTGACTAATTAATTATACTAGAATCATGAAGCATTACATGGCACTTAATTTTATTTAAATATAACTAAATAATCAATTTATAAACAAGAGATAGTGAAAGTTAATCAGTTCCAATTATAAAACTGCCGCTCGTGCAAAACTATTCGAAAATAATAATTTTGTATAGTCATAGAATAGTAGATTAGTATAGCTACAGATTAAATAGAATTATTCAATGAAGAAAAACTAGCTAAGGGAAAATTCCCATTATTTTCGTTTTTCATTTTATACTCACACATCTCACACTGAATGCCCTCCTTGGCCGGTATATGGTTGAGCTTGACTAGGGGGGTGCATCCAATCACTGTTAGAATATCCGGCGAAATCTTATTTTCGTGCAGAAAGCCGCGTTGCGTATGCGGCGTCTGCTCCTTGGTACCCAGATGCCAGGTGCATTTTGAGGGTTTGCCCGGATCTATGAAGTTGGCTGGACGCTCGTAGGTCTTGCTCGCTGACATTTTCTGTGGATTTATAAAACGTCGTGGGTGAGTAAATAGTTCAGAGCACGTTTCGTGCTGCACCGCTGCCGGCTGGGATTGGAATGAGTCGCTAGATGTGTTATTCAGCTCACAACATCTGGCATCTGGATTGCCTGGGGTCAGTCAGGCGTTGAACTCAACTTGTATTATCAGCAATTGATATTTTAGTTTATTATTGAATTATATTTGGGCTTAGACGTATCAGCAAATCACGTTGTGTTGTTACTACTGCCATTGTTACCATGTCATCGCCGGTTCTAATTCGCATATTCGAGAGAATTACGTTCTACCAGATTTGAATGATTTTACACTTTTCATTGTTGTTTATAATTAACAAACGAGGTCTAATTCTATGGCTTCGTCTATTCCAATCGGGACTGCCTTTGCCTTCTATTTCTTTCCCAACAGGTTTTTCTGTACACCTAGTTAACCCATAAGGAAGTTCAGGTACACAAAATGCATTCCAAGTGCATTGAACCTAGAAAGCCGGAAAAATCTCAGAACAGCAGTGCACCGTATGTATATATATTTGTACTCTATTATCTATTTCATTTATCCATACATACATACATATGTACCTACATGTACTTTTATCAATATATTTATAGACTTCTCTTATCACTCTAATTATGTTCTCACCTGTGTATAGTATGTATATATATGTATATTTCTGTAATGTATAATTAATAGAATTTGATGTGTTTTCACAGAAGAGTTTTAAGTATATATTTATATCGCTGTCAACAACGTATTATAAATACTTTTTATAACAAAATAGAGCAACACGTGCAACGTTGTAGTTGCTTTCCATAGATCCGTGGGTACTCTGGCAGGCCGATGTGTAAGTGCGCTATTATATATGTGCACACGCACACACATGTACACACGTGCGTGAGCTACGCTAAGTTGAGCAGTGCTGTGAAGCATTAGATAAGTGTTGACAAATGCTAAACTTCCATAAAGGAGTTGCATCGGCCGTTAAAATATTAAATAGTCGAAATGAAATTTACGCATGTATCGCATGTGAATATTATTTTCCTAATATACATTTATTTTATATAATTTTTTGTGCCATTTTCAGCCGCTTATTGTATTAATATCTGGCATGCATTGATTGCAGTCGCCTTTAACGGCCTTTTTCAAATAGTAACAGTTTTTACATATGTTTAGCAACGATTTTGAATTAAGCACTTATCACAAAAATAAATTTAAATAAAAAACATTACAGTTACGCTAAAAGAAATTTAATAATAATAAAATTATACATTAATTATTTATGTAAAATAGCGGCAAATCTATGAGCGGAGCTTTAACTGAATTTATTTATAATTTAAATATTATTAAGCAAAAATATAATTGTTTTCAAAGGACAACTTGGGGAATCATTTTTCATGTATATGTGTCGAACGGTTAGTGGTTAAAAGATTAGAAATTGTTCAGATTTTGACTTGTGCGCGCCAAGTACTATGTGGGAAATATTTAATAGGAAGTGATAAGCGCTACTTCAGATTCAACTAAGTCAATATGTGAGCGCAAGCCCACCCATTGCTTCTCTTTCGGGCCGCATTCTCTTGGGTTCGGGCAACGAATATATGTACATACATATGTATGCAGGTATGTATGAGAAAGCATCATCACTTCGCCTCGAGCGCTCGCCTGAAATGGTCGATTCTTGAATAGAGGTCCACTATGCTCATATTTTCCTAGATTCCACTCACTCTCTCCCTCTCTGCTCTATAAAATATTTTTTATATATTTCTTCATTCATTGTTAAGTGAAGAGCTGACTGAACTTTTTAATGGGTTTGTTATCTGTTGCAAAGGCTTGATCTAGATCAAATGAAAAGTAAAATTAAAATACAATTTTTGTCAGCTAACAGTCAAATAAAATAGGAAGTGATAAGCGCTACTTCAGATTCAACTAAGTCAATGCCTATGCCCACCCATTGAATGCTGTTTATTACTCTCTCGGCAATTAGCTTAGTTGCTCAAAGAACTATGTACGTCACATTCTTATCAGATTTATAACGCCTTATCGCAATGAATTGTGTGGGTAAGTAAATACAAGTTTATGTACCTGCCTTAAGCATTGGCAGTACATAAAATAATAAAATGTTGATGTTTGCTTTTGAAAATAAAAACGTGTGATTATTTATTACATATCATTACACGTGTGATTATTAATTATGGCTTATCGTTAACTTTTGCGAATCAACTGCGTAAAGTGTCTTCGAATTCGTTCATAATTTTAATTATTGGATCATTTATGTATTTGCGTACCTCCCAGTTGGTCGCAAAGTCGCCATGATGCCACAGTGGATCATCCATGTGATGCATCACTTTGTTGGGCAGAGTATCCGCCAGTCGTTCAACGTCCTTAACTGCGGCCATTTCATCGTTGTCCGAGTACCACAGGTGAGTCTTGCAGGTAATTAGATGGGTTGGGTAATCAGGCGGCACTTCCGCACCATACACAATCAAGTTCTTCTTCTTGCCAAAGTCATACTCTCTAAAGTGTCCCGACTGTTGTTCCTGCAGATAGTGCAAGAACTGATTGGTGGAAACTCCGGCCGGAGTTGTTATTGCATTGATCGCAGCGGCAGTCTGTAGAAAAAAAAAATATATATATTCAATATGATATCTTTCGATTTCTGATTGAGGCTCACCGAATTGGTGCGTCCGTCGGTGCTATGAAACTGCTTGCAGTATTTGAGAAATCTTGAGTCCGGTCCGCAGGTGTTGTAGAGTAAGAGCAGTAAGAAGTCATTGTAGGGCAGAAACTCCATCGACTCCAACATGAGCGCGTAACTGGTTCGATGTCCCAGATATGGTCCGGTCGCGTGTGCCAACGGAAAGTCCATGTTGTCCATGTAGGCCACGGGAGCCAGCAACTGAGCGGTCTTTATCTTGGCATTGTACTCGGGACGTGAGGCCATTAGCGCTAGAAACACTGTCGTGCCCTGGGAGTGGCCAACATAGTGAATGGACTTCTGACCCTGTCCGTTTGTCGCCAGGGCATAGTCGATCATGGCCGCAATATCGAAGTAGCCGATTTCATGCCAGCTAAAGCGCCAGAAGTAGGGATGCTGCGTGGTTAGCCAGGTGTGATTGCGGGAGTACGTATTGCCACGTGCATTGCCAATCCACACATCGTAGCCGGCATCGACCAGCTGAAAAGCCAAAGCATTATCCGGCCCCATCGTGATCCAGTTGTCGGAGCTGCCCAATATGCCGTGCTGCAGAAGCACGATGGGGCGATGGGCCTTTTGATTTTGCAGCTTGTGGGAGTAGGGTATGCGAAAGACTCCAATGATGTAGCCATCCTCGGTGGTCACGTGATGCAGCTCTGCAGGGTACTCATGAGCCCTAATGAGATCATCCTACGTGGAGTAACATCGTAAGCTCTCTACTTACGCGCATGTATGTAGGTTTCTACTTGCCGTTTTAAGTCGAGGATTCAGCTTCAGGTGTCCATCTGGATCGTTGAAGAGCTGATAGAAATCGACGCCATCAAAATTGAATGGGTCTAATCCAGGTGGCGCACATCGAGCAACTGTCGCCAGGCAAAGAGCCGACAAAGCAGCGATCAGGCATTTCTCCATGTTGGCGCGGGACTGGCGATTCCCAATATAAAACAAGTAAGAAGACTCTAGTCGAGACTGCTCGACTAGGAGATACCCTGAACCCTCCATTCTGCATGCATAAGCCCGCGCTCTGCTAACTGCGCAGTAAGCAGCGACTGCGCTTGGGCTGCGCTGCAGTGTGGGCAATAATATGAGAATTTACTTGGTGAATAACTTCTTTTGTAAACATACGATCTTAATGAAATTTTCAGGGCGTAACTATATGGTCAAAATGTGTGTACATTCCAAAGCACAAGTCTCTAGTACTTCAAATACGTTTTTTACAAATTGGGGGCGAAGGGGGCGTGGTATCCAAAATCTGTTGATTACAAAATGTTTGTATTCATCATATATATATACACAGTAAATCTGAAGTCTCTACATCTAATAGTACTCCGATGAGGCTCAAAAAACAAAATCAATTTTTCGATTATTCTCGATAAAAAAGTTATCGGATGAGTTATCGAAAAAATAAAGCAAACTCGTACTGCGTATGGTGTTCACGAGTATGCACACAAAATTTCAGCTCTCTAGCTCTTATATCTTCTGAGATCTCGGCGTTCATACGGACGGACGGACGGACGGACGGACGGACGGACGGACGGACGGACGGACGGACGGACGGACGGACAGACGGACAGGGCTATATCGACTCAGCTCATCGTGCTGATCAAGAATATATATACTTTGTGGGGTCTGCGATGATTCCTTCTGCCTGTTACATACTTTTACACAAAAACATTATACCCTGATTTCCCATTTTCAATGGGTTCAGGGTATAACTAGCATACATAAGGAACATGCCTAAAGACTTTTTTTGCCTAATCTGTCGATAAGAGTTAATCGGACAAATACTTAAGTGGATCATAAAATCATTCGTCTAAAAATACACTATTATTACGGACGGTATACACGTTTATTATCCCTTTGCTATATAGAAAACAAAATGTATAAACAATGTATATAAAGGACTAGAGGATCCTGTAATTCTTATGTAATCCTCTTAATGGAACAATGTAAAACACAACAATTTTGTATATCTATATTTTATTAAAAATCAAGTGTCTCATATATGAAATAAATACGTATTTCAGCTTTAACATCCCACTCGAGCCGGAATTCGTTTTATTTGATTATCCCCGCCCACCTTGAGCACAGCAAACATGCCCTGCACAGTGTGGGCTTCGATGTGACAGTGATAACTCCAGAAGCCGGGATTATCAGAGATGAAGCGCAAAATCACGTAGCCCAGTCCGGGCACCTGCACAGTGTCCTTGGCCACGGCGGCATAGTCATTGGACAGGCGAGGCAGACGTCCACGTCGATCCAGCTCGCGTATCTGTGGATATATTAAAATTATAAGAGATTCGTATTATTAATTTAACTATTCACAGTTCTGGCTGCCTTACATTTTTCAAGTCGTTCTGGTTACCCAGCACTCCCTGGCCGACCAGGCGGAAGGTGTAGCCATGCAGATGGATGGGATGTGTGGGCTCCATGTGGTTGGCCACAACCATTTCGATGGCTCGATAGGCAGGCAGGCGCATGACATGAACACCCTCGCACAGCTCCCGGGCACAGTTACGTCCTTGTGCGGCGAGCGAGCTGCGATTGCTATAGTATCCATCGTCCTTATACAGATGACGGCCTTGGAGCAACGAAATGCCCGGTGAAATGTAGCTAATCTCATCGATCTGGAAGAGGAGTTCGCCATTTGGTGCCTGTCGTGTGCTCAGACTGGAGTAGTACGTCAGGAACTTGGTATAGCTTGACCAGGGCACGGGCTCGACGGAGCGCAGGGAGAGCGTGCCCACATCTTGGTCTTTGCTGAACTGCCGCAACGCTAACGAAGAATTCTTCAGGGGCTTGTAACGAAAATCATTGATGAATAGCGGTGGCCCGTCCTGATCTCTGGGCTGGCGGCTTCCCAGTATATCACCCTGGGGCAGCTCACTGCGAGCGGCTCCCCGATAGCTGAGCACCGCGCCCTGATACAGTTTGCGATCCGCACACTGCTCATAGCCTCGGACGCGCACCCAATAGTTCTTGGCATATTGGTTCGCCTCCAGCACAAAGTCGAAGCGCTCCGCTGAGGTCAGAAAGAAGCCGTCGGCCAGCACCGGCTCAATGTCATTGCCATCGGTGCTGATGATCAGCAGCTTGTGCTGCTCAATGGAGAACTCGACGGGACAGTTGAAGATGCCGTTGAGCACGACGCGCATGCGATAGCGATAGCCAGGCGTCACGCGCAGTCGCTCATAGCGGTGCCTGGCGTCCTGGTCGGGCAGCTGGCTGAGATGGTTGCGACCCTTGCCATTGATCAGTATGTTGCGCACCTGCTGTATGTCGTAGTCGTAGAATATATCCTGCACCATCAGGGCATGCTCCACCAGATCGTAGTCGTAGAGGCGCGCATGGGGATTTGCCTGATGAGGCTGGCGCACGATCAGATTGCCAGCCACGCCGAAGCCACGCTGCCAGCCCATGTGGCTGTGGTACCAGAGGCTGCCACTGCGATCGGCCAGGAACTCATAGCGAAACACCTCGCCCGGCTCCACCGGATACTGGGTGACGTGCGCCACGCCGTCCATTTCGGGACTGCGACTCATATGGATGCCGTGCCAGTGCATCGTCGTGGGCTCATTCAGATAGTTCAGCACATCGATGACCACAGTGTCGTTCTCACACAGCTCTATGGCCGGACCGGGCACCATCCTATTGACGGCCATGACGGGCGATGCAACGCCGTCGCCGTAGATGCACCTCTCGTCTGCACAGGCGCGCTCATCGAACTGGCAGCGCTGGCACTCGGGACCCAAGCGACGATAGTTGTGCACCACCAGCTGGTAGTAGCAGCTCTGGCTCTGGCCCTGCTGGCAAACGCGTCGACAAGGATGACGCTCGAATCCGCTGAAGCTTGATATATCCGCCTGGCCGTAGTCATCCTTCAGCTGCAAGCCAGCACTCAAATGACTCTCCTTATTGGTCTTGTTTCTGTGCGACCAGGGAAACGTGAGCCAGTCTATTTTCGCAGCCGACTCCTGCTCTAGCTCCAACTCCGGCTGCTGATTCTGCTGGGCCAGTGCGAAATTCACAAGGCACCATATCAAGCAGATTCGGTGCCATCTGTAATGGCTTTTACTTTTCGTAACTATCATGGCAAACGTCAACCTTCAACTGCGCCCAAAGGCCTAGTGCAACGCCCGAAGAAAGTTTGGAAATTCAAGCCAGGCCGAGTTGGGCATGCGCAGCACGTGCAAATCACAAAAGCTGAGCTGCATTTTATTTGGCTCTAATTGATTTAAGACTAAGAACCTCCAAATGACGTGTGATCGACGCACAGATACCCTCTCTGAGTGGAAGAGCCCAAGGATCATAGCTCGAGCTGAAAAGATTTGTTCACTTTCAGTGTAAAACTTAAATAGAAATTAAATGATTTATTTATTTATTTATTTCTTAAAGGTATTGACAGAATCGAGTGTCAATTTAAGTTAAAAAAGCCTAAATTAAAATAATTAAATTTTTGTGATATAATAATTTTTTTGAATATAAATTCTAATAATTTTTTTTTTTTTTTAATTTATATTAATAATCATATACATAAGTACATAAAGCATTTTTACATTTCTATAAAATGTATCCCAATTAAAAATTATTACATATGAAGAAATATACATACATACATACATATAAATATTTTAAAATTTCATTTCCAAATTGAAATTGTATTATTTGTATATTCACTTATGTATATATGTATGTATGTATGTATTTGAGAAAGTCTTCAGTAAAGAAAATACGAGTATACAATTGAAATTCTAATGATTTAATTGTTTATCATGATTTGAATTTGCATCATATTTATTTATATATTATTTCAACACAACATAATATTTTTAAATATTAAATACATATACAGATATGTCACCTGCTCATTAGGAAAAATAAAAACAAATTCTATATTATAAATAACTTTTCATTTATTTTTGTTAATTTATGTTTAAAATACAGATGAAATATTTGAAGAGTGAATCCGATTGTTATTTAGAGAATTTATGCCGCAGGTTCCACAATTTCGGGACCAGCAGGCGAGGTTGATACGGTCGGCGATACGTTGGCAGTACTCATTAGACTTATTACGCCACAGGCAATGGGCTCACCAACGGACATCTCCTCGTTCTGGTAGGCCAGGGCATTGGGCACGGACAGCGCCGAGGAGAAGACCTCGGCATTGAGCGCTGTGTTCAGGTCGATGGGTTTGCTGTGTATGACGACGGAACGGCCAACGATGCCATTGAAGCCAAAGAGCTGCAGGTAGATGCTCATAAACACGGCCGAGACTTTGCCGTCCGGCTTCACCTCCAGGTTGCCCAGCTGGCGAGAGGAATGTAAGCTTCGTGGCTAAACTGGATAGCTGGCAATGAGTTGGACTTACAAAGTTATTGGGAAACTGTCCGCCCGTGGATTTGCAGCCCTCGCTGACATCGCCGTATGTGTGTATGTGCAGTGCGTGCTTTCCCGGCGGCAGCCCGGTGATGTTGATGGTCACCTTGATGTCACTGTTGTAGGGCAGCTGCTGGAAGGTTATCATGCCGGCTGCACCCGCTGAATCACCCTCGCCGTTTAGTACGGCACCCGCCTGCCACTGTGGCACCTGCGAGGAGAGCGAGAGTAAAATGAGTTGTTTAGAGCCCGCGCACAGTGTGGCAAGAACCTACAAAGGAGTAGCCCACATATGGCGGATGCGGCTGGAGCAGTGGACTCAGCAGTGCGGCGGCACCAATCCCGCCAATGACCGGACCAATGCCAGCCAGTGGCACCGACATGCGCTCGTAGCGTTTCACCTTTGTGCCGGCCACCACTTTGATGTCGTCGATGTTGCGGGTCATATTAGCTGGCCCGGGTCTCAGCCGATCCAGCAAATTTTGCGCGCCGCCAGGCACAAAAATGCTATTTAATAGGATAAATGCCAATATGGGTCTGAAGCGGAACATCGCGGTTAATTGACGCTCTCGTATTGTGTGTTCTATAGAGATTCGTTGGATCCGTTGGCTCCACTGGGAAATGCTGCCGTTGTCTGTGAGTCTTTTGACCAAACTGAACCGAATGCACTGTGTCGGTTGCCATTTAGACGGCATCGACATGGATTTCATGCTGATTGAACACGTTAATTGCTTCAACTGCGTACAGTTGGCTATATCAGTCGTATGGATGATGACCACTCAATGGCAATTGAGTGTCGCGTGTGTGATGCTTGGTTACCTGTCTGTCTGTCCGTCCAGGGGCGTAGCTAGCAATCGCCGCCCCAATCTTTGTAATTCTAATTAACCTCAATCTAAAGAAAAATGATTGTAACTTGACAAATTAAAAATATATTTTTAAAATATTTGCAGTGTCGTAGAACCCCCATTTGTCCCAGTTATTGACGTCTCTGTATAATGGGAGTATAATTTCAGCTAGGGATAAAAACACATTTCCTAAATTAGATCAACATTAATCGTATTGAAAGCGAAAATGTTAGCTTGACAAAATTGAACGATATTATATATTTTTTATCTAGATGACACAATTGTTTAGTTATTTCGTTGCTCCCTATTAACAATTAACAATTGGATTCGTTTAGGTGTTTTAAAATATGGTTCAATTGGGTGATAGACAAGCGGGGAGGGTGAGTAAAAGCTATGGAAGTTTCTATCATACGAAATCATAAATAAATATCAATATTGGTAACTATTATAAGGCTGCCTTGAGTTATTGCTTTCGTCTAGATTGGTCAACGGAAACCTCCGCGTTGATTGTAACCGCCGCGGCCGCCGCCACCGCGTCCACCATTAGGGTAAGCCCCAAAGCCACTTCCACCGCCACCGCCACGTCCTCCTCCTTGAGGATTCCAGCCAGAGCCTTGCACACGTCCGCTGTTATTGATAAACTGGTCGCGCTGCTGTTGCGGCTGTTGTTCCTGATATTGTGGTTTCCAGTTTTGGGGACCACCACCTCGTCCGCCCCCACGGCCACCACCGCCACGTCCTCCACGAAAATTACCGCCGCCACCGCCACCGCCACCACCTCCACCACCACGACCACCTCCTTGGCCACCAGCACGTTGCTGTTGCCAGGATGGCATCTCTGGCGGCGGGGGAGCATGCTCATTGGCGCGTCCACCACGATCAGGCACACTTCCAATCACATGCTTCTCTATTTTAGATGCGGTATTCTTGCGCACATTCACTGAACTTGTCTTTTCAATGATCGCCAAATCCGCGCGCGCTGCCAGCAGCGCCACAATGTTGGTGTCATCCCCGCCATATTGTAGCTTTTCGATTTCCTGAAGTTTACGCTGAAAGCGTTCGCCAATCTCGTTTTGACGATTTTTCATGCTCTCTGACCATTGAAAGCTTTGAACAGTCGCCTCCAAACGGGTTAACATCATTTGACGGCGCAGATTATACTCGGCGTCCAGATCTCTGTGCATGGTCTCCAGAACACGCCACTGAGCATCGGTCAATGGCTTGCTAGTACTCAGCAAGGGTTCATTGATCACCGCCGGGCTTACTTGCTTCAGCCGTTGTACCAGCTTGGCCATCATTCGCTCGAACAGCACTTTGGCATTGATGTTTTTCGGCAACTCACCCAGCTGGAGGTCAGTTGTCAACTGCATCACAGCGTCCTGCAGATGAGATTCAGTCTTCGATTTCTTACTGGGCGGCTCGGCAGGCTGCAGCTTCAGCGACATCTTTGTAGCCATGAGCTCTGATGTAAGATAATCGAGAAGATGCAGAAGGGATTCTCGTGTCTGGAAACGTTCCGACATGGGCACGGCGACGAATTGCCGGTATGGGCATCCCAGCTCAGTCAGCAGTAGTGAAAGTTCAAAAACAAACTCGTTATGGTCCTTGCTACTGGAAGCTAAATGCTCGTCGGTTTTCCTCAGCACATGCAATTGATTGGCAAGCCAGTAAATCAATTCGCGCAATTCAGCGTTGCCTATGCCACTGTCTAAGTATTGGTTTAGACTCTTTTGCTCAACATTTTTATAGCCGAGCGCATTTAAAGAATCTATAATATCCAATTCGAGATCCATTGCCGGCTTTTCTTAATTTTTTCCAACGTTGTTTTCGTTTGCTTCCAGCTGCAAATTACTGATTGCTGGTCACACTCACTCAAGTGTCAGTTTTAACAGAGAAAAAGCGTAACATGTTTATGGCTGTAATTAACAGTGGACTAACAGTTGTCCGTTGTGCTCAGTTTAAAAAAAAACAAAATATTACTATTTATACTGTATTGTGGGATTTTGATTTAATAATAATTCACTTAATGAGCTATGGTGTTATGGTATATTAAAATATATAATTTCCCCATACTTTGTTTTAGATGGTTCTATCGCTCATTTATCGAATTGGTTGCTTAGAGAGTTAGAGACGAATGAACAGTCGAACAGGCTGTCATTTAGATATGACACGCTTGTTTTCAAAAGCATTGTTATCGCTATCAACATTAACCGCATCAGAATCGGTTTGTTAACATTAACGTTTACAGTGAAGCAAAGTTTATCCACTGACCAAAGAAGTATTCTTTGGTCAAGGGTTCATCTAAACATCTTGCAGCATATACATTCATATAACTTCATTTATTGTAGTTTATCAGCTTTAATATAATTTAAATATATATATATATCGGGTTTAATTTTTTTAAGTGTAGTATATATAGATATAATTTTTTCATATATATATATAATGTATATATGTATGTATTTTTTTGTAAAGCAGGAAGTTTTAGGATTCGCAAGAGTTACACCTTTGGTGTTACAAATTTTACATTTTTCTTTTACTTTTTTGTTTTACATACAACACTTACATAATTACTTAAAATGAACACACATATTTAGCTAATTAATGTATACAATCATAATCGTAATATTCAGTTACTTCATGTCTTCCAAGAGGCTCTAAAACTAATAGAAACACAATAATGACGTCTTACACAGATACAAATTCGTTTTCAAACACAAGAAAATGATACAAAGGAAAGAAACGAACAGAAGAAATACAAAAATTAGTTCGCTGCAGCAGCTACGCAATGGCACAAACATAAATTCCGCGCCAGAAGTTTAAATTTCATGCACTGGCGACATTTGCTTAAGTGTAGCTGTACTGGTTATCAATGGCGCGTCCACTGCATTCGGCTCCTGATGTTGCACCGCTGCTGCTGCCGCTGCCAGGCACTGCACCACTGCTACCACTGGCGACCGCATCACTAGCATGTCGCGTTGCACCAACGCCCTGATGCGGTGCCTGCAGTGAAGCATTGGATGCACGCAGATGCGGCTGATCGAGGAATCCTTGACCAACTGGCGGCGAATTGTGCGCGTTCAGCGATGTGGGATCCAAATGGAAGTAAACTTGCTCCGGAAAAAAGACGTGTGTTGGCTCCTGTGGCAGTTCAATTTCGTTTGTCTTTAGGCGAACACTTAGATTCATGGTAATCACTTCGTTGCACTGTAATTGATTGGATGGATTAGATTTCGCTTTGCAATTGAAATAGTTTCAGTATATGGGAATGGCTTCGACATGAAACATGCGACATTTACCAACGTACAAAAAACTCAAAAAATGAGTACGATTGAAAAAAAAAACATGTTCCAAGATAAAACGCTCAATAAAAATAAAATAAAAAATCTAAAATAAATGGAAGTTTCTTAAATATTTTCATATAGTAATGAAGACGTTCTGCAAATTAATTGTGGCACGTAATTTGAGATCTTGAAACATTACTAATATCTATGTATATAAACGAGCTTCCAGTTCAATATTTTTTATCAAGAATATTTTTACATAAATATTTATATTTTTTTTTAAATATATAATACCTAAGCTGTAAATCACTGCCTTAGGCAAATATACCTCTTCCTGATGCTCTATAAAACTACGTTGTTTATGGATTGTTTATGAAATGAAAAAACTTGCAAAATCAAATAAAGGAAAATAAAAACCATCACTGACACTGAATTGACTCCAAAATTTTGGCTATCTCACATGTCTCGGCGATGGGTGTCCATTGCTATTGCCAGAGCTGCCGGCGATGTTGCTCGCTCCAGGGTTCGCATCGGTGCCCGGGTCATGCGCAGTCGCTGACATTGTTGTTATGGGAGCGCTATCATTTAGCCTGCTCGTGTGGTGCACCCAATCGGTGAGCGTCACATCCGATGTGCCGCCCGACTCTAGTGGTATGGGATTGTGTCGGAAGTGTTCCAGCATCTCTTGAATGGTGGGGAACCACAGATGCTGAACTCGGCACTGTCCCTTTTCGGAGATTGTCAGCCGCAGATGCTTGGCACGCCCTTGGAAATTGAATGTCAGCACGAATTCGCCGCGTCGCGTTTCGCTTTGGCGTACCAAAAAGAAGCCATGACCCGCTGCCTCCGACTGTAGCACCATGCGAGCTGCTTCGGCGCGTGGCAACGTGCCGTGGAACCATGGAAACAGTCGCATTTCCGCCGTTAAGTCCGCCACATTTATATCGTTTTCAGTTTCGACCAGTTCGTTGCCATCGAAATTACTGGAGGCGGACAAACGTTGCTCTCCTCGGTCACCACGTGTCGGTCGCGAGGGTATTTCAGGCGGTGTGCTGCTCAGCTCATTGCTGGTCTGGGAAATGACATTCAAATCATTGGCGGAAGCCGCATTCGCGTTGCTGTTCCCGACTGACGCAACGGCCAAAGCGCTGTCGGCTGACTGCGAATTTACCAGATTGCCATTGGAGCCACCCAGCAGAGGACCTCCTTGCTGCTGATATTGAGGATTTTGTATGCCGCCCAAGGCACCACTAGCAGCGCTTGTTGTTGGATTTGGGTTTGTGGTCACCGGTGATGTTTGCATAGCTGCCGCAATGACTTCTGAATCCAGTATGGGTTGCTGCGTTGGCGGCGTTCGCATGCAATATCGTATTGTGGCCAACCAGCTACGCATGTCCTCGGCGCTCTCTGCTTCGATTACGTATTCCATATTGTTGTCGGCCTTCAGCACAAATGTGTTCAATCGATCCGGCATCTCCAGTGTGGTTGTTTCACGTGCCTCCGAAATCAGAAAGCAAAAAACACCACTTTGAGGCTTTGTGGATCTGGGCGGAGTATAGAATTCCAGCATGTAACCGCCCACGGCTTTGACGAGTGCCAGACGACACTTCTCCCATTTTTGTGTGCCCGTCGTCTGGTCTAGGCTCTCGGCAGTCAAATTATTGACAATGCCCTCCTTACGGCACTCCACAACTATTTTAGCCAATTTGGTTTTGTTGCTCTGCTTGCTGCTGCCAAGTCCGTCTATGTCATCCGAATTCTTATGAAAGAAAGCCTGCAAAAATAAAAGTTTCTGATGTTAAACATTGATTTATCTGTCTGGTGCGCATCTCTCGCTCACCTTGCCCTTTCGCAGACCCTTGAAAGAGAAGCGACGCAGCAGCGATTTGGGAAACTGGCGTGACTTCTCGTGCTCCTCCGTGTCGAAATTCCCGCCACCGCCGCCGCTGTTATCAAATTGAGAGTCTATTTCTGTCTTTAGGTTGTTGCGTCGTTTGGAGAATTCTGTAGCGTAGTGCGCCGAGAAATATTCAACAAACTTTATCGAAAAACTGTTGTGTGATATACCACGGGCCACATCCGGCGGCAAATTGCTGTTGATGTAGTTAATACATGCTTTTGCAAAGTCGCTAGCTGCAACACGCGCATGACGATCGCAAAACTCCTCCCAACTTGTGCCGTCATTTGTGTAGGATGTGTTACCCCCCACTGCATATCCAGTTCCCATTGGAGCCGGTATCAAATCACTGCCACCCGCAGCACCCAAACTTGTGGTAGGTCCAATGTAGCCGCCCGCGCTAAAAGCGCTTGCGTTGACAGCTGCGCTATTCCCACCCATGTGCACAAAGGACTGCTGCTGTCTGTGTGGGTGGCGGCGCAACTCCGACTCAATATGCCCGTTTATATTCAGTTTGATGCAAGAGTTTCTCCGCTGATGTCTGTGATGTTAAATTTGTACCTAAAATTACACAAATTTAAAAAAAATTTAGTTATATAAAATTTAAATTAATAGTTAATTTAAAATTATTTGAATATTTTTTAAATTCAACGGAATATCCACTAAATACCATTGGTCATTTAACCGGGTTCCCCGCTGGGCGACGGCACTCAATTTGCGTTTACGTTGCTCATTTCGCGTGTTCTTACGTGTACTCTTACGTACTATGTTTATTGTAAATGCTACTTTACGTAAAGCGTAGGCGTATTAACGTATCTACACATATACATACCGCATATCTATGAATGTATGTATGTCGGTGTGTGATATGGCTGCTGTTTTGATTTTGTTTTGCAAATTTGATGATAAGGTGGAGTCAGCGTATTCTGAGTCAAGGCCATTTTAATGTCTTTTATAATTTTCCTTGCTCGTTTGTTGGAATGCAAATCGCTCTTAGCTAAACATGCGTATGTGTGTATTACACCTACACATTACTTCTCGGTGTTAAATTTGTTCATTTGTTCGAATTACACTTACTTGTTACTTATAAAGTTTGCTTACAACCGCGCAACGCACTTTTAAATTAGGGCTTTCACTTTTTTATTATTATTATTCACTTTTCTTTTCTGCTATTATTTTATTTCCCAGAAGAAAAACACAACGCAATATAATCGTTAATCGTACAAACACTAACCGTATCGCTAATCGTTATTTATTTGTCTATCGGCCAACCACCATAACGCCCTTATTATCGGGAAATTCGATTACTCGATGATTAGTATGATTAACCGCCTTTTTAATTTGAATAAAAACTGACCAGACTATTAGAGCAAAATTTGGAAATTTTAATAAATAAAATAAAAATATCTTAACAACATAAAAATTCTTCAGCCAACGAAGGAATAAAAAGATATTTTTTTTTAGGTTTATGTTCAAATCTCACATTTTTATTGTTTCTATATGTCTCGAAATTGCATTTACTTAAAATTAATGTGTAACTACTATGCATATATTTATAGTTATGTAATATTGTTTGTTTTTATATTTTGATCGTTATAAATAATTAAAACTTTTGAAACTTAATTTGTGAAACACACCAAGTGCAACATTTTTGTTTTTATTTTTCTTTTTTTTTAAATATTTATTATTTAAAACGAACACATGCATTTTGGCAAAACATCATATTCATTGTTTAAATGTACGTGTGCAAATTTGAAAGGCCATGGAAATTTATATACTAATGTGTCTGAGGAAGGTTAAACGAATAATGATTTTCAAATGCGGGCGCACTTATAACTATTATTTGTGATTGTGGTTATTAAAATTAAGTATTTACAGAAAATGTCATACTGTTTGATAATTGATTCGAATTGAGAATTACGTAAATTTGCTTTCTCGTATATCATGTGTATGAAAATATTTAAAATGTATTTTAAACCAAGCAAAAAAAAGTTCAATCTCAACAGTTGGTAAAAAAAATAAAAATCACGCTAATACTACAGTATATGCAGGTTAATGTAAATAATAATTCTGCTTAATTCTGTATGATATAGAAGGGCTTCGGAATCTTTCATTTGCATCAAGATCAATACAACGTTTAGCATAAAACTGTTTCAATAGTAGCGTTGTGTAGCAAAATGACATTTTACATTAAATCATACATGCATATTTTTGGGGCTTTCAGAAGTCGTTGTCATTTATATTAAAACTACATAGATTTATTATTCGGTTTTGCTGTTACTTCACTAAATTAGAATTACCTAACTTAAAAAATTTTGATACGTATAATTAAAGAATACGTATTTTATCAAGAGAGAATTCATAGTAGGTGTATTGTGTTTTTCTCTTTCTTCCCTTTTTTCGTTTTGTTTTTAATTCTGTTTAAAGATAGAATACACTCAGACTTCCAATTGTTTTGATGGTTGATGCGCAATAAACGGTTCACTCCACATCCGTCGTAAATCACCCTAAGGAGTCATTATAATATTAAAATTATTTCTTGAGTTTAGGGAGGAGTTCATTTACCTTCAAATAAGCCATTAGTAGCAATGGTAATAACGTGAAGGGTACCAAATAAAGTAAGGCAGGCTGTGCGGCCTTGAACACCTCCGAGCTAACCGTAGCCGTTAGCAGACCCAAAAAATAGCTATAAATACGATAGTAACGAATTGAAAGACCATAAACTATAAGCAATCCATTCGCACAACTTACCCCAATAAGGAACAATGAAAGTATGTCAACTTAGAACCAACACCCTTTGGCGGCGACAGCGTTGGATCCGACGTGAAGCCCTGTGATTTTTTATAGGCATCATATCGTAGCACAAAGCATAGCAATAGTCCGGGCATAACAACGTCGCCTAGGCCGAGCATCGAGAAGTGTCCTGTATTGTGTATGCTGGGGAAAACCAGTTTGCCCGGCAAATTCAGTTTCGGTGTGTCCCGCACAATGCCGCCCAAATTCAATTTGCGCGCCACAATGCCAACGGGATTCTCGGCGGGTCGTGTGGCCACCTTGACCATCACGTTTGTGCTGAATATGTACGATGAAAGAAACACCCAAAACACGTCGTATATCAGTAGACCAGTCAGCAGCAGCGTCGACACCTTCAAGCTTGGCAGCCGCACGAACGCAATGAAGGCAACACAGAGACCCATGCCCATGGCTAAAATGGATCCATTGGATACATAAAAAGTAACGATATAAATAAAGTGACATATTGCGTAGTTTAATTTGTCGTACCATCCATTAACAGCCAGTGCCCAGTTAGCACCCAAACGCACACAATGGAGACTGAGAGCGTGAAGCTGAATAGCTCCGCTGCCGTAAAACGTCCACAGATCCCAAAGGAGAAGCGCTTGCCATCGGTGCAGGGCCGTATAATGTATTGGCACATGGGCAACAGCAGGAAGGCCAGCGCCACAGTGGCAATAACTGTGAATAAATAGTTAATGCGAGCAGTTAAACAGATTATGCATACTATGCTCTACTTACTGGCAGTGCAGACGGCGAACAGCAACTGCATCGAATCAAAGAAGAAGAACATGATGAGCAGCGATATGGAAGCACCCAGTGGCAGGCACAGTGCATGCATTGTATCGAGCGTGGCGAACTTGTCCGCTACATCAAAATTCGAGTCTATTAATTTTTGATATTGCAAGTCAATTAGTAATAATAGCATATGATACGCAAAAGCTTAAGCCTGAATCGAAATATTTCCGGGTGCTTATACGAGTTGTTTACATTATGACCAAAACATTTGGAGTTAATGAGTTATTTATTTACGCGTCGAAAGCAAATAAACATAAATGAAGAAAACGTCTAAGAATCAATGGTTCCGTAAATAAATACGGCTGATAGCTTGTATAATGTGTGTATTAAGTTCATGCTTACTTGGCTCCTTCTCGACCTGCTCGCCTGTTAGCAGATTCGTCATAGACTCGTTGCGTTTCTTCGCCTCGCGCTCCCGTGCCTCCTGCTCAATGTTGAGACTGCGAAAGCTGCCGTAGACAATTAGCAGCATCGATATTAGGCAGGTGGACACACGCGACGAGTCCATCACGCTCGACACAGTCCAATGTAGTTCACGATATTCAGAGCCAGCTGCTGCTGCTGCGGCCGCTGCTGCTGCACCGCCGCCGACACTGCCGCCACCAACGCCGCCACCACCAGTTTGCGCGCCGGCGCTGCCGTGCGACATGCTCGGTCAATGATAAGCGGAAAGATGGCCGCTGCCGCTGCCGCTACGCAGGAGACTATGCGTTCGCTGTGTCGGTGTCGGAGTCGAAATCGGAATCAGGTTTGGGTGCAGTATCAGTCTTCACTATGAATTGTTATCAGCGCACGCAGCTGCCACTGCTTATCTGTAACCTCTGTCGCTGCCGTTGCTGCTGCTGCTGCTTCTGCTGCTACGTTGTTGTCTCTGCGGGCCGCTGGCTGCAATGAAACTGGAATTTGATTTGGCTTATTAAAATTGGGATATGTTGACGGAGCATGTCTGTAGAAGACTTGCTGCTGCTGCTGCTGTGTGTGTGTATGTCTGTCCACTGTTATAATATCCTTATTTACTTTAGTCTATTTGTCTTTGTGTTTTAAGTAACTTTAAACAGCTGCAATCGCAGAAAAGTTGCTTCACACACACACACACACACATACACATTCCCGATTAAGAAACAAACAATGATAAATTATATGATTTTCGCTGAGTACCCGTTTAGCGCTCAGAAGACCTTTAAAGTCGAAAAATCAGCGGAAAGGTTAACTTTCATGCGGGCTAACTTCATACACCCTACCACAAAAGCGGAATAGAGCTAACGAACAACTGTTGCCGGTGTGTGAAAATAAAAACGGGCCTAAGCACAAAGAAGAAGGCCATCAAAAGTCGCTGGAATAAATTATAAAAGTATTACCCAGTTTCTGCTATGCTTTGCCCACTTGACGTTGTCGTTGTTATTGTTGTTGTTGTTGTCGTCGCTGTTGTGGTGGTAGTCAAATGTTATTGTTGCAGCATATTCTATGGTGTATTTACACACGCTCCCGGACTATTCTTTAAATACCCATCTAAGTTATTAAGATCATAAGGTATACATATTTAAGTGTATTTTAATTTGTGATACTCTTAGAAATAGTTTCATTCTTTTATGTATGAAATCTAAACTATATGAAATGATACATCCTCACAAACAATTGTAAGACAGGGTATAACGTAGTCGAGCATCGGAGGCTGTTCTTCAAATGGTCGTTGCACTCGTGCTATGTTAATGCAATGTTACTGTTAATGTTGGCAGCAGCCCGCTGTTAATGATAATAGAGCGATTCGTTAATAGAGAAATGAAGCACAAGACAAAAGCGAAACAGTTGCCAACAACTTCCTAGCTAGTCGTCATTTGTTGTTGTTGTTATGTTGAAGCGGGTTGCCGTTGTGCGGACTAAATAATATGCTTTGTTCGAAATGCAAAGTGTAACATGTTGTCTGAGTGTGTGTATGTGTGTGTGAGGGAGCATGCAAATGATTGAAATATCGGAATGTGTGTGTGTGTGTGTCCCCCTTTTCAATGCAACAATTTAACAGTTCCCACACGTTGCACGCTTGTTGAAATTGTTGAAGCGAGTAAGGGAACGGGACAGGCAGATTATCAGACAATTAGATGTCATCTTCTGATGGGACAGAAGGGGGCTAATTGGAATTATATTATGCGACGACAGTCCAGACGAAAACCGTCTTAATTAATTAAGTCAAATTGAGAAACTATTCCCATTTCCGTACATATGTATGTATGTACATCAAATAAAGACATACACAAGTTCACTTTCGAATGTAACATGTGTTTAATTGTTACCTAAAGTACAAAGTATTTGGTCAGCTCTGACCGCTACTCTAAGCAAACTACTTATACGGAAGGTGAAAGTGAAGCTTGTCTATGAGAAATCACGCTCAAACCTAGCCAAATATCTACATACACAGTCTTCATAGTCTAGGCCATACGATTAGGAACAATCTTTTTTGTTATTGGGAGCTCTTTAAATAATGCTATTTAATTTACACAAAATTAATATATTTATATGTAAAAACAACAAATTTATTTCAAATTAAATTTACATTTTTGTATGAGGGCTGTATAGATGTGCAAATGCGGGTTTCTATGTATGTATGTGTTTGGTTATTTTCACATATGTATGTATGTATCTGTTAAGTTGTGTGCAAGTTGCTGAATTTTGCTTTTTAGCTTTTTGCTTTGATTCAATCGTAAGTTTGCCAAGCAACACACACACATATGCATGCGCTCACTCACACGCACACACTAAACAATAACAACACTCAGCGGCCCGCAACTGGAATCAAATGCAACACTTGTGAAATTTTATGTACACAACATCAAATACCGTAACAACAACAACCAAACTTAAAGCGCAGGCAAAGCTTTAATTTTTTTCTTGTATACAAAATGTTTAGACTCCACTTGAACGGCCGCCGCACCGCTCCACTGCGTAACAAAATTACAACCATACAAACACTCACACATTCACTCACTAACTGTTTGGCTATGTGTGTGTTAAGCAAGGACAGAGCGGAGGTGTGGCAGGGGGGCTGGTCTTTAATTACTAAAACTTAGACGCAAGCAGCAGCAGCCTGTTTCGATTTCATTGCACCTCAAAGTTTTGTACACTATTAGTGGGGCACAATTGGACTAGTGGGGGCGGTTGTGTGAGTAGCGCCTGCTTGGGGGATTGTCAGTGCTTACTTTGCCCTGCGATTCACATTTACATTCGTGTTTGGCTGTGTATTTTGTTTTCCTTTTGTACCGATTTTCTTCTTGTTCAGTGAAAAGCCACAGCTGCTACATGCTTAGTACACACATTTTGATTTTTTTTGTGAATTAGTTGCAGCTAATGCACTTTTCACTGGTTATTCAATAGTTTATTAATAATAATACATTATTTTATTATTTTTCTTTGCACTCCTTTACTGTTTTTTCTGATGGAAAAACAACGAACTACAAGTGTGGCCCAACACCGCGAAGCCATAAATGTTTGCAGTTCATTGACGATATTTACGTATCGATAATAAAAATTGTTCAATCGTTTGTTTGTATTTATCGATATATCTTACATTTAATTTACAATGAGTTAATAAGATCAATAGGATTCACAAGTATCATGTTTAGTATAAAATCATATTTTATTTGGAATTTTCAATAATGAGCTATATTTTAACCAGTGTTGCAAAACGCTTAACTTGGTTTGTAATCGATTGGGATTTTAGTATTCAAGCGATAAGTTGATTAAAGACCATTTGAAACGCGGCCACACTGAGTCAGACGTGATTGAGAGAGCGCCGCTGATGCTTCGATGTACAAATAAAATTTAAATTATTGTTAAATGCAACGCGTTTAACGGAAATAAAACGATTAATAGTGATTTAAGAAAAAAGTGTTATTTTAATTAATTAACGAAAAAACAACCATAAAGAAATTAATTTTAAAAGTGTGCAACTGCAGCGAATAAAAAAAGTGCATTAAAGGCTGCAAGAGGCTAAAGCAAAGCAGCTTGAGTTTAAAACGGCAGGAAGCCCACGGTGTCAAGAAAGCCGTCTTACTAAACGAAAACTGTGCGAAAAAGTTAATTAAACACCATAAAATGGGTCTAAACGGCTGCTGTTCATGTGTTAAATACTTGATGGTCCTTATAAACATCTTATTTTGGGTAGGTATGCAAGCAGACAACAACAACCGTAACAGTAACAACACAGAATCAGACAGCTCACTAATACAAACAGCAACTGGAACACACGAATAGAGATATAGATGGCGCGTTTGAAAGTGTATGTGTGCGCGTTCCCTATGCCTTAGCCTGTGCTCGCGCGCACGCTCTCAACTGCTGCTGCTGCTGCTGCTGCTGCTGCTGCTGCTCACTCCCTACTCCAATAAACAATAGAAGTTCCGTTGTGGGTGGGAGAGTATACGACACCCACTCACACATACACACGCGAAGCACAAATAGGCAGGCAGACAAGCAGCGAAAGCATCGTGCTCTTCGATTTCCCCCCTCATTTGTGCTGCTCCCACACATTGAGATATGCCG
This sequence comes from Drosophila navojoa, assembly GCF_054131105.1. Classification (NCBI taxonomy): domain Eukaryota; kingdom Metazoa; phylum Arthropoda; class Insecta; order Diptera; family Drosophilidae; genus Drosophila; species Drosophila navojoa. Next base: position 14,054,013 of record NC_142890.1, read on the forward strand.
TTTGTCTTGTTTTCTTGTTGGCCTTTTCCTGTTGGTTTTTTATTTTTATACGAGTATGCGTGCCTTGTTGTTGTTAGTTTTGAGCGTTGCTTCTTGCTACACCTTCGTTCTTTTCATTTTCTTATCTACAACAAAAGTGAAGCAACGGCTCATTCATTGCTTTAACGCCCGTGTGTATGTATCTATTTACTCGCACACACATATACAGACACATATTTGTAGGGGCAGGACCTACATTTGGCGCCTTTTGGGTGCGCCACTCCCCACAAGCCCACGCTCTCTTATTTTTGCAGTTCCTTCTCACTGAAAGGGTTCAACGAATTGTGTGTATGTGTGTGTAAAAGTGTATTTCTTTTTAGTTTTACGCAATTTACTATTTCCACATTGATTCATCATTTAAGTTCTTATTTGTTTTACGTTGTTTGTGTTTCTTGAGTAAAATTGTATTTTTCAATTTTGTTTCAAAAAAAATTTAGTTGTTATTTTCTTGTTGCTTTTTCGATTTTTCCCTATAGTATTTATTAGTCAAATCTATTTTCGAACAAACCAAAAACAACATTCAGCTTTCATTCTGTGTGGATGTTGATTTTTTCCTCTTGTTGGGGGAGGAGGTGGGAGATTCTTGTTGTTGATCACAGTGGTGCAAATTATTTATGAACTGTGATACAGATATGTATGTGTATGCATATGGTCATTTGAAAATAATAATTAAAATACTATATAAAATCGCTTTGTTCTTTAATGTTTAAGTATGAATAAATTCAAATGTGTATATGTTTCTTATATTTACGTTTATTTTTAAAGTTTGTTTCCCCTATATTTTATTGTTAAATCATTTTGTTACTAACCTAAAATGCTTTAACTATTTTTAATTATGATCAATATGATGATTTAATATAATGATACAATCAGATAGTCGAAAATGAAGAGGTATTCAATACTTTCAGTTAGTTGCAATTTGTTCGTGAATATTAGCAACACTGTGACATAGTTTTCCATAACATTTCCATTTCCATCAGCATCGCCGCTGCGGGGCTTCGTGATCAAGCGGCACGACTTTAGCTGACGCTGATGCTCTGACGTTCCATTGATACTGTCCGACGAGCAGACAGATCGGTCAGATCGACTAACCGCCACAGATGCCGTCATTCAGTTAGAAGCGCTCGGCCTGCCTGCCTGCTTGGCTGGTGGACATTGCTGACGTCTCTCGCATGCCGACCAATTAATTTTGCTCTCCTCCTTCCCTCCTTCATTTTGTTCATAATTCATTGTGCTATTTTTCACACAATTATTCATACTATATACGCTTGCATCATGAACGACAAATAAAAATTAAACGATCAAAGTTGCATAAGGCGAATGTGCCGAGGACATTTTTCTTTTACGATTCCGCTTTCATGTTTATTTACTACGTCCACAGTGATGTAGGTCATGCAAGGAGTTGGTACTTTTATTAAACATTTGGCCTACATTTCATCTGCACGCGACAACGTGTCTGTTTTATATGCACCATGTACTTAAATAACACACATGTAACCAATTTTCTGCCATTCGCAACATTTGTATTTTAGCGCTTTGCGTTTTGTTCCTGTATTCCGATTCATTCATACAAACGGGCAGCAGAATGCACTTTGCTTTGACCTTTTTTTTTTCAACGATTCCGTTTTTCTTATTACTTCGCGCATATCTCTATCTCACTCTCTTTCTCACTTACACTCTGTATTCATTCAATTCGCCAGCGTGCTGAAGAGCGCAAGTGAAAGACCACCCGCATTTAAATAAAGCTTAGGCTATTTTTAGGATTTGTATTTTGCTTTTATGTCAAATTCGGTACATTTTGTGGTTGGAGTGGTATATTTTGCATAAGGGCTTGAAATCAAAATAAATAAAGCTCTTCACTATAGTTAGGAAAATCATAAATAATAATAAATTTCTATCATATAAACATTGATCGGCTAATTTGTCAAGAACATCAACTTTGTCAATTGTTTCACAAAGACTTCGAGTCTTTTTGAGCTCTTTATATAGAGTTCTTTGGTTTATTTTTTGTTGCGGTATTTGTGGTCACAAGTATTAGTAGACTAATTGCAGCATTGCAATTGTAGCTTGTGCAAAGAAGTGGGCCAAGGTCAGCAGAGAATAATTTGATATATATTAAAAAGGCAAAATTTTATATTCAAATTACCGATTTACATTATTTATTGACCGAGTAGCGTTGAGTATACTATGTATTATACAAAAGCAAGCTTGTTGATTAAATAAAACACTTGCTGCAATTCCAGCTAAAGTAAATGAGATTAGTATTGTAGTAAGTACTGAAATGATTGTGTATATCGGCATGTATGCTAGAAATTATATTATAATACCATGTATTTGATATAAATTTCAAACATATCCAATTTCCATAGGAATGCAACATTGATTGATGTTAAGTGCATATTTTGTTTGATATTTAAAACTAATAGTAATTTATTGTCTTACATTACAATAAACTGTAAGTCTAATAGGCATGTTGAGTGTTAAAATGTTACTGAGCATCTCGTATAATGCTAATTGCGATAAGTGAGTGAAAAACTGTATAAATTAATTAACATATAATTGTTGCTGCTTATTAAGAATATAATCTGCTTTGAGTATTGTATATAAAATGAATATGTGTGGACAGATGCCAATATAAACTGGCATATTTCTCGTCCCGTGCCTGATAATCCCCCAGCCCCGAGATAAGGCTATGAATTCGCATTCGCATGGCCGATTGGTTCAATGTCTTGGCAACAACAACGGCAAAACAAAAAGAATATAATATGTGGCTCTTGATTTCGTGAAAACGTAAACACATTAAAACAAATAAACACAAGAATATAACGACATGAAATGCTGGAAACATTTCCAAAGTCTACCCGGCCCGACTGCGGAAATCATGAGTTACGAACGAACCATGTTTCATAATGCCCATCGGCGGATAGACAATGTTCCGGGGAATACGTTCGCATTCTTGGCACGACTCTTGCTGCCCGCTTTAATTGCCGCCCTCTCTAGTGGGGCGTGTCGCAAACACACACATACACACACACATTAGCATTGCGTCATTGAAGCATTTCGCTGTTAGCGTTACGATTGAGATTGAGTAAAGAACACATGACGTTACTTCACCAAATATGAACAGATGAATGCCTGACCTATTTAAGATATTCAGTTTTATTCATTTCTGTTATTCTTTTTCAGCTAATCGGCTTGACCATTGTGCTCACCTCACTATGGATGCTAACGGATCCCACGTTCATGCTATCGATGACACAATCGTATAATCACTATCATATAGCACTCTATGTCTTCCTGGCCATTGGCATACTTATTACTCTGGGCGCATTCTTTGGCTGTTTGGGTGTCTGTCGCGAGTCGCAATGTATGCTTGTTTCGGTGAGTGTTGCCCAGCTGCAGAATCCAATTACGAAATGCAAAGTATCACTCGGCCCACACGTGCTTGGCCCACGCTGTCTGCATTGCCATCGCCCACAAGGCGCATGGAAACCGCAATTCGTTAAATGATTTTGACTGCAGTTTGTTTACTTACGCCCATTAATTAATCAACGGCTTCCTTGCAGTTCTTCTGTGTGATACTCATTGTGATGGTCGCACAAATAGCAGCCGGTGCCTGGGCGTTCCACAACAGAAACAAGCTGGATGACATGGTTCGTGCGGCGGTCAAGTCATCTGTGCAGGAGGAGTATGGACAGTCTAGCATGAGCTCACGCACCGTCACCTTTGATACGCTACAAAAGAATGTAAATAGAATCATTTGAAGGCGAAGCGATTCGCTAAACGAAAATCTCTTTATAGTTGAAATGCTGCGGAGCCGATGGACCTGGTGACTGGGCCACGAGTCGTTTCAATAATGTGGATCGCACGAATATCGTCGATATAGCCGTATCCTCCATGAATGTGCTCTACAATATACCAGAATCATGTTGCAAAGAGGATATCAAGGACAACGAGTGCGATAAGTGGCGCAATTTGAAATTCGGCGGGCCGTTAAACACGTACATTTATCAGCAGGTAAGACTGAAGATATTGTTATAAAAGATTGAAGCAGTAAGTTCTTATGTAAAAGAAAATTAGTTAGCCTTATACTAAATGCCATTTTAGCTATAAATATTGAGTTGCCAACGTTTCTCTATGATCACAAATTCTTTGACCTTTGACGACTATCTGCTATTTTTAAACACCGTCAATCGTTTGATCATAAAAATTAATAATCCTTTAAGTTAATTGATTGTTTTTCCACGCTTGGGTTAATAAAAATTCTATGCGTGACACAAAGACACTCAAAATGCGTTAATTATTATTGATATTCCGCACGCATTGAAACTTCTTGAGGAGAAACTTCTCCTATGGCGGCAATCGCATAATAAACAAACAATAAACATTTGAATTCTATGACTGGAAAAATAACTGAAGAATTATAGATAAATTCTAACTGTTTTGTTTTTCTCTCTTTACAGGGCTGCGTTGATAAGCTGATTGAAATTATCTATGAAAACTGGGTCACAATCTTTGCTATTACTGCGGCTGTCATTCTGCTGGAGCTGCTCTCGTTGACCTTCGCCCTGAGCCTGTGCTGTGCGATGAGGAATCAGCACTACAAGGCCTGAGAATTACTGAATTCCCATAGGGAAATAACAGACGATGAGAAGTACTAACAAACCAAATGTGAACTGCTGAAGCATAGGCGTTACTAATCACAACAACAATTGGTGCGACAGAAATGCATTTAGCACTGACAGCAAATAGCAAACGGCAAACAGCAAACAGATTGTATTTTGCAATAGCTGTGGGCAAAGGCTGTAGCTGGCTAGGTTTTTAGAGGCTGTCAGCCCATGCAAATACTTTAAAACAAACACTTTTGTAGTACTTTAATAAGCAACAAACTGAGCAATTGTGGACGATTTGAAGATGACAAAGAGTCAAGGAAATTGAATGAACTTTATATGAACTTGATACGCAGCAACTTTTCTAAAATATTTCTACATTGAAAACAAACGGAAAACAAATCTCATTTTACAATAGCAAACAAAATAGAAAACTTAACTTAAATCAATACACAACATCAGTAAATTCCTTAATATTAGGATAGTCTAACCGCATAAGGCAAAAGTTTCAAATTAAAGAAAGCATAATGTTTAGAAACCGAAAAAAAAATATATATAGTACGACACAAGCATACTATATTCAAATCGTACATTAGCTATTTAAGCACAAAAGTAAAAATTGATTTGCCAAAAAGATGGAAGTTTAAATGCAATCATAAATTTTGTTAGAAAACACACACTTTTCAATCGTATGCCAATTAGTGTACGCACAATTTAGGAAGAATCAAGCGAAGGAGCATTCCAAAAGTGAGAACGTTTACGTAAATGCCCCAATAAGTTCTGATTCGGCGTTGCCATCCAAAGATCCAAACCCAAAAAATTCTTATCATTTCTCTTGTGTGAAATCATGTGCTAAAAGGAATAGTTAAATATTAGACGAAATTCGTTGAGCTTCGCAAAATGAAATGCCAAATATTTTATGTATTTACCAAAACAAAATTTGTTTTGACATCGAGTGTTAAGTAACAGCGCACTGTTGACTACATAACATTAGCTGCCATTTAAAGCGCTGCTTTCGTTCAAGCACTGTTAATAAACATGCTGTTAGCTAACAGCTCTCTGTAAAATACCCTGCCATTTATTGAATACATTCGAAATAAAACTGTCACACTTCTCACACTAAATATTTTTCGAATCAACATATTTATAAATTATTTATTATTTAATTTATTCAAGTACAATTACTATGTAACCTAAACAACCATTAATGGAAGTACGTAATGAATTTATATTTATATTAAAACTCGACAACTCATACATACATCCAATACATATATATTTACACATACATATGTATATATATTTTGTACCATGTCTTTTTCATTTCTCATAAAAGCGAAAAGCGAAAACGAATTTTGTATTTTTATTGTTGTTAAATGAATTTTGTTGTTAGTTAATGGTAATGAGCGTCATACTTTGTACCCTTCGCAACGTTCAAGTTAATCAAATCTACAACCAACCCAATGACAAAATTATATTACATTTATATTACTTTACAAGTAACGTAAACAAATACAAATAAATAAATATATATATTTAAATTTACACATCAAAAAGCAAAAGATTTATTTACATTTTATAGTAGTTAATCCAATTTTTGATTTAGTGAAGTAAAAATGTTCGTGCAAAAGGAGTTAAATTTTAAAATGTAGTCTAAGTAAACCATTTCACAAATAATAAACATGTTTAACAAATTCAACAAACAAAAACAAAAAAAGTTGGAAATGTAGCGAATCATCTATAGATATACATATATATATATGACAAAAAAAAAAAAAACAAATATATATAAAAATTTAATTAAACATTCAAGAACAAACTTCATATTTAACAAACATGAGTGTCATAAAACCTTCATATGAATCCGATTCACGGATCATAAATCATTAAAATCAAAATCAATACATCAAAATACATAAAAGTTAATGCATTAATCAAACTATCAAAATATATTTCAACAAACAATTCTAATTCTAATGCTGGCATATGAAATGCATATATATTCATTACACACTCGTATAACCAAATGAAGATCATGCAAGTTAAGAAAGTAGTTAATATAAACATATTTCATCTGGTTGATCCCAAATTTCAATTTGCTGTAAGTCAAAATACAAAGAAAAAGGAAAGAATAAAGAAAACTCAGCACATGAAGCAATATAAATATATATTCTGAAACATAGATGCTCAACAACCGCAATTAAATTATAAAAAAAATAGAAACATTTTCTGAAAAACGTTATGATAAGATACACTCACTCAAACACAATCTCTTGTATAATTTATAGATATTCCCAGTCGAATGCATAAATGCCGAATCCATTACATGAAATAATACACTCGGAGAAAATTCATAAATAAATAAACATCTATTTAACAAAACCTGAATTCCGTACTTCCAGTTTCCATAATCGGTTGGGATACATTTGGTCAAGATCCTGGGTAAGTTGACTAGGCAAGGAACAGGCCCAAGCAAGGTTCTCAACCGAAAACAAAAGCGAATAGAGCCAAAGGCTCCTGCTCAGACCGATAGCGAGTGAATATAACTATTTCGGGATGATCTCGAGAGCTGAGCGTAAAAGATAAAAAGGTTAAAAGTTTATGGCAAACTTTGCTTGTTACAGATCTATTCATTCTGTCGACAGATGAATTTTAACTTAGCCAATACTATATTGTAATATAGTATGTTATTCAAATACTGTTCCGAATGTCTGAAAAGTAAATACTCTGTCATACATATGTTTATTATTAAATTGTTACTTTTATTAAAATTGTTATATTTTGCCCAGTTTTGAGTTATTATTTTCACTTCTTATCATGTTTAAGGATTAACATAATTCATAATTGAGAACTAAAAACTAGTTGATTTTTGTATGGGATTTGTTTTTGTTTTGGCAAACAATGTGACATCAATCTAGACTAACAAATAGACATGATTTTTTATTTTAAGCTCTAACGAGTTCATATAACTGAAGGAAAGATTATCTTTTGTTTATTTTAAGAGTAGATTGATTTTTTGGTATTTTGTGTTCTTTGGTTTTGTTGTCATGCATTAAATTCCATATGCTTATGTCAATTAAAAGATTTACAACAAATATTAAGAGAGAATCGATTCCATTCGACTCGACTTGACTTGAATAATTATTTAGCATTAATGAATTATGCGTGAATGCATAAACATATTTATGTATTAGACGATTAAACAAATATTCAAGTATAGTTAATTAGAGTATGTTATTAGATATTATCCATGTGATTTGGGATCTCCTATTATAGCGTTTACTTATGTATGAACAATTCAAATCACTAACCACGTTTGCTGCTGTTAAGTACTTTAATAGTAGAGTAGGGTTACCTCTTCGCCTTTCGGTTAAAATTAAAGATAATAGAATTTATTTATGTAATTTAGCAGAGCTATGAATTCAATGAACTTTCCTCGAATATTCATTACATGTCTTACTTCATTTTCTTTTTCTTTTTAATTTTTTTACACATTAATCGTAATTTAAATAGCTTCTGCTGGAAAAATTATTATCATAATTTACATTTACTAGGTACATTTTGATTTAATTCAGTTTCAACTAAATGCGAATGCAATATATTTAGTTAAAAAATACATAAATTTACGTTTGTATGTTTAATTTGAATTATGCCAAAAATAGTTGCTAAACACTTTTAAGGATATTTTCTTGGTTAGCTAGCTACACCCATATATACAAACTAAGTAGTACATATATGTTTGTAGATAGTTCGATTTGGGATTAGTAGACACTTACAGAAATTAGTTATTCTTACTAAACATTCAGTTGCTAAAAACAATGACAATGATGTTTGATTTAGCATTAAGTTGATCAATTGATTAAATATATAACATATATATTTAGGTATATGTATATATATATATATATATTTAATGAATAAAGTTTTAAGCGTTTCCATTTCATTTTTTAGTATTTGACTAGTTAGACATTTAAATTTTAGTATATGTTTTACTTCTCCTTAAACTCTGAGCTGAGTTTCCTTTGCTTGGGCATTTGCCTTGCAAAAACTAGGTAGGTTGAATCTCGGGGTGGTTTATCATATAGGTCGCATAGTTAGGTTAAGTTCAAGTTTATGGACATTCACTGGCAGCTCTTATCTAAAGTTTCCTTATTTTTCCGTAACACTGATATTGATGCGTATTTGTAAATATTGCCTTTGTTATAATTCAATTCGTTCACAATAGAAACTCTTCATGATATTTGGGATACGTTAGATGTTAGTGAACTGAATGGGCATACAATTTAAGGGTATAATTTTGATTAAGGGACCTGCTGAATGGGAATCCAAAAACAGAAGAGCTCTATCGCTTCAAGTTTTTTAGATATTCCTATGTCATGTACATATATTCAAGAAATTCCCTTTTTCATATACCTTTAAAGTGGTTAGTTTCAGCTAGGCTAATTTAAAAATATATTTTGTCCTAAAACATCGTCGATTACATTTTTATTCAACCGCTGCCTTAGATGCCCTCTTTAGTTCGAATTCGTTTAGAGATATTGATTTTGGCAAGCGCACTTAAAAAACCTTAGAGTTGATCTTTGAATGTCGATCTGTGATCCATTTGATGAATTACTTGAAAGACAGTATAGCTCTAAAGTTCTAGCAGACGGACGGACATGGCACAAAATCAATATGCTCCCTTAATTTAGTGAACGAGCATGAGATAATCAACGAAAATCGAAATGCCAATTCAAGACTTGATATTACGTTTTGCATTGTGAGAATGTCACAAATAATACAATGGACCTACATAAGTACTTAGCTGTTGCTTTAGAATCATAATGGAAGAGCGTGTGTATAACTAAGGGGAATTATATCAAACCACATTGATTGTCTCGACTCTACGCACAGTTGCATTCAACGAACGCAACGTGTATTGAATATAAATATAAAACTTTTGCTGAAACAACAATTGTATTGTGTGTGAAAGGTACAATGTAAAATAAACTTTTATTGTTTTGTTTTGGATTTTTTCTTGTTTTTTTTTCTGCTTTTGTGTTCGTTTAGGTGTTATTCTCTTCTTTTATTGCTGTTTTTGCTGCTGTCGTGCATTGAGGCAATGCGAAATGTTCGAACAGCTCGGGTAATTGTATTGAGTCAGCCCGTCTCATCTCAATCTCATCTCTGGCCGCTGATATGCTAACGATTAAATTATAGTTTCCTATTGTTTAAATGTAGAACTTGAAAAGTAGGCCACACGTGGCGCATTAACTATTAACTAAATGAGAAAAAACCGACTGGGGCATACCCTGGATCCTACAACGAGCTGCTGTTTTTATTTATATTATGAATTAGTTTTGTTTCTAGTTGTATAAATGTAATAAAAATCATGGAAATGGATATATGAACTATTTACATATTCAAACTTATAACTTAACTTATGCAATTATTATATATAATTATTTAACAAAATTAAAGTCTAGACAGAATATTCTTAAGAATTCATATTGATTTTTGATTTTTGAATAATTTTAAGAGGTATCGAAGAACAGAGAGTAGACTACTCACATATGCCATTTAACATCTCATTAATGGCTCTCTATTTATGCCTAAAAACCAAGTGCAATTACTTATGAATGAAATGAGAATATGCTACTATTGTACAATATAATATTCTAAAATGTACATTATAGACTTCAGATCTTGAGTTGGATGAATTCATAGACGGATATTGGAACGCATAGACGCGTATGCCTAGCTCGACTCAGCTCGTTGTGCGTAGTCCAGAATATATAGACCTGATGCGATTGGCCACGCCTTCTGGCTGACTGCACAAACAAACAATATACCCTATTTATACATTTTCCACAGGCTAAAAAAAAATAATGCCACAAGCGACAAGCCGTTGCATGTTGCATGTTCTACAAGGCTGGAGGCTAATATTGTTTTTTTTCTTTTCTGGTTTTGTTGTTATTGCTCGCTTTTGGTGTATGCATTAATAATGCACTTGTGGAATAAATAAAATGAATGAATATTAAATTTAATTGAAAACCTATGTCGAGCATTGAGCTCTTCATAATTTAATAACAGCGGTTGAAATTGTCAAGAGCTATTTGTTGTTGTTGTTGTTGTTGTTGTCGGTGGTTGGTTTGCATTCGCAAAAATAGATTTCAAAAATATTATTAAATTTGTTAAATAAATATTTAATAAAAACTGAACGTCACTCAATTCAGCTTATTTGAATGTTGAATCTGTTATTTATAATTTAATTGACTGTAAAGTTCAGGAAAAAAATTATTCAGTGGCATTCATTCATCATTCGTGTGAAAAAATATATATCAAATTAAAATGAAATAAATTGAGTAAGTTTTTGTTTTTTTTTTTGTTATATACCGAAGTGGGAAATGAACAATTACGCAGAGTTAAATGCAATTGCAATAGTTGAGCTAAGCAATTAAAAAACACGCACAAACGGATATTCATGTATGTAATATGTGTATGTATGTATGTATGTGCGTATCTTAAATGGACACACTCTATGAACGGATGTAATTATGTCAATTACTTATGCATATTGTTGAGAGTGTGTCTGTGTGTGTGTATAAATTGCTGTTATACAATAGGCTTTTCTCTTCTTCTTCTATTATTATTTTCGTTTTTGTGTAAAGTAAATCGTTTTGGATTTTATTTTGTTATCATATAACCAATTCCGTTTCCAAGTTCTTAGTTTTTTTTTATTCACTTTGGTTGGTGGTTTTGTTTAGTTGTTTGTTCATTCAATATTAAGAAGTAAAGTTGCTTTTCTTTGAAACACTTTGAAATACATTCAATAAGTACATCAAGAGTATAATACCAATTCGCTTCTGACGGCAGGATTTAATTCATAATATGCTTAAAAAGTGACATATATATATATATATTCAATATTTATATTCAACTCTTTTGTCATTTGCACACATTTATAAATGTTCAAGTTTGTTGTTCGTTCGATATTATTGCCTAGAAATAATATTAAATACTAATATGTTGTTTCTCTTCATCGTATGTCTCTGTCGCTCTATGTCTCCTGTCGACTGTATTATCCGAAACAACAATTTATAGATCTATAAGCGGTACTATAGTCCTGGTGTTTCGGATCTCTGGCTCCTCTTGTCATCAAAGGTCAGTGTCGAACATCTGCAATGAGCGCGTCACCAAATCGTCCTTCAGGCATGCCTCCAGAAACTCTTCTATCGTTATGATGCCATCCTGATTCAAATCCAATTTGCGAAAAACTCGATCCACCTGCAAAATAGCAAATTCATTTCATATTAACTAGTTTTCGATAGCAAATTTTTATTAAATTTCCCTTGCCAAAGTTTTGCCAGCCATTCTGACTGTCCCATACACCTGCATAATTAATTTACTCAAAGCCTTTTTCATTAAATAACATTTCCGGTGCTTTGCGTTGCCAATCCATTTCCCATGCGCTGCAGGGCCACCCCTCCCCCGACGCACCACCAGTCCTCTCTCTGCTTGCGTAACTGTAATTGCTCATACGCCGCGTATGCCGCGTCCCTGTGCACCGCTGCACCACTGCACCACTGCACCTGCCCGTCTGCGGAGCATTTCAAGCGCAGCTGTTGCATAAAGAATGCTGCATAACAAAGGATAACCCCACACGCACACACACACACACACACACATACACACATATAAAACATAAGCCGAATTGCACTCAACATCAATGCAATAGAATTTCATAATTCATATGCATTTTTGCGATAATTTGTTTGCAACGAATTTGCATTGAAATCGATTTGGATTTTGTAATCAAAATGTGTAGAAATATTCTTAGATTGCAAATTGCAAATATGTTCCACGAAATAATATACATTTTCATGTGAATTCATGCGAATTTCAACTGTAATGTTTTTGTGAAAATCAAATTAACGGACAGTAGGAGGCGTGGCAACGACCATGAAATATGCACATATTTTGCTGTCTGTCCGTATGTGGCCTGTGCGTAATCTTATCAAACTATAATTGAATTTTCACTAGTGGAGGATAGATGACCTAGACAGAGAGTTCTCCTATTCTACTCTACTCTAATCAATTTGAAAGTATAGTTACAAGAATTACATAAATGAAAAAATACAAAATATATATAGATTAGATTTAATATTTAGAAAAAAAAGTATTATATATTTTTACATATATTAGAACTTTCACATGGATTTATAATTATTGTTTATCGTAAAAATAAAATCAATGTGTTCTTAGAAACATTGGATACTACATACATTGGATACAGACTATAGGAAATATAAACTTTTGCCTCATGTATTTAAAAAATTGTTGCAATAGGACTAGAGACATAAACCCAATATATTTGGGTGTCTATTTCAGTTAGCATGGAACAACGCAACCTTTTTCATATAGCTACTAAATGAGATCAGCAATATATGCGCCACTCTAAGAACTACGGAGATCTATGCCTAACTGTTTATCGAAGAGCAATGCATTATCATATATCATATACAAATCAAAATTTTATTTCTTACAAATACTTGATTTTTTACTCGTACACTCCATCGTTTCTCTGGCTCACCTGATCTCTGGCCTTGCGATCGTCCTCGGGCTGGTGAGCTCTTCTGCCCATGAGCTCGTGTATGGCCAAAACGATTTCACTCAGCTCCCCGCGACTTATGCGGCCATCGCCATTGAGGTCGTATAACTTGAAGGTCCAGCGCAGACGCTCATAAACGGAGCCGCGTAACAGCGTGGACAAAGTGACCAATAAATCCTATAGAGAAATGCGACAATATAAGTATATAGAAATGTTGATTGAGTTATGAAATGTCTCTAATAATGATTATAACTACCCGAAAACTAATGGCGCCGTTGCAGTTAACGTCGAAGGCTTTGAACACATAATGAGCATATAAACTGGAATCTGTGGAAATGGAAAAATTGGAAATGTTTTAGTGCTCGCACTGAGTGCTCAAAATAGCGACTGCAAATCCGAAAAAAAAAACTAGCGTACATAAATGAAATGTGGGGGCTTAAGTGGCGCAAAGCTATAAAAGTAACCATTGCATCCACCCACACATACACACACACACGCACATAATAATGCGGTTGTATTATAGAAATACATATATACACGCTCAGCTCAAATACTTACTGCCATGCGGAAAGAACTTGGCATAAATATCCTTAAAACAATCCTCGTGCACCACACCCTCCGGACATTCCTGCAAAGGCAAAAGGAAAATCTCTGTGAAAATGTGAGTGCAAATATAACGGGTTGGCTGACTAATTCCAATTCCCTCCCATCTATAAATCTAAGTTTGGTGAGCGGTACTAAGAAATGCTTTTCATTATTACAATCATTTCATATGATAATCATTTTGCCAATTTTTGAATAAAAACATAATCTGAGTGCTTTTTGTCAGCCGTTTCTCTTGCACTGAATAAATATATTTTGAGTAATGCAATTTTTGTTAAGCTTATTGTATTTATCACATTCTCTTTTTATGCGAATATGTATGTATGTGCTCTGTACATGTCCTGTAAGCGTTTCTTCTAAGTGTTACTTTTATTTGTTACCTTTAAGCATTGCGTCTAAGTATTTCCCCAAAGAATTTCCTCGAAGTATTTCCTCGAAATATTTCCTCATAGTATTTCCCCAAAGTATTTCCTCGAAGAATTTCCTTGAAGTATTTCCCCGAAGTATTTCCTCAAAATATTTCCTCAAAATATTTCCTCAAATTATTTCCTCGAAGTATTTCCCCCGTCTTGAATGCTTAGCTGAACGATCGCGCACTTCACTTAACTTTACTGCACTATACGAGCGACCCCAACGGCCCTGGGCGACTGAAGAAATGCTGTGGCTGCTGCCCTTTATATAGGGCCACTATCACCCAAAGACTAAGTTGCGCTCAAATGCTCAGCCGTAGGTGACCCATGGAAGCACACTCTGCAGCTGCAAGCATTCTCCCAAATGCATACATACAGATAACTGAAATGATCTGCTGTGGTTCTTCTTCTGCCCTTGCAGGCATACACAAAGACAGACGGGGAGACAGACAGACAGAGAGACATACGAACTGATGTAAAGTATATAACATATGTAAGTATATGTGCTCTCGAATTATGAGTTCTTATTGCTCTTCCCACTTCAGCTGTCTGCCTCTATGTTTTTCTCTCTGAGACTAATTCACTCATTCTCTCTTACCTTCACTCTCTCTCTCACTCTCACAATCTCTTATTCCCTCACCCTATCAATCTTTCTCTCTCTTATATTTACCTCGCTCACTATTTTACACAATTTCTGTATTTTCTCTGTCTGGCTCTGTTTCAAACTCACTCGCTGATTCTCTCCCTCTAACTTTATCTCTCTCTCTCTCTCTTTCTAGCTGTCTCGCTTACACTATGTGGCACTCTATGTTCCTCCTTTGTGGTTTTCTCCATCTAGCCTTGTCTGTGACTGTCTCTCTCTCTCTCTCTCTCTATTCCTATCTGCCCTGCCTTGCTTGTCTGCAACTCCCTCGCTTTCTCTCTCTCTCTCTCTTTCTTTCTGTATCCGCCCTTTTCAGTTCCTTTCACCCGCTAACCATTCACTGCGTGTCCTTCGCTGCGCTGCGCTCATAGATTTGACTGCTTAGATATTAATATTCGTATAAATATGAGAGCGCAAAGTTCATGGCATTTACTTGGATCAAATGCGATTGTTTATGAATTTGCGAATGACAGCAAATGCGACCATTTGGATTGCGCTGTACTCTACCCGGGAGCCGGTATGCTGCGCGTGTCCACTTACCGTCTTAAATCCTCTGTACATGACGCGAATCTCCTGCTTGGTGAACTTGGTCTGACGGCACAAGTCCTCGAGAGCGACCGGAATGGGCTTAGGCACGCGTGTGTGTTCTAACTCATAGACCACCTCCTCGATGGGACTTTCCGGCGGAGATGCCATGGTTATTAATCTAAATGTTAATGTTAATGCGAATGCGAATGCTGGCGCTGCTTCTGCTGCCTCTGCCTCTGCTGCTGCTGCTGTTGCTATGCAATTCAAGCTCTGTTGCTTATTAATTTTAATTTGTTGTGTTTATTTATAGGCCCAGCCTCCGCATAATATCAATTTTGCTTTTTATACGCCCATAAAAGCCAACTCATTAACTGAATTCGCTGGCTGCTGAGCCATTTTATGCATATCCTTGCAGAGCGGTCTATTCGTTTGCCCTTGCTTTTGGCTGTGGTTTGGGTTTTTGGTTTTAGTTTCGGCTTCCTCTGGCGTTACCTTACTGCAGCTGGGGGAATTTCGGGTGCTAAGTCGCTAATGAGGCAAGCATCGCTGAAAAGAGCCAGAAAAGTAACATGAGCAATGGGCCAGAATAAAACATTACATAAATCATGGGGCCAGGCAGCCAGGCAGCCAGGCAGCCAGCCAAGTGCACAGCGGATGCCCCACCAAGGACGCAAGCTCATCATGAGCGCTAGTTGCGGCTGGCTCTTCCCGTCTGCCTCCAAAGGCCAACTTTCAGCTGACGGAAGTGCAACTTGTTGTTGTTGAGTTGCAGCTGCCGCCGGGCTAACCAACTAGCTATCAGTAAACGAACTTATATATATATATATATATACATATATATACAAATGTGTATATACAGAGGCGCATAGTCTATGTACACATTAAGTATACGCCTTGTTTGTTATTCTTGGGAAACAAGTACAAAAAGTAAACAGAGCCCTTGCTAGCAGCTCACTTCTTGAATATTTGTCTATGTTTGTGTGGGTGTGTGTGTGTGTGTGTGTGTTAGTGTGAGTGACCCGATGGCAACATGCAATGCTGATTATTATTGCGTGCCATAAATCAAAGCCGTAATCGAGTTATGCGCGCGCCTTGGCGTATGCAGCACCTATTTTATCACGTAGCACTTGGCACAGCTGGGAGCGAGATTAAGACGAAAGCAGGTGTTGTTGTTGTTGTTGCGGTTGCTGTTGCTGTTGTTGGTACCGCAGTTGCTAGTTGCTATCAGGCAATTGGCTTGCAGCCGAAATGATATTAATGAGCACTTTGCATGCAGATGAATTGAGTGAGCATTGCTTGCGGATCCATTTAATTGCAGTGACAAGTGCGATAGCTTGAATATGCACGAGACTTAAATCGAATTAATTTAATTAACTATGAAGTTGAATATCAATTGTCAATCTGTGTCAATAAAAGATGGATAGATCATGCGAATAATAATAAAATAATGAAACTATATATAAACATATATGAAAAAATCAATGAAGGATTTTTTTAAATTTTATTTTCTTATTTAATTAACTTATAAATTTAAAATAAATAATAATAAAATTGTTTATTATTTATTTTATTTTATATTTTTTTGTTTGTTTTAATATATACTATACAAAAAATACATCTTTATTATTTATATATAGGCTTATGAAAGACATTATGATTCGTTTTGTTTCATTTAATATAAATAATTATGCAGCAATTAATGGTAATAATCAATAATAATGTATCAAAAACTCGATGAATTTGTTCAAATAATAAATGCGAAAAATGTATATTATTATTATTATTATTATTATTATTATTATTATTATTATTATTATTATTATTATTGATATTTTATGCATATTAATATTGATATTATATTATTATTCTTGCATAAATTATTTACTAAATTAAATGCATTTCTTAGACAAAGTGCCCATAACTAATATTAATAATTTCCATCTAGCAGTGAAGGTCGATATTCAAAGAGAGCATGTTCTATGGCAGACCCGATATATGATATATGATATATTGATGTCCTCAAGGCAAATTGAGTTGGCTGCAACTGCAGTGAGCTCTGTTCACTCTCAGCAGCTCGGATGACAATTTGTGCAGTTTGCAAAGTGGAGCAAGCTTAAGTTCTATGAAAAGTTTAAGACATCCTTAAGCGGAGGAAAAAAAAAACTCGATCGCACTTCTCGCCTACTCAAGTGAATAGTTTGACCTCCATGGCCAGGATAAAATGCAATAGCGCTTCGATGTTGAGAGCTCAAAATGCAAAAAAAAAGAAGAGAATTTTCTATTTTCTTTTTTCCTGTGTTTTTCCATGCGATTTCCATTGCACTCGTTTTTGACTGACTACATACACACACACACACACACACACACACACACACACAGCGAAGCATTATCAAATTGCGCACAGCAGAGCCATTTCCGACGTCATAGCTGTTTGCTAGTTGGAACGGATAAATCCGGCAGATAGCGACGATAAGATGGGCAAATAGGTCAGAGGAGCGACGGAAATGGCTTTGACAGCTTAATCCTGTCGAATATTTTTCTCTAATTTGCTGCGGTAATTTCCCTTTTGGCACACACACACACACACACACGCACATATCATCATTTGCCATCAAGTTCATCAACATAAAATAAACATTTGAGTAGCATTTGTCGCACTTTAAGCACTCTTGCAATTTAAATAGCATGCAGCCTGCCCCAACCCCAATCAAATATATAATTCATCAATGCCATTCAGCAAATACAGCAGTCAAGTCAAACGACACACATCTGACTAATGGGGGCACAGAAAATCGAATCCATTTAGATGAGGGCTGCACAGCTCTATGGATACACTGCAAAAAAAGTTGCAATTGCTTTAATTAAGAATATGTGCAAACTTTTGCAGTATTTCGCTTTGCTTGAGAGTTGTGGAAGCTCGAAAACTATGTCAATTGTGAATAGTACTCGTAAGATATTGACCGCATTTCAGCTAACCGTGAAGCGAGCCCAAGTAAAGAGAGATTTGCATTGCAGCAGCTCAACTGTTTCTACATATCATATTCAATTTTAAATGCATAATAATTGTCCCAAGTAAACCTGGGACTTTGTCAGCTGGTTCTCATTAGAACGCCAGCAGCTTAAATTATTGAACAACTTGATACATGAGAGAAATGCAATATTGTTCCATTTACAATCAATTAAAAGTAATTAATATACAATTTACATTTTGAAAGCATTTTATTTCACAATAAATTAACTTCGATTGGATATTTATTGAACTTGGCTCAGTTGTTATGAATTTAACTGTGGCTCTGCTTTTCATTCATGCTGATTTACAATATATATTTTCTGTATAATATTCTTCATGTATAAATATCTTTTCTACCATCGAAACAATTGTATTCCTTCAGTTAAGGCAAACGTTGAGTGGAATTTCAGCTTTCCATAAAAAAAACAAAAGCAAAAAAAAGGCAAAATGGTCTCTTTTAGCTCTTGGCCATGGTCAACAGCTGAGGCTGGGACTGCCAACTAATTGCATGACTCAATTTGCACAAATTGGTCGACTGCAAGGGCTGCGATTGCTGTTGCCAGCGTTTTACAGCGTTTTTACAGCGTTTAAAAAGCGCGAGAGGCGAACGAAATGCCTGCCGTGCCACGCCCACCTTGAATTAAAAATGCATTTGGCTGGCAATTTGGCTGATGCTGTTGCTGTTGCCGTTGCTTTAGCTGTGTTTCCAATTTATGTGTCAGCGAAATGTTTGTCAAATATCACGTATACGACCTGCGGTGCGGCCAGAAGGCATACGAAGCTCATTAAGCAGCGCCATAATATTCAATGTGAGCTAATTAAATATTTAATCAGGTCAGAGCTTAAACGTTTTAATGCGCAAATCTTCATTAGTCCCTAATTGAGGGAATGGTAAGCCAAGCAACCTCAACAAGTGCATCGCACATTGAAATGCTCTCGCCCTCGACCTCGCCCTCTTCCTCTTCCTCTCTCGGTCTGCCTTAAGGCAAGTGCGATGCCCAGATTCGTTGCCATATGCATACACACATACACACACACACATACACACCCATACATGCATGCATGCATGCAAATTGTATGCACTAAGTAGTATTTTGTGTTGCTTTCGCTGGCATTGCCTGCTTGCTCATTTGTCTAATTGGGTTGCCCAATACTGGAAATATGGATTGTGGAAGTGCGACCCGCCGTGGGAATGTTGTAAGAGTGCTGGAATGAAATGGCATTCAAGGCAGGCCATTTAACTTCTAAATAGCAATGACAGCCGCAACAGCAGCGGCACGCCAAGGAATAGCAGCAGCTGCCACACACAAAGGACATTGCCTGCCGCTTCTTAGCGCTGCTCGCATGCAGTCATGCAATGCTACTTGAGTAAAAACTGAACGAAAACGCAAGCCAAGCCCTCATAAAACGCCTTTCGTGTGCACCGTGGCTACAAATAGTATTTGACGCCCTTAGGATAGCATTTTGTAATGGATAACAATAATTATATGTTTCGTATATGTTTGCAGTTTAAATACATATTTTGTTATATTGGCAGGAATTCATTTTCTCCATATTGAAATTATGTTTCTCTTTTACCTAAAAGGCTTTTCTTAGACTTAGCAAAAACTTGGTGAACTCTGTTCGAATTGATAGCAAATATTGACATTTATGTGATTTGTCCTGATTAAGCATTACGAGAGAATAATATAGAGGATAGATCTTGAGTTTGGGTATTCAAATTTATTTACTTTTGAATTGAACTGCGAAATCTTTAAAATAAATTGATGTCAGAATTACGTTTTCCTATGAAAAGGTTAAACATTTAAAGACTATTTAGAGCATTATAAAGGCAGATATCTTTACTATTAAGAGCATATAATTTCTTTTAGATGTATAAAAATATAAATATAAAAAAATATATGCAATTATAAAAAAATATAAATACAAAAAAAATATAAATATACAAAAAAAATAAATATACAAAAAATAGATATAAAAAAACATAAATATAAAAAATATAAATATAAAAAAATATAAATATAAAAAAATAAACATAAAAAAATATAAATATAAATATTAAATATAAATACAAAAAAAATATATATATATACAAAAAAATAAATATACAAAAAATAAATATAAAAAAACATAAATATAAAAAATATAAATATAAAAAAATATAAATATAAAAAAAAATAAACATAAAAAAAATATAAATATAAATATTACTTCACTTTAAAGGTTTTTTTGACTAGGAAAAAAAATTAATATAGAACATTATGGAGACAGAGAATTAGTCTTTAAGTAAATTATTTCTTTCCATAGTATCACGTAAATTTTCGATTAGATTATTATTTTTTCTAAACTGCGTTTTTCTATGAAAACATTATCAATTTAAAGTCAATATATTGGGAAGAGAGAAGTATACTTCGCTTTAAGTATATGATTTGACTTCAAAGTATTACCTATTATAAGTTTTCGACTCGATTTTCTTTTCGTCTAGCCACTGTGCAATTGGCAATGCTGAGGAGCCCTTGTCATTTCCCGCTGCTTTCATGCCATTTTCACGGACAGGCAGCGAGGAGTGGCTAGCACTAGAAAAGCAATCGTCTAACTAACCAACTCCCCAACTGGCAACTATCTAAATAAAATAGCCTGACAATGGCGACACGCGACCTTAGCGAGACCACAATTGTGCACATACATACACACATACATATATTATTCCATATACGTACTTATATAAATTGCATTTTTTATTTGCGTGCCACGGAGCACAGCGAGCACAATTACACAATTGAATTTTTGGCATGCTCCTAAAGTCCGCCCGGATCGAAAGTAAATCTTAAGGTGGCCGCAAAGACAATAAATCAACGCCAATTATACGCTAGAAATGCAAGCTCTAGTTCTACTTTTCTTTCATTCGGGTGTCCAACTCTTCATTGTGGGCTGGACAAATGATAAACGAGCTGCAGCAACGAGCCAACAGAAATATTGCAACACTTTTCAATCTGCCCCAAAATCGAGTCCAAAAAAACGAAAGGGGCAAATAGGAGAGGAAAACTGTAGCTAGTAGCATTTAGCCAAAGAGTGAAACGACTTAATAATGAACCAACCCAGTTCGTGACGACATGTGGGAAATATTTTCACAAATTGAAATATGCATTGGCATTCCGAAGAGCTTGCATGTTTGGCTCATAAACCTCAGCACTCTCACTGCCCCTCTCTCTCGTCTCTCTCTCTGTCTCTGTCTCTTTCTCTCGACTCCTTTGGCACTGGCTGCACTGCTTTCGTCTAAAATTAGCCAATATTGACATTTAAGCCTTGGCAGCTGCCGTTCGTATTGCGGCGGCTGTGACTAATGTGGCTTCATGCTGATTTACGGCCGTACGACCTGTGGGAGATTCCGATTCTATTATTTGCCATAACGCATTTGCATGCCTCATAGAAGCATAATAGCCGAGTGGCATTAAGGACACTTGATTGATTTATAATGCACTCGCAGGGCAGGTCCCACTGCGTGTGCTCGATAAATAATTAAATTGGGTTGACATCTGAACGAACTGCAGCGCCTGCAGCCCTGCACAGCTGTTGGCCAATGACCTTCTCACAAACACGTTAACACGCAGTCTTAGATGCCAACCAGCTATTCATGCAAGTTTAATTACTTTATTGACATTCAGCCAGTTGACGTGTCAAAGTAAAGCAAGGCGATTGCAGTCAAGTTAATCGACTGCATAATGCTTTTTCATCAGCCTAAAACAAAGTTCAGTTTACTACAAAATCAAATTCTGCCGAGGCGATTAAAACTTGGCCAGCATATAATATGGAACAAACTAAGTTGAAATCGTCTCTTCAACTGGAAGCTATAACTTTGTGCAGGAATTGAATCATGAGCCGTTTTAGTTGAGCACATAAAAATGTCAGGTATATATGTACATAAAATGTCAAGTCTGCAGCTTCCGGTGAAAAACTTGAACTTCCAGGTGGACGCACAGCCAGTTGGATTCTAGGTAAAATCAATATGCTTCATACTCTTCATGAGAGCACAGCGGAGTGCAGTCACAGCAAAATGAAATGAAATTAAAAACTAGAGTAAATTATATAAAATGTTATTATAAAATGACTTTCATAATCGAAGCTTTAAACTGAGCAGAGCCAATTGAAAAAAATTATTATTAAAGACAGAGTTGATGCTTTAAAGTTAAACAAAAAAAAGTGAAATTTGTTTTATCAATGTTGTGTTTTTTCTTCGGTAAACTGAGTTTCAATTGAAAACAATATATTTTGTCAGTAACTCTTGTTATTTTAGTATAAAAATATATGTTGTTTGATTTAATGCACAGTAAACAACAGCTGAAATTTCTTGCTGAAATCCGTTTGACTGCATGACATTGTCAAGCAATATAAATAAGAAATTCCTGTTAGCTGCTGTTGCTACGCTCAGATTTGTTTGTGTTTAATTATAATTCGAATTGTAAATAGATATATAATGTGAATAGATATATAATGAAACCAATGTGTATACAAAATAAAGATTCACATGGCACATGTGGAGTTATCCCT
This sequence comes from Drosophila navojoa, assembly GCF_054131105.1. Taxonomy (NCBI): domain Eukaryota; kingdom Metazoa; phylum Arthropoda; class Insecta; order Diptera; family Drosophilidae; genus Drosophila; species Drosophila navojoa. Next base: position 14,076,994 of record NC_142890.1, read on the forward strand.
AGTTTGACTTCAATTTCAGATATATGACAAATGCCAATATAAACAACCTTAATTTGAGTCAAGTTTTAAATTATAATTCGAATTTTTTAATTTATAATTCGAATTGTAAATAGATATATAAAGTGAATACATATATAATGAAACCAATGTATACACAAAATAAAGATTCACATCCCTAGTTTGTACTTCAGTTTCAGATATATAATTTCACAAATGCCAATATAAATATATCGTTAATTTGAGTCAAGTTTTAAATTGTTTTTCCTTTATGCAAATATACAATTTCATTGCATTGTTGAAGCTTTTGCATGGCTTAAAAATGAATCGCAATGCATATATCATGACAAATTAAAATAATCAATTTATATACGCGAAATGTATTTAATTTTTTTGCACTGTCTGAGCTTAAGCGGGAATCAATTTGCATTGCGCGGTGATTCTCGGTATATATACATACAATGCAAAAACTGCCTCCAGGCTGCAAATGCATATTTATATATACACAATATATATGTATGTATAGTATGTATCATGCATTTCAATTTGACAGCATGACGCATAATTAAAGTTTGTGAATGTGCCAAATGAGTTGGCAAGAAATCTATATAAAGTTGGACATAGTCCAGCTGATAGTAAAAATAGGCAATTTGTGTCTTATGCAAGTCATTGGATTGCTATGGCAAATGGAAACAGTTTATAGACTTTTATTTAGTTTGCTGATTTCTATGAAATTTAGCTAGAAATTAAATATGCGAATTGCTGCACAGCTGCTTCGCTTTTGGCAACTGTGCGTATACGTTATAAATGACATTTTTGTCATTTTTGCCAGTTTTAGTTTGTCATTTAGCATGCGCTTAAGCGCCTCCTCGGGGAAATTAGGCAAAAAGTGCGAAGAATGGAAACTAGCTGCGCTCTAAGGCAGCAGCATAAGGGTTTTTGCTCTGTTTGTTGCCTTCTGGTTGGATGTTTGCTAATGAAGTACAAACAAAGCTGGGGAAAACGAGAGAAACAACAACAACAACATACAGCAGCTGCCCTGCATGCAGCATCTGTCCCCAGTGGAGCCTTAAGATCTGTCAAGAAACAATAACAAACGACACCCCAGAGCTGATGCTCGATACTATTTGTTAATACTAATGCGAGAGCTATACGTATGTATGTGTCGCTTGTTGATTTCAAAAGAGATACGACATTCATGCATACTTTATTGGCTATTGCGTTTGGTGGCTTGTTCAACACATTCCCTTGGCAGTCATTCGTCTCTTAACTATCGAGTCTAAGATCAAACTGGAGGCAAGGACAAGCATAACGTAAGCAAATCAGGTAGTTATTCCACTCGCATCTATGAGGAAGTCAACTCGACGTACAGAGACTGAAGGTGATTATTAATTATTGTGATTATATTCTTGAGTGAGAGAGAGAAAAATCCGTTTTAAATTTGTATAAAAATCCAGTGAAATTCCCAGAATATGATTTTTGTTGTCTGCTCAACTTGCTTAATTATAGAGTCCTTATTCAATCATAAGTCAGCTACGGCAAATAAATATATGTAGCTCAGAGCGACTGAATTATAATCGAGAATATTATTTTTTTAAAATATGAATAATAAAGAGAAAAAATAGAGAGAAAACATATGAATAAATATATGAATATTTCAATGAATTTATGTATACATTCATAGTTTTTGCGAACAAAAATTATAATATAATTATAAAAATATTTTTTTTTTAAATAAATCCAAATTTATTATGAATAAATAAGACTTGACATTTATGTGCCATATGTAATTAATAAATATACGTATATTAATTGAAAGGCCAGCGGCAGTCTTTTAAATTTAGTTCTTAAAAATTCAGTAAAAAAATATATATGAATACTTTAAATATTAAATAATTTTAATATTGAATACATTTTTGTTTATCTTTTATTAATTAAAAATGTAATATATTCATTTATATTTTATATTAGATTTATATTATATATATACTATATTAATTATTATTAATTAAAAATTTAATATATTCATTTATATTTTATATTAGATTTATATTATATGTATAATATATTTAAGTGCTAATAAATATTTAACAAAAATATGTATAATAATATATACACATTTTTAAATATAAATATGAAGTTATTATTATTATATTATATTATATTATATATTATTAATTTATTATTATTATTAATATATACACATTTTTAAATATAAATATGAAGTTATTATTATTATATTATATTATATTATATTATTAATTCTTGAAAAAATAATTATTTATTTATTTAATTATTTATATATGCTTTTACTTTTCAAAGTCAAACATATATATTTATTGCGTTTATTTCATATCAAATATATCTATTTAGTTTTATTTATTATTCAGCAAACATTATTTAAATTCTATCATCAATCATATAAAATGAATATTTTTTTTTGTATATAAATCTTGATCATATTCAATGCATGATGCAACGTAAGCACGTATATAAATGGGCAAAAATAAAGATTTTCTTTTTTTTTTTTTTGCAAAACCTTTATTTCCAAAATACATACTTATTTTCACGTAAGTTTTGCTTAGAAATACATAAGAAAATCGATTAAATTTGATCAAGACAAGCTTTAAATTTACTGGTAATTATGCCATTAATTCTGTCGGCTTTCCTATTTCATTGACATTTTTTTTTGCTGGTGCTGGCTGCTTGTCGGAAATAAATTAAGCCAGCTCATAAATTAGGGCTGTTCGGGCCAAGAAAAATTGCTGGCCAGTCAGCGTTTGGTGGTCCACACTCCGGCACACACACACGCACCGTATTTTATAACTTGACCAAAAATTATTGTAGAGCTCAGTCAGTTCGCCCTCAATTCGGCTGTTCGCAACAGCGAACTACAAAAATTGCTAAGCATTTGCGTTTCGCCTTTTACTTTTGTTGGCCGATAAAGAAAATTATTGTCTAAAACTTGGCGCATATCGCCGAACCGGAAGTGCTGGGGTCATAAAAACTAGCGGGCGGCTTGAGTGTGTGTATGTGTGTGCAATTCTGTAAGAGTGTGTGTGTGTGGGTGGGTGGTTGTGCGACGCCAGCACGACGACGTTCAATGGCGTTTTATTGTTAAGCATTTCGCACAGTTGTAGAAGCCGAATCGTATATGAATACGGCTCCCGCACAATTGCGTCCATTGTGTGAGTGGGACTGGAGCAGGGGCTGGAGCTGGAGCCGGTGGTTGGGATTGGTGTTGGGGTTGGGGCGCTCAACTATTTTGGCAGTTTGTTAGCTTGGCTGGCCGACAATGAAGTCAGTTTTTAGTCGCTTGGAAAGTGCCAAGACTAACTGCACGTCTTTGCATTGTGGGAGTTACTAAAAACTTTTTGCAACGGAAATGCAGCGTCAAGGTTTTTTTTTTCATTTCCTCTTTGGCTTTCGGCTCTCGTTTTGCATATGGCTGGCAAATGTTTTGCTTAAATTTCTGATTGCTGATTGCAATTTGAGTTAAATTAATGAAAACAATTGCAGAGTACAAGTTTTTAATTGGCCGGCGCAGCCAAGTGGCAAACAAGCCTTAAAAAAACGTCAATGCAATACAATTGTACGTAACAAGTTTCCGGTTTGCTTATTGACCATAAAAGCAGACACACATGCACACACACACAAATTTACACATTGTATTATAGTACAATTTTGCGGTCTTTTCATCTCTAGCTTCCTGGCTGCAATTGTGTTGTTGTTGTTGTTGTTGAAGTGCATCATGAAACCGATTGGCATTTCACTTAAATCGCATCTTGGTTTGCAATAGATGCCAAGTGTTTGCCCTTAAAGTGCACGAGTTTCGCACAGCTGGGTTGCCATGGTGTCTAGATGAATGCATAGGTACTCGTGCGTACTTCGACTGCTCACTTTGGCCGCATTACATAAATTGTTTACCTTTTCGTTTTGCCACTCCACTGGCTTGATCTAAACAAGCTGTATATGCGGGCAGAGCAGCATAATAGTGGAATAGCACATTTAAGCCACCATTGCAATGGGTTGTGCAAACAGAGCTCGTCATTCAAATCAGTTTAGAGAGACTCGAGTTTAGCAACATTCTGAGCAAGCATATTGGGGGGATGTAAGGGGGAAGAGCTGCACGAAAATGCAAATCTAAATCAGTTAGATTGCTATTTTCTCTTTAAGGCTCTGATTTATTTGACAGCAATTCGGCTCTGCCAATCTATGATTAATCTCTATCAGAAAAAAAGCATATGATGTTAGAACTTGCATCAATATTTCCCAGTCAAGAAATATAGATGATGATGAAAGAGGATATATATACATATATATATATATATATATATATATATATATATATATATATATATATATATATATATATATATATATATATATATATATTTGTTTGTGGCAAATTGAAAACTTCTTAGACTTCTGCATATATATTTATGTATATTTAGGTAATATGAAAATACGCCTTAGATATACATATGTAGGTGGGTTGAGGCGAACTATAAAAAGTGTCTATATGTCAATATACACACATCTGTCCTAGTTATTCATTCTCTACACAGATTATCTACTATTGTTTGCACAAATGTTCACACTTTATAATTTCCTTAAATCATTGAAAACAAGGTTTTTTTTCTTTCAACAATTTTGTATTTATGCTCGACGAGTGTAATAATAATAATGATGGCAAGGAAATCAAATAAAAAAATTGTGTAAAAGTTTTTTCGGCTAAAAATAAATGCCAAAAAAAAAAACGAAAACAGCGATAGGAAACAATAACAACAACAACAACAACAGCAACAACAACAACACTGCTAACAATGCCAATAAAACTGGAAACATTCAAGGCACAAGTCATGCAAAAACTGCCCGAAAAAGTATGCTCTAGTATATGTTTGCACGCATACATACACACACATTCATAACCGTATATAAGCGTACGTATATGTATATGTATATGTATGTATATAAAATTTGTTTTCCGTTATTAAAGCGCCCAATGAGTGTGGACGACTCGACTGGCGGTCTCTTGGCTGCTGTTGGCGGCCCTTTGGCATCTACTTGGCCAGTCCCTGCATAGTAATTAATGCTTGTAAGTGCCACTCATCTCGCAATGTTTGCGTGTATGTATGCCAGTGTGTGGGTGTTGGTGTGTGGGCAGCGCAACGTTGCCACATTTTCAGTTTTTGCTTCGACAAGAATTTTTTGGTCGCCGCGCCGTGCCGTTTGTTAATTGCATGTTTGGCAACATATGCTCGCATGTAACTGTGTATTTGACGCCACCTACGTGGCAATTAGAAATTGTTAGCAAACCGTTATATCAAGGCCATGCCAGCCACACATTCGCTGACAAATCTTGCCAACTTCCGTTGCTGGGCGTAACACATGGCGTATACGTATTGCCGCTGCGTACACGAACAACTTTTGAACAACTTTACATTCAGCCGCTGGCCGTAAAACAGTGTTCGAAACTCATATAAAACAAAAGTAAGAGTTTACCCCGACAAAGTGCTCAACTAACACATACCCTGCAATGCACTCAGACTTATTCAAACTGTAGTAAGGCAATGGTCTACATAAGTTCCATCAAGTTCTAGAGGAATTTTTCATTTTCTCTTTAAGCATACTGATACTGCGCTTTACCTTAATGATTCCAGGGTATAGCGAAAGTAAACAGTTGCACATGTGTACACTCATTCAGTCATGCATGTGCGCATGCATGTACAGATACTTTGATGTATCCTATAAATATCCTTGTTGTTGGCCCTGGATCTATATACAATATTCGATGGGCCGCCGTCTCATAGTGCGTGAATATGCGTGCAATCAAAGCTTGTGACATTTAATAATTTATCTAAGCGTTTAATAAAAGTAAATTATAAATCCGATGCATATTAAATATGCAAATTACTCAAATTAATATTATCATTATTATCTATTACAAATTACTCAAATTATTATTATCATTATTATCTATTATCGAATACAAATAAAAGTCTATAGTAGAATCGTTGTACTCGCAAGAGTGTTGCACTGCTCCTACACTTTCTGTCTCTCTCTCTCTCTTTCTCTTTCCCTCAGCTTCGGTATAAATCAATTTTTTCTAGCTAACATATAAAGATCAGATACAGCACGCCAGAAAGTTTAGTTTGATTTTTGCTTCCTGATTGTGTGGGCTTGCGTAAGTTTTGCAGGATATGAGGCTAATCCTTTGTCAAACTGAACAAAAAATACAGTAAATTATATAACATGAACTAGGAGCTATAAATATATTTTTCTTTTAAATATATCTAATACCCAATGAAGCATAATTAAAACTGTAAATATATGTCTATATTACAATATTTACAAATTATATTTAAGTAGTCCACATTTTAGATTTTCTATAGATTTCACCTTAAATTCTTTATAGTTTTCACCTATAAATAAACTGAACATTTCATATATAGCAACTTGATATTCTCCATTTATTTGTGTTTACTTTTCTTTCCAATTACTTATAAAAATTGCTTGTTGGCTTAGTACACATACATACATTCATATATGCCATTGGCTGCGTGTGCGAAAACCCATGTAGTTTGATATCCAATCCCAAGGAAGGGAAACACCCTCAAGTGATTAAAAAAATTTGGTGAAACGTTTGAATCATTTCACGCCTTCTTATTGCCGTTTTCCGCATTGCGTGTCTAAGCGTTTAGCTAACAAATATTTGACCAGGCCCCAAAAGGTCACAACACTTGCCCTTCGCATGGTACTATTGTAACATGACAACGCTCAAGCCATTGGCTAAAAGCCTGTTTCTGGCCAAATGTCACATGCCGTTTTGTACAAGCCTTGGTCAATGATAATTTGATTAAAAATCATGTTCCGTTCAGTCCGCATATCGCACCGCGTTGATCCTTGAGTTGCATTCAGTTGAGTTTATTTATAACATTTTCTATTTTCAGGCGTAGGCGTTTTTGAGTGTGTATATGTGTGTGTGTGTGGGTGAATAAAAGTAGAGCGCACCTTGACGCTATTTATAAATGCAACAACAGCCGCAATCACAATTGCCGCTTAGTTTTGCCTCAAGTGTTTTTTTGTTTTCCGTTTTTCCATGTTGCCGCCGCATCTTTTGTGCAGCATCCCAGGCCACGTTGTTGTTGTTGTTGTTTTAGTTGTTAGTTGGCAACACTTAAAATATGGCCGAATAAACAACGTCAGGCATTATATAAATACATGAATATACATAAATATGTATGTGGGTGTGTGTGTGTGACACTAAGCGGCTTGCTCGCACATTATTTAATGAATTGCAATCTAGCTGAAGGACTTTCCAAGCGCATTTTGTTGTATAAACTATAGAAATTTTCGTTTTTATTTTTTGCTGTGTGATACAAAGAGATATTCATATATATATATATATATTTATATGTATTTATTTATGAATATATATGTACATTCAGAATGCAGCTGGCCACAGAGTATGTAAGATATATTTAAATTTAAATTGATGTTATGCCCAAGCACATATGTTTAAATAGAAGATAATACAGCATGCATTCAATTTAAATTTATGAAAATTCTTTAAAAAAGAAAAAAAAAAAACCATAAACATTAATTTGCATGAAAATAGTTTCTATTTATTACAGTTGTTTTTTTTTTCCATAAATCCAATTATAAATATACATACTTTCACGCTTGCATTATTAAAATGAAACTAAATACTTTTGAAAGGATTATGAATTTTGTCCTCTGCCTTGGAGCTGCATAGAATATTTTAATTAAATAAAATGAAATTTTTGGCAAATTAATATATTATAAATTCTAAGCTGTCGATAAGTTCACCAACAAATTGAAAATAAAAACTAAACTAAAATGTGTTTTACAACTTCTTTTGGTAATTTATTTTGTTATCATCTTCAGCACTTTCTACACAAAATAAGCTTTAAATTCATCCGAAACTTTTCTGTAAATTCTGCATGTATGTGCGTGTGTTTGTGTGTGCGCAGTTTTCTCTACCTGTTTTGTAGCTCGATTGAGTCTTTAAGACTGAATGTGTATCCGCTTTCGATGTATCACATGAGCTGCGTGTTTGTGTATTTTTTGTCTGCTGTCTATGTTGGCTGTCAGATTCGTGTCTGATTTGTTGTTAGAAGCTCAGATTTTGTTGTTGCCATATACATATATTATGTCATAATATGTTATGTTTCTGTTCTACATATTTATATAACTCAAAGATTTTGCAGTTCTTTTTACTTTATTTTATTTATTGAAAGTTTTATAAAGTTGGACACTATTAATATGTCGTTCGAAAAATAGCGGAATACTGCATACATTAACTTGGGACTTGAAGCTGAGCACTCTCTATATAGAGGGTAAAATTATATATAATAATAATAATATATAATTATATATAAAACAGATTTTAAAATGGATTAAAAATGTATCATTTGTATATGTAATGTAATTTATACAAATATAATATTGTATACACATATGTATATTAATAAATTTACATATTATATACATACATATTGTATATGTATGTATCCTTAAATTGCAATAAACCAAATGAATTCCATAGGCGCGACATAGGAATCGCCGCATGTAAACATGTTTTTGTCAGAATTTTGATTTTCCACCTGACGGTTCTCATTTGGCCTTTGTATGCAAACTAACAACGCCCACTGTATACGTGCCTTTTGTGCCAGTGTTTGATTGGGAGTTGGGCGTTGTGTGTGTGTGAGTGTGAGTGTACCCAAAGCGCCTAGTTAAATAAATCGCATGCGATTAAAAATGTATGCACAAACAAACAAACAAACAAGCAGCCAGACAAACAGGCTGACGAAGAGACAAAGACAGACAGACAGACATAGGTAGCTTAAGGCACATATAGACCATTCCTTATTGTTATCTTCATTTTCTTCTTCTACTTCTATTTCACTTGAATCTTTGGTAGAGTATTGAAGTCATTTTGATTTCTTTGTTTGTTTCATGCTCGTTGGTTTTATGGCTTTTTTATGACAATGTAAGTTGCACAGTGGCTATAAATTACAAGTAATGTGAAAATCAATTTGTTGCCAAAAAATAAAAATATTAAAAGTTAACAGAAACATATTATTCAGTGTCTGATAATGAATTTTTATATTTATTAAACATTCAATATAATAAATAAAATTGTACATTAAACTAAAAGCGAATATACTTTAAATAATAAAAAATTAAAACAAAATCAGAAAACTCTCAATTTATTCTTTCTGTAAATTTATATTGCATATTTTATTAATTAATTATTGTTTTTATTATTTTCCCTTTAATTAAGTTGTTGTTATTACTCTCTAATCCTTTCCGTATATGCTGCCCAAGCTTTGGAAAGGAGTTTCAGCAAGGATTTCTGTTGCACTGTGCAACGGTTAAATAGTTGAACTCTAAATATTGCCTAGGTGTTGGTATGTGTCTAGGTAATAAATTTGCATTTGTTCCGTTACGCTATTGTTTACTTTGTTGGTTAGTTTGTTTGGCCTAGCTGTGCTACGTATATATTTACCTTCGATGCCTTTGGCGGTGATGACGACGACGAGGATAGCGAGGGCGGCGAGGACGACGAGGGCGAGGACGAGAACGTTGAACGAGTTAGCCCCAAAGCATGCCAGCAGCTCTGACACTCCGAACCCAGAACCTCTTGACTTTCCACACTCGACTCGACTCGACTCAACTTGACTCGACGCGACTCAACGCACTTGACAAGGTCCTCGTTGTGACTCTTCCTTTATTTATTTAATTTTTTCTGGCTGCCCGCCTTCAGCATTTGCGTGTCTTATTTTAATTTGGTAATGACTTTGGCTTATTAATTTATTTGCATAGTTGTGCACACTTTTGTTCATTTTTGGTTTTTGCCAACTTGTCACTCATTTTTACTCTGCTATCCAAACCGCACGCACACACATTGTAATTTTTTCTCTTTGCTGCTGCTGTTAAAGTTGTTGCTGTGATTGTTTGTTGTTGCTTTTGTTGCTGTTACTGCTTAAGTTCGCTTAGGAACGAAGCGACACAGCAAAAAGCCAAGCAAGCAGCCTGCACAAGTTGGCGAAAAAAAAAACTGTATCTTTTAGATCCGGGCATATCCTTTATCTCGGACAGCGCAGCAGCGCAGTCGTAAGCAGCGGCTGCGACGCTGGCAGAGCAGCAGCAGCACTAGCAGCTGCGGCCGTGGCACCGCCAGCAGCTGTAGCTGGAAAATTTTTTCATTTACGCTGCTACGCGCGTTTATTTGACAAATTTGACAAATAGAGTCCGATGGCGCAACAACAACAACAAGGACCACAATCAACAATTGACAGCAGCAACAACAATTAAAACAGCAGCAGATAAATACAAGTTGAGCACCAGTCGCGCAGCTTTACCGCCAAGCAGCACAGTTTCCGTTAGCGAAATGTTGACGCTTTCGTTAGAAAGGAACCAGTCGATGCGCACACGCGTGTGTCCTATACACAACTGATTACAATTATATTCCTTGCAGCGAAGTCGAGCGCGACAGAGGCTCGTATGGCAACTGGGCAGCGACGTCGACGTCGCGTCGCGTCGCGTTGCGTCGCTTCAACTCCGATTCGGTTCGCTTTTTGTTCGTGTCGGCTATACGACGTCGGCGTCTACGTTCACTTCGGCGCTAGCGATGACGAGCAGGTTCCGTTACCGAAATTTGACTAAGCACAGCTTTGCCAGACGCCTGACAGCTGAGACTGCGACTGAGACTGAGACTGAAACGGTAACGGCAACGGCAACGGCGGGCAGCACCGACAGCTTCACCATATTATGCTCTCGCCGCAGCGCTGGCGGCGTGGGCCTCTTGCGGCGAGAGCAAGCGTCTAAGAGAGGACACGAGGCGAGAGAGTGAGAAACACACAACGAGGCGAAGAGGCCCACTGGATGGCTTGGTATAGGTGCGATGGCAGCCAGCGCAGACAGTGGAACTCAAAGCTAAAACATGAGCTAAAGTTTTCTAATTTCTGTGTATATTAAATCAATTTTACTTTGATATATAATGACATATTTTATATTTGTGTTATATTTAAATTTGATAAATAACATTTAGTTTTATAAAGAAAAAAGTCGAGTTTGATATATTATTCCACTTGTCCCATGGTGCTGAATTGTATCCCACTGCTGTTAGGCTGACCCCATCGCTGACTGCCGAGTCACACAGTCTGGCAGCACCACAAAAATAAAAGACTGTGTGGGTTGCTCCTTGCTCATCTAGCCTCATCTCTGCTCTGTTTTTAGTCTCGACTCGGTTTTGGGGCATATGTTGGGCTCATGTTGCGCTGCTGGCGTCTCAGTCAACGACGCTGTTAACTTTCGCTGTTAACTTTCGCTGCCATCGTCGTCTTTTGCCAGTGCCTGAGAAATTACACCCAAGAGCTTAGCATGAGCATCCTTTATATGCCGCCCTCGCGTCCTTGCATTGTTGAGTATCGAACAGTGGCATGCTTTTCACCAACGGACGGACCGACATTTTACAGCTAAATGACAAGTGCTTACACAGTGTCCATGTATGTATACCTTTCTCTCTGTGTATAAGTGTGTGTGCGTGTGTGGCTTGTTGTTGTTTTCGTTTTCTCATTTTCATGTTTCATGCTTTAAAATGGGCAACTTGTGGGATGACGGTCATGAAGCTGGCACCGGGAATCGGATAACGAGTAACGGGTATTTCGAGGGTGCCAACATGGCAGGAAACAGTCTGGTCGAGCACTTGGCGCACGCTTGCGCGCCTTTCAAATTTAGCGAATTAACTCATTAAATGCTCAAAAGCTCATTGCCTGCAAAATGTGCACACATTTGTGTGCCCACGCGCGTCTGTGTGTGTGTATGTGTGTGTGTGCGTGTGTGATTGTGTGGCTGTGTGTAAGTGTGCATAAGTGTGAAATATGCACATGTGTCGCCTATATGGCTGGCGAAATTTCACACCCGGCCCGTGGGGGCCATTGGGGTCATTCCTTGTAGTCGCCTGCCGCTTCATGCAATTTAAAATAATTTCTGTAATTATTTTAGTGTGGCACTTAAATGGCTTTTTTTAAATTGTGCGAGCTTAGCGTAAGCCGTCCAGCGCCTCGACAGCCACTATGTTGACATTACGCATACGCCACGTGGCACGCGTGGCACTTCAAATATGCATATCACAGCGTCGCACGGCTAGCTAAAATGATAGCTGCGTGCCGCAATTACGCTGTGCTCATATTGACCGTGAAGCAACAATTTTGCATAGCAAACACTGGACAAAGTCAATGCAATTTGTTGCATGCCACGGCAGACACTGTGGCACCCAACTGCCAATTTGCTGCCCAATTACGCACGGCGACACGGCAACGGGTGCAGCAGCAGCCGCAGCAGCGGCAGCTCAAGAAACTAAAGCACAACATTCTTCGTAATTTGCATAGTTGAACAAAATACCAGCAATTTTAAAGGCAATTTAAGTTATGTTAAGCCATTTGCTTAACTAATTCAGAAACTAGGTTCTCCGTGTTTGAAGAGCATAAGAAAAATAGAGTTAGTAATCAACAATTCGATTGTAATTTCCTGAAGGCTTATGAGGTGCTACGAATCTCTGTTAGTTCGGGCTTTTCAGATATTCCAACAATTGTATTTCTATGACCCTGATATAATAGAGCTTGAATTCGCGATTCCTGCAGAGAAATACTTATATATAAGTTCTCATAATACCTAATATCTACACTCAACGCAAACTATTTCGCTGTTTTATATTTATTGTAAGATATATTTAGTATATTATGGGTATTACAATATGTGATATAAATATATATGTATTCAAATTACATTTCGGTTTTTAGTTATAGAAAATCTTTTAATTTACGAAATTGAGCAAAATTGTAAAAAATATATCTTTATATATATAATTTGTATCCATACATGAATAGAGTATATATTACGTTCGATAGTCGAATCATTATTATTTTTGTTAAATATCTATTATTTATTATAAACGAATATTGCTTAGAGCATATAAGTATTTCGAGTAAATAAAACAAAGAGTTTTAAGCAAAAAAAAAATATATATTTAACAAAAAATTAATAATTTTATTTATTGAAAATAATCAGAAATACGAGACAAGGCTGAAATATATCCGATTTTAAAGAAAAAAAATTGTAAATGTTTTTTTTTTTTTTTTTTGGTTTATCGGATATTTTTCAATCGACCCTCGTTTACAAATGTATATATGATTTATTGCTATTATTATTATTTTTTTAATATTTTAGATCATTTATTGAAAAATTTATATTTTATTGTGTGCCTATAGTAGCTCTAAATGGGCTCATTAATAAATAAGTATAAAATAGAATAAATAATAAATTATCGATTTGAGCTGTTTTCTTTCCTTCTTTCTATTCCGCTGGTGGTTTTACATTGGTTTGGTTAAAGTACATAAATATTTGTAAAAATGAATACATCAAAATGCACATATACAAGAAGGTTGCAATAATTTCAAGCACAAGCACATTGACAGTCGAGGAGGGAGGCGCATTTATGTCGAGCCCCCGATCCTACTTGGCATCAATCAGTGCAGGCACTTCCGATTGGTCAACAGACGCTTGCTGAGATTCTGGCACTTTTCCGGCATCATAATCGTTTGCACTGCAGTTCCCTTCAGAAGCTTCAGAAGATTTGGGATGCTCCACATTGTCAGATTCTACAATTTCACACTCTGCTGCCTCCGCGTCGGCGTCAGCCTCGCCCTCGGCCTCAACCTCTGCCTCTGGCTCCAGCTCGGGCTCAGCCTTAGGCTCAGGCACTGCCTCAGCTTGTGCTTGTGCATCTGCATCTGTTGGCCGTTCAGGCCTGGGAGTATCCGCTTCCCCGTCGGTAGCAGCCGCCGCTGCCGCAGCCGCTGCTGCAGCTTTAGCCTTTGACTTGGCCTTTTTCTTATTGTTCTTCTTGATATTGTTTGCCCTCTGTTGCTCTTCGGCGGCTTGTTTCCTTTCTGCTTCGGCTATTTTCGCATCATTTGTGGTAAGCAGCTTCATTTGATTCTGCAAGTTGGCCAGGGTCTGCTTCAGTTCAGCACAGTTGCGAGTCATCAGCTCCATTTTGGCACTGTCCGTGTTGATGGGCACGACTTTAATGGGCTCTGGCTCGGGCGGCAGCTGTGGCATAGCAGGAATCGGAATTTGATTCTCACGAAGAGTCTGGTGAAGTGTTGTACGCTCTAGTTGCAGTGCGCGCAGTAGCTTCTGCAGCTGATCCACCTGTTTTTGTAGGCGTTCCGCCTGCTGGTCTCGTTGTTGTTTTTCGGTGGCCAATTCAATGACCATTCCGTTCGCTTTCTCATACTTTTGGCGCCAGCCCAGTGCTTCCTTCTCAATTTTCTTGGTGTGCTTGGACATTTTCTCTAGCTCGATCTTGTAACTGCCAAAGACTTCATTGGATTTCTTAAGCGATTGCTGAAACTCATCGTATTTCGCCGTGTAGATATTAAGTTGCTCTTTGAGCTGTTGCTCCCGTTCCGTTAGATCCTTGATCGAGCGCTGTGCCTGCAACAATTTCTCCAGACCAATCTGATTCTCTCTATTTGAAAAATATATGATAAGAGTGAAGAGAACAACTACTTAATTTATACTCACTTGGTTAGTATTTCTTTTTCCATAGCAGCTTCAACCTGAGCCTTGCTGAGCTTCGCCTGATGCAGCTGAGACTCGAGCTGGACTTGCTCGTTCAGCTTTTCCAAGTGCTTCTCACGTGCCTGATATTGTTCAGCTAAAAGTTTCAATCTAAAAACACATACAAAAATACATTTAAATATACATATATACATATTTGTGTGGCGAACATATGGTCGATTGATGCCTATATTTGTGTCTGTGCGTGTGTATGTATGTATGTGGCAGCCAGATACATACATTCACAAGAAAACGGCATGCAGTGTCGTGCCTATAAATAGACAGCGCACACCGGTGATTCTCTGCTGATTGGCGGCAGCGCCACTTACTTTTTGGTCATTTCGATGTTGTAATCACGTAATTTAACGTTCTCCTCGTTGTTTTTGGACAGCGACTTTTGCACCTCGTTTAACGAACTCTGAAATTTCGTTTGACTCTCCTTGCGTCGTTCCTCCTCGACCTTGATTTGCAGCATACTCTCGTTTTTCACAGACTTAAGTATGCGCTGCTGCTCCCGGCACACCTCTTGCAGCTTATCCCTCATGAGAACGCTCTTGTTAAGCTCCCGCTGCACCTGCTCCTTCTCCCGTTGTTGGCACTCCATATGCCGCTGTAGCGCACGCATCTCGGCGGTGAGCCGGGTCACTGTTTTTTCGCTCTCCACGTGCCGCTGCAATAGCACTTTCAATTTGTCCTCATTTGTGGTGCATTCGTCTAAGGATCTCAGCACCTGGTAACGGGATTCACATTATTATTATTTTTTGTTGCCTTTGTTCTAAATGTGTAGAATTTGCTGGTATGACGACTTACCACATCCTCAAGCTTTAGCTCCCGTTGTTTTTCATCGCGCACGACCCGCTTGTTCTTGTTCGGCCTTTCCATGGTAAATCAACTCTATATATGCTTATATTAAGTTTGTTCAAATTTTTGCTATTTTTGTTGAGATTACTGGCAATAGAGTGACCGACTCCTTATAATAAAATCAGCGAACCTCTTCAAAGAATACCACTTGGTTATTATTAAAATACTATCCACTATTCTAGATAAGCAAATTGAATAATTTGCTATCATGAAGCTTTAGCATTCGATTTAAAACGGCTTTATAATAAAGGTTGAAAATAACACAGATATTTAAACTACTAATCACTTAAAATTTCGAAAAGAAGTTGTAAATTTGCACTTGCATGCAAATGTGGCGGCTTCTCGATAAATTGTGTGTAATTCTTGGATTGTTATTCAAATTATATACGTCACGCTCAATTTTAAATTGTTGTACTGCGTCGGCTTGAGTTAATTATTTCAAAAATATACAAACTAAAACATAACAACGCGTAATAAGTTTGAATGACAACAAACACAATGTGGTTTCTTAAAACTAAAATACATTTTGTATAAATATTCAACTTAAGTGTTGAGAGTCATCACAGCTGCTGTATTTAGTTTTGTAGGAATTTAAGCGAACTTATCTGCTGTTAACTGGTGGAGTCGATTATAGGAAATGTATCGATAGTATTTTTCTGTGCAATGGAACTTATCGCGCATAATTTTCTATTCGATATAATCGATTTTTCACTAATTTAGTGTGTATGCGTGTGTGTGACTTCGTCATATGACATTTTTCACGTCGTTTGTGTTAAGTCTGTCGTAGTCGTCACTTGCTTTTTTCAACTTGCATTGATACCACGGCCCGAGCGAGCAGAAAACATTAACTTTTAAAATACCTTAAAATGGCCAGCCAAACGCAGGGAATACAGCAATTGCTTGCTGCCGAAAAGAAGGCAGCCGAGAAGGTTGCCGAGGCCAGAAAACGTAAGCAAAAACCCACTAATTTATCGTCCAATTGGATAGACATGAAACGACTTACGACTTACGACTTTTTCGCTATCGACGTTACGCGCGTCGAGCGACATCAAGTCACATGATTCGTTTGCACTCGAGTAAATATTGATGTTATGAAAAACACTCTGCTACAATTGCAGGCAAGGCAAGGAGATTGAAGCAAGCCAAGGATGAGGCCACCGAGGAGATCGAGAAATTCCGCCAGGAGCGCGAACGCGCCTTTAAAGAATTCGAGGCCAAGGTTAGTTAATCATTAATAGGCGCTGAGTGAAATATGTACATATATCATTCAATATATCAATACAGCATATGGGCAGCCGCGAAGGAGTTGCAGCGAAAATCGATGCTGATACTCGTGTGAAGCTGGCCGATATGGAGGCTGCCATCAGGACACGCAAAGAACCCGTCATTCAGGAGATCTTGCAGTTCGTCTATAACATCTCTCCCGAAGTGCACAAAAACTACAACAGGAAGTAAATTTTTGGGCGCGACAACGACGTCAACGGCGTTGGCCGTATCCAAAATATTGCTCGTTCTATTGTAAATTCGATGTCCAAGTTCAACTCTTTAATGCATAATTTAGCCCCTTAATAATAGTGCATACTATATTAAACACTGCTGTATTATTATTCCATATATTAAAAAATTTGTTGTTTCACCAAGATAGAACCTCGGTGCGTTAAATGCTATTTGTTAATCACTGTTAATTTTTGCTTTTGCAATTCTTAATTAAAGTGTATTATTTTGTTAATGTTTTATTCCATTCAAATACAAGCTGTTATTTAATTCGAACTTTATTTATTTACTTTGATGCGAGCAAATATGATAACAGATACGTTCACAGTTGCATGACAGTCAATGCACAGGTCAATTGGTCTTATTGCACTTGTTTGTCCAAGTATATACATAGATATGTATGTATGTATATCATGTCAACTCGCATTCATGTTGCATGACAATCTGTATGTCCAACTGGTATTATATTTTGGTATTTTTTAGTGCGTTCCCGCTTGGTATTTAAATCTTGCTGACAAATTCTAGTCGTTAGTGTTTATTTTGTTGCCGCTAGGTCGGTTGCTGCAGTATTGGCGGTGTGGAGCTGATGCCGTTATTTATGTTCAATCACGGCAAATGCAATTGTATAACAAGAGGTGCAAGATTCAATACTCAGTGATAACGGTTGTCATTCACGCAATTTATAATCTCAATGCAACAGAGTTGACCTCAAATTTCGCTAACGCGACCCGAAAATACACGCACACTAACGTATTAATATGTGAAAGTGAACAAGTCCGGCGAGCTTTTAGTATAGTTAAGCGAAAATCTCACACATGTTTAGAGCGAAATGCTAAATTTAGATAATGCCAATGATGGCAGCGATGCTGATGAGTTTCAAACACCTCCTACATTACCTCAGCCTCGACCCCAGCCCGGAGAGGAGTCTGCACAGGTGCTGGCCGAACAGGCCACACGGCCAAATGTTAGCATTCAGCCACCGTACTCGGCCCCCTTGGCCCCTTACGATATGGAACTGGTAAAGCGAGCCGGTCTACAGGGCAAGCTGCTGGCTAAAGAGAGCATCTGGGGAGGCGCGATAAAGCTAGACGACAGAGGCGCCGAGGCAACGACACGTTTCGTTGATCTTGAGCGAGGCGGAGAAGCCGGAAAGGCCAGAAAGTCATCGACTGAATCACTGAGCTTGCACGAGAAACGGGCGCGATTCGCTGAGAGGTAAGTCCCCCTGTATTTTGACTCTATTATCGAGGAAACAGTCATTAGCTTAATTACATTCCATTTACTATTCCATTCTTGTTGTTGTTTATCAATTGTAGTTTGTCAATTTACAGGGTGTTTAGGCTGATTCGTCAATAATAAATTATGTATTAATTAATTAGGAACGAGCGTGTGAATCAAACATTAAATTAATTGTCAAGATACGAATTTGGATCCATAATAATAGCATATATATATTAGTTTTGTGATTATTTTTTATAGTAGTTATACAAAAAAATAGATTTACGGAGTATAACACTTTTACCACATAAAAGTAAATTTCTGATCTACGAGTTTGCGAATTAAAAAGACTTAACTGTATGCGGACTCTGATTTCGCAAATACATACACATACATACATATGTATGTAAATCTATGTATATATGTATGTTGTCTTTAAGTATACGTCACCTATTCGTTATAAAACATATGTATATAAATTTCAGTTTTATATGAACAATGGAAAGGCTTTGTGCCTACAAGTATTGATTTCATGATTTCAAAACATAAGTCAAACAGAATTTTGTGTTTTGTTTTTTGGTTAGATTATTATTTTAGTGTTCATATTAAAATTTTTTAAACATATTTATATTCCAACGGATTGCTACATTCCATGTATGTATATTATTTATAAATATCTTTACAGAGTACGTAATAGTCGAATATCTTTTCCCTTTTAATTATTTATCCATAGCGACACTTTATCTTTGTCACTCTAATTTATAAAAGATAAACAGTTATTTGTCATTTTTAAGTGTTAAATTATGTTTGAAGAGATCATTTATTACTGATAAGGTTAGACAGATGAGTTGAAGCTGCTTGTTAGAATTCGTGCGAGTGAGAGCAAAATTACCCTGTATAAAAAAATAATCAATATATAATTGTAATTGTTTACCGTTTGCCCTTTTGAGTTCGATTAAAGTGCACAGAATCTGGACAGGTGATCAACTGACCTAAGCACACATATTTTCCGCTTGTAATGGGAAGACTATAACATCTCACCAACACCCATAAGCATACTAAGACATATCTTTGTATAGGCAGTGAGAAATGGTTGCGCTTGTATAAGTGTGTAATGTACGCAACAAGTGCTCTCTCGTCATACTGCGCTCTCTTTGTATGATGCGCTGCGACGCATTGGCCAATAACAGCTGATTTGCTGCTATGCCGTGCTCTCTTGTTCGTTTCCGCAACAGTGTTGTCAGCTCAGCCTATTTCAGGCTAGATCTTGCCTATTAGAAAGTGAGATGAGATAACATGCGATTGTGATGGAACAGCCAAAACTTGAGGCAGACCAAGCAGTAGCACGACTAAAAGTCGTTAAGAGAATTATAGAACAAAAGAAACTGCAAGCAGCGTAATCGGTAATGTCTCAGTTTGCCTAACAAGAGCAGGAGACGAAGAAGAGCTACAGAAGATCATTGCAGTTGTCTATATGTATGCCGCAAGAGCCATTTGGCATATATATTTGAGTAAAACGAAGTTGGAGAGCCTCTACAGCAGCAGAGGGTGCTCATTGGTCCCTTAAAGCTAACTGAGTGAGAGCCGCCATATATAAAGGAAAGCAGCGGCAGCATTTCTGCAGTCGCATTTCTTCAGTCGTGCAGTGCAGTGGAGTACAGTGACGTGACGTGTGTGATTGTTCAGCTAAGCACTAATGGCTTGCAGAAAATACTTGGGCGGCATATTTAGAGGAAATATGTGCATATTAATATGATGAGCTCGAAAGAGGTCATTGTTAATATTGTTTAAAATATATTTGCTACTTTTCGTTTTTTATTTCATTTTGGGCCTAGCCCGCTACTCCAGCGAGCAGCACTGTTCGGCAAGGTGAAGAAATGTGTAGAAAGAGAGCGTAAGGTGGAGAGTGAACACGAAAAGACAACCCGGCAAGCGAACCCAGCAGCTCAGCTGCTCTGCGCTCAGCTGTTGGCGCTCGTTCAGTTTGTTGTCGTTGCTGCTGCGCGTTGGTCGTTTTATTAGTTGTTGTCGTCGTCGTCTTCATCGTTGCCGCTGTCCGTTTTCTTCATTTATTCGCAGTGTGCGCGCGGCGGTTGACAAACGTTAATTTGATTAATAAATCGCGTGGCGGCTAGTGAGCGAAGAGCATCAAATATTATTTGTTTGATTTCTTTTCACCAATTTATTATTGTCAGCAACTATGGCTTAGCCGGAAACAGAAACGGAAACGGAGACGGAAACGGTATTACTTAACACGTTTAGTGCCTTCAGCCTGTTGCTGTTGTTCTTATTTTCCTCTGCATTACTCATCAGCTGCTGGGATCTCTCTTTTGCTGTATTGCTAATATCTGGTCATGTTTTTTGTTGAAAGTCGTGTGGGCGCTTTTATTTTTGCTTTTGTCTCTTAATTTTTTCAGATATTTGTCATATCGAAATTCAGCGTAAACTATATAAACAATATATAATGTATATGTATTAAATGATTTTCGCATCTTGCCTGGCTTTTGCTCACATAGGTGACGAATTTTAAGTGCAACCAAAAAAACCATGAACAAAAAATCTTTTGGCCTTGATAAAAAAATATATAAAACAGTTTGGTGTAGTCAAAAGTAACCACAGTATTGTATGTAAATGTGTATAATTTTGAGCAAGCTTCAAGTTAATTACTTTATTTGTTTGAAGGTCATTATTGTTTGTAGTTAGGAGGCCTAAAAATTATAAAAACAAAAACAACCAAATTTAGCTGTTAGCTTTCAGAAAAGCTAAGCGAATGAGGGCCCAAAGAGAACGGCTAATAATCAAATGTGGAATGACCATTGTTAAGCTGTTGTTGTATTGAAAATATGGCAAAAATTCTTAAATAAATTATGAGTATCGCCGATAATATCAATAGCAAGATATATTAATACTACGAGCTTAGTTAAATTTTATTTATTTTATTTTTTTTTATATTAATATAATATTATATAAACACATTAAATACTTGTAGATCAGATATACATTATTATAAATAGATTAATTTAGCACCTTTCTAAACCAGTTCTATATAATAAAAGCTCGGTATTATCTCTTATGTGTAATCGTTAACCGTTAATTTAATAAAAGCCGTAAGTAAATCAGAAAGTGATATTTTAAATAAGATGATAATTACCTCTTTAATTATAATACAAGTTGTTTAGAATATTAGTTTGCAATTTAATATTAATTAAATTCTTTGGAAATGACTGTAATAAGACTCAACTCAGTTTCCTATGGACATAAATAAAATATGCTTAGCTTCAGTTGAAAGCCAGCGAGTGAGTACTTGCATCAAATTAATGTGAGTGATTCATCAAGTGACAGATTCCATGGTCAAGTTGCAGGAGAAAATATATATACCATAGCTGAATCATAGGTGATAACCTAAGCAATGTGTTTCACATGCAAATAATAAATTTATATATGTACCGCATATGTGTGTCTATACACATATATATTATACTTGATAATACTTTAAATGTGCAGCCGTTTTTGCACATTAGCAAATCGTTTATTTGTACTCATTTCAAGCGAAAATATCATGTCAAAGCTTTCGAGCGAGCTTCTGATATAACATTGCTCTTGTTTATTTTGAATTGCACTTTGAGCTATAAAACTGCTGCACAAATAATTAAATTTCCGACATTAGTATATCAGTGTGTATGTATATGTGTATAAATACATATATATAACAAGGCGCCTGGCTGCTCAAACATTTTAATCTAGTTGCTCTGATGGTTATTAAGTATACGACCCATTTAACGTTAACAGCTCCCATTCATATTGACCCATATAATTGGGGGAGTGCTGCGACACGATTATGAGCACGGAGCACGGCAGGGAGCCAAACCTCACAGTGTACAGCGTGAAGAGGTCAAGTCTGCTGGGAAACATTTGCTGCTGTTTGAATATGTTAGCCATTATGAAATGAAATCATTCGCACATGTCTTGGGCATGCTAAGCTCTTGCACAAATCTAACGAGCTGTATTCTAATTTTGTCATTTTACAGCGGCCTATCCTCCACCTATCAACTGCCAGACACTGTCGGCTCGTTGACCAACGGGAAGAACCCCACCTTAAATCAGACGGATCCTCTGCTGCCAATGCCAGAGCCCACGGAGAGCTACGATGAGCGCGAGTGCAGCTGTCCGCGTGAATATTATCAGAGAGCCGAGCTGAACACCTCACTCTTCTTTGCGGACTGCAAGCGCTCCATAGATTTCGTGCTGGCCTACAGGACCAATCCTAACGAGGCGACGGAGGCGGAAAATGAGGAAAAGCGGCGCATCTTCCAGGAGAATCTAATACAGCAAGGCCTCGAGGTGGAGCTCAGTGAAAAGGACCAGATTTACTTTGTCAAGGTGGGATGTCTATCAAATATATACTATAACTGTATATATGTATCTCTAATATATGTCGAATCATTTCAGATCCATGCACCACTGGAGGTGCTGCGTCGCTATGCGGAGATACTTAAGCTGCGTATGCCCATGAAGGAGGTGTGTATGCATTGTCCTTGAACTACAAATTTTCAATGCACTCGAATGATACACGAAACATTTTATATTATTTTAGTCATTATGTAATTTGCGCGTTTATGAAAGGTCAAACCGTCTACACAATGCGGCACATTATTTGTCGAAGAAGGTCTGCAAAAAAGTTCAGGTCTTAATTCAATAAAATTAACACCAATTGCAGATTATGCGTCTTGTCATGCTGCTAAACTAAATAAGCCTCGATCTCTGAGTATTTGTCGTATTTATGCTTGAGTTCTATAAACGCCCTACTTAATATCCAATTGCTAGAGTAAATCCACTCAATCTCAATCTGAACCCTTTAAGATGATCTTATCTTATGCATTCTCTAGAATTTCTATTAGTTTCAATCCTATTAGAACTTCTTTTTTGTAGTTTAACTCTTATTTTTTATTATTTTTAAAAGATCTGTAAATATACATAAACAATTTCTTTTCCGTTTTTGTGTTTTGTTATCCTACACTTTCTCCATGTAAACTCTAATATATTTTATTTCGAGTAATTAATAAATATATTAAAATTTTTTCAGATACCCGGTTTGTCTGTGGTTGATCGTTCCTCAAAAAGTGTTTTTTCTAGTCTCAGATCATCCTGCCAATTCTTTTTGCAACACATCTATGTGGACGAGAATTACTTTCCAAAGCGTGCGCATCGCTTCACAGCCATCTACAGTCGTGATAAGGAGTATTTGTGAGTTAACACCGAGATCAACAAAATATACCCTAGTCTTTATCATTTGTATATAATTTTCTCTACCTATAGGTTCGATATACGTCAGGATTGCTTTTTCACAACGGCAGTGCGTTCACGTATCGTGGAATTCATTTTGGATCGACAGCGTTTTCCTGCCAAGCGACAGAATGACATGGCCTTTGGCATTGAACGTCTGGTGGCCGAGGGTGTTTACTGTGCGGCGTATCCACTACATGATGTGAGTAGCTGGCATGGCGCACATAAAATCTGAATAAATATTTATATATTTATATTTAACTGCACAGGGCGAAATTACAGAGAAGGGCACTATGCGGGAGCTGCTCTATACACACTGGGCTTCAGTGAAAAAATGGTATCGCTATCAGCCGCTAGATGACATTAAGGAGTACTTTGGCGTCAAGATTGGTAAGCGTTGTCCGTCTCTTTAATCATACTCGTGCACTCACTCACAGTTTTCCCACACTTTTCTAGGTCTCTACTTTGCCTGGTTGGGCTACTATACGTATATGCTGCTGCTGGCTTCCATTGTGGGCGTCGCGTGTTTTATTTACTCCTGGGTTTCCCTCGATAACTATGTGCCCGTGTAAGTTAGCCAAGTAGAGTCCGTTTATGATATAACTAAGCAATATCTATCATCATTTTCAGCAAGGACATTTGCCTACGCTCAAACTCGAACACCACAATGTGCCCGCTGTGCGATTGGTGTGAATTCTGGAATCTCGGCGAGACGTGCAATTATGCCAAAATTACATACCTCATCGACAACCCGAGCACCATATTCTTTGCCGTCTTTATGTCATTTTGGGCGACGTTATTCTTGGAGCTCTGGAAACGCTATTCGGCTGAGATAACCCATCGCTGGGATTTGACGGGCTTCGATGTGCACGAGGAGCATCCGCGGCCACAGTATCTGGCACGTTTGGAGCACATTGAGCCCACGCGCACGGACTATGTGACCAATATAAAGGAGCCAAGGGTGCCGTTTTGGCGCATGAAACTGCCAGCGACAGTGTTCAGCTTTTCCGTTGTGGTGCTGCTCATTGCCTTGGCTTTTGTGGCACTCGTTGCCGTCGTTGTGCATCGCATGTCCATGCTGGCAGCCCTCAAGGTGGATGGCAGTGGCATGACCACATCGAAAGCAATTGTTATAGCCGCTGCATCGGCGGCCTTTGTGAATCTCTGTTTGCTCTACATACTGAACTATGTAAGTAACCTGACTTGTATATATTTATTATATATATTCATATTATCCTTTACCTAGTTATACAATCACTTGGCCGAGTATCTGACTGAGCTGGAAATGTGGCGCACGCAAACGCAATTCGATGATTCGCTGACGCTCAAGATTTATCTGTTGCAGTTCGTGAATTACTACGCCTCGATATTTTATATAGCATTCTTTAAGGGCAAATTCGTGGGGCATCCGGGAGAGTATATTACCGTCTTTAAATACCGTCAAGAGGAGGTGACTTTTCCTGGTATATGATATGATAT
This sequence comes from Drosophila navojoa, assembly GCF_054131105.1. NCBI lineage: Eukaryota > Metazoa > Arthropoda > Insecta > Diptera > Drosophilidae > Drosophila > Drosophila navojoa. The sequence continues at coordinate 14,101,984 of NC_142890.1, forward strand.
AGCTAAGTCTAATTTGTTTCCTACTTTCAGTGCTCTTCGGGTGGCTGTTTGACGGAGCTTTGCATACAGCTGGCTATTATAATGATTGGCAAGCAGGCATTTAATACCATTTTGGAGGTCTACCTGCCGATGTTTTGGCGCAAGGTGCAAGCTATTCAAGTTGGCCTTTCACGTCTGTTTGGCAATTCGGTTAAGCCCGACAAGGCCAAGGATGAGCGCTGGATGCGTGACTTTAAGCTACTCGATTGGGGAGCACGCAGCTTGTTCCCCGAGTATCTGGAAATGGTTTTGCAATATGGTTTTGTCACCATCTTCGTGGCTGCCTTTCCGCTGGCGCCGTTCTTTGCGCTTCTCAATAACATACTCGAAATGCGGCTGGATGCCAAGAAACTGCTCACCCACCACAAACGGCCCGTGTCCCAGCGTGTCCGAGATATTGGCGTTTGGTATCGCATTCTGGACTGCATTGGCAAACTGAGTGTCATCACGAATGTGAGTTGATTTCACTTTGCTTTACGTCTAACATTGACTAAATAAGTTGTTTTCAGGGCTTCATTATTGCCTTCACTTCGGATATGATACCACGCTTGGTGTATCGCAGCCTAAAGTCACCAGATGGAAGCTTAAATGGATACCTGGACTTTACCTTGTCCGAGTTTAGAATATCTGACTCATCCAAGCTACGTAGCTTAGCTGGAGACTTTTCAAACATAACCACGTGCAAGTAAATACACTATCGATTTTATATAGATATTCGATTAGTTAATGTCTGTTACTTTACTCTCAGGTACACGGATTACCGAGAGCCGCCCACTTCGCCGAACAAATATCATTTGACGAGCACTTTTTACATAATTTTAGCTTGTCGCCTGGGATTTGTTGTGGTGTTTGAAGTAAGTTTTTAGCAATATGTCTTAGCATGGTTCGTTTTATTTGTTTCATTACATAAATGCTTGTACATCAATTAAGAAAATAGCTTTGGTTAATGTTATCCAATTTAAATAAGATTTCCTTCTGGTCGTACGGGTGTATATAGAATAGCAATTAATTACCTTTGACAAACTTTCAAACCTTGATGTGCTGAAACATACCCGACGTTTCCACAATGCTCTCCTGCAGCGCACGATTCTCGTTCGTCGATGTCTTCAGCATGCGATAGAGCGCATAGATGCCATAGGCAATCAGCGCGTTCAGCACTAGACAAATCCATGTAAATCAATTGTGATTAAGAGTTAGAGTTAGAGGGCAAACTTACCTATGAAAACACCAAAGAGCACACTCCGTGCTATGCGTCGATCTATGGAGGCGTCCACTTCATCAATTTTCACCTCCAAGAATACGAAAATCGCCACCTCAATCACCATGGAGACGTACGCGTTGATCAGCCAGGGGGCAATGCATATAAGTCGTCGCTAAATACACACTTATAGAGAGATATCATAGTGGGACACAACGGCATATCTCACCTGTTTGATGCCATCGACTAGAATGCCAGCCACCACTAGATTTATCAATGCCTTTACCCAAACGGTTACAGTTAGTATCATATAGAAGGCCTGTGAGAACTCATGAACCAGCACATAGTCCACTGGAAAGTAGATGGGTTAGGTCTGTCTACTTCCGCTTCGATTCAGTGTTTACCCAGTGTGGCGACAAATGCTCCGAACGGACTCAAGATCTGAACATCATTCTGTTGCCATTGCGTAAAGTCCATGAAGTCATTGTACAGATAGAAGCTGCTTAGCCCGAGGATGCACAGCGCTATCAGGGCATCCAAGCAGGCTATGCTTAGACCAAAAGTGCGCAGATTGAAACAGGCGAAACGTTTCATTATTTAAATTTGTGGTTTTTCAATTGCTTAATGATATATTATTTAAATTCCTGCCTATGTTATCCTTGATTTATTATAATTTGTTTGTGAACGCGTGCGTTCGCTTCGAACTATTTGTCGCTACTAAATCAAATAATGTCGCCGTGTCTCGCAAAATGAGGCCCAATTTTCATTGAGCTGGCATTTTCGCTTTTCACTTTTCACTCTTCAAGAAATTCTTATACATTTGTTGCACATGAACTAGATCTGCGTGTGGGCTTCTTCTGTGTGTCTTCATATTAGTCTTAATTTGTGGTCTTGTTTTGTTTTTTTTTTTTTACACCTGCTTAGGCTATCTATCGAATTATTTGACCCTATAAAGCTGTTGGCTCTCGCAGATATATAAATGCAAAGTGTGTCCGCTGGCTGATCGGTTAAACGAATTTAATTAACTAGAAATAAAACAAAGTTCTAAATGACAGCAGACGCATTTTTAAGGCTTTACTCTGTGCTAATGACCCCAATCAGGTGTTGGGCTGATGAAATATTGCACCTCCACCAGTTGGAGCACTAAGGGTAAAGTGCTGTTTAGCAGTTAGTTGAATTCAAATGCGCTTTGAAGGTTGTGCCGACTGCAGAAATAATACAAATTTTATTTCTTAACAGAACTTTGTAGCTCTAGTGATGATACTGGTGCGCTGGTGTATACCGGACATGAGCGTGGAGCTGCGGGATCAAATCAGACGTGAGGTTTACATAACCAATGAGATAATCATCGATCAGGAAGCACAACGCGCACGTTTTGGTAATTGACACATACATATAAGATAGAAATGAAAATTATTGTATAACTATTTGATTTCAGAACGTGCGAAACGTAACTATTCACTGGCAAGAGCTGCGAGCGTTCAAGATATGGATGCTGCCTCGGTAGATGAACCCAATTCGAAGTTTATACAAATTGAAAAGCTACTCAACGCGAATCTCTCACAAATTGAAATGGACTCAATTATACATGGCGAGAATACGACCACAGGCATCTCTGGTGCTGACTGCTAGCTCCCTATGCTCTCTTCTAACAATGCTCGGTGATGATATTTAGTTTAGTAAATTCCTAGTTTAGCCTATTTAGCATAGGCCTCAAAGTGTTTAATTCGTTGTGTTATGCCAGTTCCTTGCAAGAAACTTAATTAGTTATACGAAGTGCTTTACATTTTTTTATTTAACAATATGGTTTAAAGCTTTAATCACACAAATATTATCCCAGTTTTGTTTAATATTGTAAATGAAATTATTGGGCACAACTGCAAAGACTTAGCACAAATCTAGTTAAAATTTTGTTCTGGCTCATCAGTTGCCAAAGTGGGAGCTATGTATTCAATATATTATAATTATATATAATGTCAGATCTTAGGAATTAAATTCAATTTTCTTATTATTTATTATTACATCTATACAAAGAAATCTCAGGCCTCCACGAACATCCATTGAAATCTCACCTAAACATACACATAATTTACAAGATATGTAACTATTTTAGATAAATGCATTATATATATATATATATCTATATACATATATATAGTATATAAATTAATATTAACTAGGCAATGAATGTGTGTATATATTATATCAAATTAAAATGTGAAATGAAAATTGAATGTCTTTAGAAATGCAACTGATTTTTACGGATTATAAAATATACATATATACTGTTGATATATTGTTTGAATATATGCTATTATACGATGTATTGGAATTTTATTATATATCTATTAATGGCTTTTACACTAGTCAAAACCCAATGAATGTTTTCTTTGAGAATAAAAAATATTTGATGTAATTATTTATAATACATTTAATTTATATTTAGATATATTTTACAAATGTAACAGGCTAATGGGTGTGGCAGGCTGCATTATGCATATATATTCTTTCTCAGGTCTATTAGCTGTGTCGTAAGACCCATGTCCGTCTGCAGGTCTGTCTAACTGTATAAACGCTTTCGTATATCATAAACACTAGAGACTAAAATTATAATCGTGTATTCCTGCATGCTTATTTCACTAGAGATTTGAGAGAACACTTGTGGATGTCATGGTCATGCTTTTAAATTTGCATATCATTAAAAATGTTCAACTGTAGGAAAAGTAATTCAACTATTGAGTTCCCATGGGCTTTACCCATAGAGCAGCAGATGTGTGTGTGTGTGAGGGTGAGTATGTGTGTGTGTGCATGTGTTTTTTGTTATGTATGAATTCAGTATATCCTACTCATCTCGTAGTCAATTTTATATTTCAATAAGTAAATAAAACTTGGAACTAAACATGGGTAAGGAACTAAGCTAATAAACCTCAAATTTGATTTGATTTATTATTTCCTGATAGGCAGGTAAAGCTTTAAAGCAAACGTATTCTACCTTAAATTTAGTCTGCCCTAATCTAAACAGTAAACATCTTTAATCATTAATACTTAGGCACACCGAGTTTGCTAAACACGATTATGCCTCATTTATAGCATTTTATTTGGCCCCACCCTCAAGGCGAAGCTAATTTTCTGGCAATAAAATACTTAAACAGCCAATAAAAGCCCAGTACTTAAATTTTATAGCAACTCAAAGAGTTAAATTGCCAAAGGTGCTTAAGAATTTTCATCTTAAGAAAAACCAAATGCAAAGAGGAAAATTCGTATATTATATAGTACATAGTCATTTCTACAGACCTCGCCAGATGGGTCTCAGTGAACCAAAAGATTTCTGTTAGTCCTAGACTAGCGCAGCGCTTTATTGTTGTCATAGTCGAAGGTCGTCGGATGGATTTGGCTAAAAATAAATGGGTTAACATCTTGCAAATATATACGATGCTAAAATTAAAAACAATAATAAGAAACGTTAAAACGAAATAAAACAATAACATAAAAATTCTTGAAAATGAATCTAAAAATAAGTATTTTTGAAAATTTGAGTTTAGTTTAGAGTTTAGGGCATATTGGCTTGGCTATGGTGTATGTAGCGGGCAGAGTAAGGCATTTCCCTAAGGGGGATTTCCTTTTATTCTTGAACAAGATTAATAATTGACTTGATATCTCTCTCTCTCTTTCTTCCTCTCTATCTCTCTCTCTCTCTCTCTCTCTCTCTCTCTCTCTCTCTCTCTCTCTCTCTGTCCCTCTTCCATAATTATATTGAAAGTCCATTTTCTTGAAGCTCCTGCACAGTCGCATAGACCCCACACATTTGCTGTAGTGCAGCGCCGGCATCAACCCCAAAGCGTTGCCCTTTGCCGCCACCCCGCCCCCTCAGCTGGTTTGTGGATTGCCGTAAAGCAACAAGCTGTACGTACGGCCGTGCGAGAAGCATATTCTCGCTGTTTTGGGAGAGCATTTCGCCAAGTTGGCCAATTTTGATGGTTGTATGATTTGTTGTGCTGCGCTCGCGTGTGCTGCGCATGCGACAAACGATGACGTCACGTGGGAAAACTTGTGCTCTGCAGTTGGGAGCGCAGCTGATTGTGCTGCCAACAAGCGCACATGGCAAAGGCAATGGCGATGGCGTTGGCGATGGCGTCGCTGGCGACGTAGCCGCTCAGCCGGGGTGCACAGCAATAAACATATTCATTCGTCCATTTGGCTAGACTCAGTGTATACGTCGGTTGCCTGGCGCGGTTCGTGGTGCATTTCGTCTCCGTGTGAAGTGAAATTCGACGGACTTTTGCTGCCACTACTTCAGTTTACGTTGCGGGCTTTTGACCTAAACAACAAAGTTGTAGTCGAACGCGCTAAAATGCTAGCTATACTAGCTGCGCTAGCTGCCCCCAACTGAACTTCGAGGCGAGTCCGTTGCCCATGAAGTCGCTGCGTACATTGCCCTAAGTCCGGAAGTGTGTTGTCCTGGCAACTGCAGTGGGCAGAGGGCAGAGCGCAGAGGGCCGAGGGCCGAAGAAGCGCGTATCACAGACGAATGCTGCTCAGGCGGAAATCGCAGGTATGTCCTAATTAGAAATGCAATAAAATACTGGCGTACTGGTTTATTATTTCATAATTATATCGGTAATTATATCGACTCGCATGCAAATATTCAAATGACCTTTTTGCGATCTGCAGACTATCGATTTTAGTTGCCCCTTGCCGGCTAAAACTCAAGGAACAGTCTCATATTTCTTGCTTTCATTAGTTCCTGTGTGTGCGTGTGTGTGTGGGTTTGTTTGTGTTTGTTTATGTGTGTGTGTTTGCTTTTGTGTGAATGGATTTAGTGCCATGGCAATTGCATTCCGCCACCTTGGCGTCCCTCTCTGCTCTGAGACTCACAAAAAGTTCACCGTTTTATTAAGTTTTCCATTTGAGAGCTGAACTTTTCTTTGTGCTTCGTTTTACTGACTTTTGGCAAGAATCATATATGTATATCTTATATATAAATACTGTATACATTTATATATATATGGCAACTCACTAATAACTGCTTTACTTATATATACATAAATCTCCATCAAATATTTTCTCATACGAATAAATCTCTATCAAATATTCTTTTATTCCAACATCTCGATTTTTGGCAAGAATCATATATATCTTATATATAAATACTGTACACATTTATATATATATGGCAACCAACTTCTAACTACTTTACCTCCTATATATAAAACTCCATCAAATATTTTCTCATACAAATAAATCTCTATCAAATATTTTCTTATTCCAATATCTCGATTTTTGGCAAGAATCATATATATCTTATATATAAATACTGTATACATTTAAATATATATATGGCAACCCACTTCTAACTAATTTACCTTCTATACATAAATCTCTATTAAATATTTTCTCATACAAATAAATCTCTATCAAATATTCTCTTATTCCAATATCTCGATTTTTGGCAAGAATCATATATATCTTACATATAAATACTGTACACATTTATATATATATGGCAACCCACTTCTAACTACTTTAACTTCTATACATAAATCTCTATCAAATATTTTATCATACAAATAAATCTCTGTCGAATATTCTCTTATTCCAATATCTCGATTTTTGGCAAGAATCATATATATCTTTTATATAAATACTGTATACATTTATATATATATGGCAACCCACTTCTAACTACTTTACCTTCTATACATAACTCTCTATTAAATATTTTCTCATACAAATAAATCTCTATCAAATATTCTCTTATTCCAATATTCTCGCTTTTAGCCGTCGATAAATGATGTTTGATGTACTCATAAAATATCTCATTAATTGTTAGCATTTTGATTGATTTACCAATGTCACCTGAGCTTCGCATAATTAGACGTTATCAAATGATATGGCTGCAATTAAACATTTCGTTAATGTCTTTTGGAATTTATTTACCTTTGGCCAGCTGGGGGCTTTGGCATTGTTACTGTACATAATCGACCGTTGGCCATATGCTCAAATGCCCAGAACCTTTCCCCCCATTGGCTTTGCCACTCCAATTACAATGCAAACAGTGAGTGGCTGGTGCGATAAGCTTCACTGTTCCTATTCCACTAGAGTGGTTAATAATGAAGCGGAAGTTTACACTGGCTGTCAGTCAGAAATTATATATTTGTGCATAGTTATTATAAATTTCGGGTTATTGCGATTAACATACACATCAATCAGTTTTTTTTTTTTTTTGTTAGTCTGACGATATTCTTTTCTCTTGATTGGTGTAGACATTAAAGCCAGGATTGTTTCGGCGTAGATCGACATCAGCTGAACTGCGCATGTTTGGCTAATTTGATTAACATTTCCAAGTTGGCCTAATAAACCAAATTAATTATATTACAATTCAAATTTTTGTTTTTCTTTTTCTTTTTTGGCTATAAACAATGCTTATATAAACTCAGTGCAAACTTAATGAATAAATCAGGCAGAGCGTGCTTCAACTATAAATTTATAAAATTCCATCATCATAAATATACATACATATATCTGGAATATAAAGTTTTCTTTCGCTGCTTTATATAGCACCCTTTAATTGGACTCTTGAGGATCGTAAACTGCACAAAATTTATTAACTGTTTGAACATTATATTGTTGCCATATTTTCCGGTCCTGGTTGTGGAAAATTTCCAATCAATCGCCTGGGCAAACAAATTAATAAAATTTTCGCATAAATTCGACCTAATCATTGTGCGCTAACAAAGCAAACACAAATTAAATACCAAAATTAGTTGCCTCCCAAAAAAAAAAAAAAAATAAAAGAACACATACAAAACACCATCAAGAAGCCAAGCAACAGCCGCAACAGCAACAATATTGTGAAAAGCCAAACAAAGCATAAATAAAAAAGTTTCTGTTGCTTTTGCATTAAGGAGCACCAAAAAACATGCTGAGTCATTGAACGGATATTACAATAGAATGGAACAAGCTGCACTACCACAAAGGGAAATTAAATGCAGACATACATACAATTAAAGTAGCTGTAGATGTATGTAGATATGAATATGTTTCATATCAGAGCGTCATGGTTGATTGGAGCTGGACTCGAAGTTACCCTGTAATCCATAGAGAGGAAACACATACATATGCATTTATGTTTGAATTGGGCAGAATTATATGGCATTAGATTATATGGACTTTGGTAAAGTACAGTGGGGTATGGTTGTTAAGCCCATACTTAATGTTATCCTTAAATTATAATTATTAATTTATGTTATATATTCATACATACATATACGGGTTATGACCAGCTCAAAACCTTTATCGATCTAGAAATGCTGTAAAATTTATAATATAAATTCAAAAGGAACTACTGTTTTTTTATAATAAATTCTGCTATGTATTTATTTTAGTTAACCGACTAATACGAAATAATGTCTAAGGGCTGAAAAAATTGCATTACATATACATATATGTTGGTGTATGTATGTATATACATATCGATTTAAGTACATCTACGTAAATACATACATATATGCATCATAATGTGGAAATTCTCTTCCTGTTCGGCTGCATTCCTTTGCCAGTCACATTTTTTGCTAAATAATCTATATACCCACTCTTTATAAATTATTTACTATCTTGAGTATTAGGTGTAGCCAGCCGGCACACGCGATTTGCGTATATTTTTTTTTTTATAATTTAACGCAATGTCTTCGCTCTTACAACGTCATACGTAGTATAGTTGTCCTTGGCAGCTATATAAATAGATATCCAACACCCTAGACACCGTCACAAGCAACGCCAATTTCATTTACATGACAGGAATGACTTTTATTTGCCCACCCCGTCCCTATGGGGATGTCATCCCCATCAATGTTTCGCTGCGTTGCGAGACTCTCTGCGTGTGATTAGTTTTGAAAATGTTGCTCAAGGTTTGTTGATTTATAGTTCGCTGCAGGAAATGTTCCAGGTTGAACTTGACTTGAACAAATATCGTCTATTTTGAGGTTTAAGGTTCTGCATGTGGCACATTCTTGTGGCGTGTGAGTGTGTTTATTTATTATAACAAACTCAGTTGATTTAATGCCAATGTCAACTAAAGAGAATGCACCTAAATTTCGTAGCAGGCAAAGGACTTGATTGAGACTCACTCGATTGTAGCTAGGCATCAAAACAATAAATAGTTATATGGCACTCTATTATTAATTCATATTAACTTTATGTATATATTCATATATTTACATTTTATATTTTATTATTTTTTATTAGATTTATGTAATCATTTTCTAAATATTTTTCACATTTGCGAATGCAAGTTGCAATAAAAAAAGTTTAATGCGCAATAATATTGTTGACTTGTATAGTAAATTTGAGCCAGATATAAATTAACATGAATATAAATCAAGTTCATACATATATACATAAATATATATAATACATAAAACTTATAAAGAAAATTGTAAACACGATCATGTTAATCAAATTTGATTTAGATTTTATATGTTTTTGAATCTGAATATAATTGATCTGAAGAGATTGGGGGTAAGATCTAATCAATTTTGCTATGGTTAAGTTTACATACGCAAATACATACATATGTACATGCAAACATATATATAAGAATATTAGATCATTATTTCCAATGAGATATACATATCTAAAACACGCAAAATAAAAATTAATATTAAATTAAAATCGACTTTCACCAACAAAAATCAACAAATGAGCAAGCATAAAATATATACATACATATGTATGTATGTACATATGTATATTATAATGTTAGGTCCTATGAAAATATAAATCCCCCTTTCCAATTCATGAAAATCATTTGCGAAGGTCGCCGGCATTTTAATTAGCGATTCTCTTAATTCGAGTGGATGATGTAGATGCAAATCTCAGACGCAAGAATACATATGTATGTACGTGTGTATACTTATATTATTCATATATTTGTATAATTATATTTCAAAATGCTAGAAATATAAATGTGAACTAATATATGTATGTATGTATATTTAAACTGGTTTCGCATCTCTAATTGCTTTACCAGCGAGAAATTGCATTGAATTCAGCTCCTAGAGTCTCATCCTGCTGCAGTCAGAGTGTTTTCTTTATATAAAGGAATTTCTCTTTGCATTCAGCAATAGGGGTTGCTTATAATACCTGTGGACAAACTCTTTGTTCAATTGCTTAGTAAAATAGAGCCAGCATCAGGTTTCTTTCAATGCAGGTAGAATGCAAGAGAAGCTACTGTGTACTCCGAGATGTTTTTTATTTCTCCTAATCGAATCCAATTACAGCGCATACGACTACAACCAGTTCTTGTCAGTGATAATAATGCAGTATTCATGCGGTATCAGCAACTGCTTTCAATGCCAAGGAAGTGGAAAAGCTTCGTAAACAATAATGCCATTTGCTTTTCATTTAGTCTACTGTTTGCTGGCGAGTGTTACGTGCAATCTATTATTTTCCAACAAGGCGCAATCATTAAGATTATGAATAGCATATTTGGCGCAGGCTGAGTGCGAACTGAGCTAGTAGCTGAGCAAAGCACGATGTGCTTACGGTATGTAAAACGCACAAGAAAGCAGCGTCAAGCAAAGCAGAGGCAAGCAAAACAAAACGACCCGTCAACAGCTGATGGCAATGGCAATGACAGAGACGAAAAACATTGCAAACGCAACGTGTTTTTGAAAAGTGGATGCGCAGCGAAACAGTGGAAGAACAGAGAAAACGCAATAGCATCGATTTTATATACCCTTCGTATTTAGATATAACATACATAAATTGTTATTAATATGTTATAGTAGAAAAATCTTTGAAAAAATTACAAATACGATCACTGTGATATATATACATACATACATATGTATATATTCTCACTCTTAAAATATTTTTCCTTTTCATGAATATACTTATGCTTCCCTACCTTATTATTTTACTTATTTTTTAATTGTATATCATCAAAGCTTACACACATATACATATGTATTTTTAATAGAGTAAAAATGTACACTCATTGAGAAACGAATCAATTGTGTAGAGAGCAACTAGTCGTCTATCATTTGATTATTTTGCATTGCATCTGCGCTCTTGCTCATCAATTGTTGTTGTGGTTGTTTCGGCTCTCGAAGTCATGGCCGATATTCGGAATACCTGGGGAGGAGCAGGAGCATCAGCGATGAACAGTCATACGAAGGCGCTCGCGCAACAGACGACCACGAAACAGAAGCACACAAAATACATAACAAAACGGGAGCAGCAGTCGGAGCATGGTTAAACGCACTCAGCAGACTTAACGGTAGATAGTGAACAGTGTGTAGGTCTGGCTGCGATGCAGACCAAGCAAGAATAGAAAACGTGAAAAATAGTAATTGTAAATTGTAGATTTAAGGACGATCAAAAGTTCAAGTGCATTGTGCTCGCCTTTATAAATAGTTTGTTTATTAAAATCAATGAGCCAATATCAATAACAATAACTACAAAGTGCAATATTTAATACATACATACAAATGTGTGCAGGCAGGCATAAATGGTGTGTATTTATACATACATATATGTATGTATGTATGTATGTATGTATGTATGTTATGTGTAGTGTTATGAGAATCATTAATTGACGACAATTGAAATGCAGCGGCGGGCGGCGTCATACCAAGTTCTCACAGACCAGCGGAAAGTTTTCTTCAATATTCGAATCGATTTCAGTCGCCAAGTGTCGCATATAAAAATAGCAATTAACAAATTTATGCAACCCACTGTGGCAACGGCTTCAACACAAATGCATATATGTACATATGTATGTATATGGGTGCGTGGATGAGTATGAGTGTTGTGAGTGTGTATATGTTTTGGCACGCTTTAGGTGTGTAAGTGTGCTTTTTAAAAATAAACAAAAATCACACATTAGACACATACATACGAAAAAGAAACATACATACACATAAACATTCAAAAATGTATGCACACATACATACATTGAAATACACTTTTAAAAATGTTGTTGCTAATTGATCTACAGCCAAATGTTTGTTATTTCCTTAGACACCTCACTTGTCACTGACTCTGGCATTCAAATACTATTATTTATATATGTACATATGTACATAAATTTTTATTTTTTATATTTTTGTCTATATACATATGTACATTTGTACATATGTGTCTATTTTGTTTTACGACTCCCCAATTGGTGCCCGCATACAAATATTTTATTATTCTACGCCGGTAGCGACATCATTGAAACAGGCACAGAGGAACGATTGCAAAGTTTGACAACAACTACAACAACAGCAACAACATACTATTGCATATTTCATTCAGCAAGCGTAATCATTTGAATGGCACTGTTATGAGCAAAGTGAAAATACAAGTATCCGAAGTACCTGCACTTTCTAAGTACCTAAATGGTTTTGTGGACTTTGGAGAGCGATATTAATGTTCAATATTGGGATATATAGAACCACAACAGAGCGTAAATTATACAGCACTACGAGGTTTGCTTACATTAGTAAACAGATTTAGATATTTTGCTTTACAATTATAGATAGTACAACAAATTAATTTATTCTCTAAAATATGTTTTCAAAAATAGAATATTTTCCATTTGGTTGTTAAATCTATGGTATTCCAATTCAATTGATAAAACATTTGTGAACATGTGTTTTCAATATGAGCATATATTATATATCTATGTATGTGCAATATTAATCAGATATACACAGCTCATTTATTGTACCTTGGCTGTTTAACTACGCAAATTGTGCAGGATTTGGTTTTCATTTTCGAATTGTAAACAAATTTTTATATTTCCCACGTGTAAAGTGGATACTTGGATAAATTTTGCAATATTTCGGTATATTTATATGTACATAAGTCTATATGAGCAATATGCCTTGTTGATTATATGGAAATAATTTAGGCTTTACAGCGAAGAACTGAAGATATAATTGTATGTGATTTTTTTTCTTTTTTTAATTTTATTAGAAATTCCATATTAATAGATTTTTAAATCTTACTACTTGAATATCTAGTCTATGCAAATAGGAAAACTGTCTTATCTTATTTGCCTAACGGCATTGTTTGTTTGTTGGTCTGTGTAATTCCCTGTAAGTATTTTCAGCTTATCCAATAGAATCAGACAAGTCCATAAATTAATTTAGACAGACATCAATGAGTCAAAGTGTAAATGTGAACGTACTTCTAGGTAAACCACATGTATAGTCTCCATACTTCATTCAATAATTCATTATTTATGAAGCGCATGAAAACAAGTTAGATTGAATTCTCTGTGGGCAATGACTGACTAGGGAACACTTCGACTACTACGAATACATTTTACATATTATAGATTTACATATTATAGACATATATGTATATTCAACTATTATTTGTTAGATGACAAAACAAACTTCAAGGAATTATAACTGAAATCGTCTAGACAGATTCATAGTCCAACGAAACAGATGATATGAGGCATGATATCTAGAAACTTTATAAGGCTAGGCAAGTATACTCTATATTATATGCATCCGCAAATCATCGTAATACCCTGTTTACTCTTTAGCAATGGATTCAGAGCGAAACAGAACAAAAAGAAAGCTTTTTTTGTGCCGACTAACGAGTTGTTGTTGGCTAGCATATGGTACTCATTATTTTTATCTGATTTCTTGGAACTAATCTGCTATGCACAATCATAGCAAACGATGCTTAATAACATGCTCCACTCGTATGCATCTTGTTGTTGTTGACTGGTTTTTCTGCGAGGCGAGATTCGAACAAAAAACTCTAATCTTCAGCAACAGGTTTCCTTTCAGCATTTAAATGTTTGAGAGATCAAAAGATCGCAAAACAACTTACAGAAACTAAGCAATTAATTTAAATTTTGAAATGAAACAAAAAGAGGGTGAGAGAGAGAGAGAGAGAGAGAGGGAGAGATAGAGGCAGAAAAAAGCACAGTCAGGCAGTCCATAAATAAATTTAGCTAAATAGCAACAAATACTTTTGTCACGTTTTTGACTTATTTTAAATGAGAGGAAAAACAAAAGTTAAGTGCGTCGGTGATAAATATTTCTTATGCTTGTATGATTGTGTGCTATATATATATACAAATATATATTGATGAGTATCTCTATATATGTATATGATATACTGCAAAAGTATATTTTTATATATCTGAGTTGTAGCAGTTGCCAAGCGTTTCAGTGCCCGCATAGACTTTTAGTTTTTGTCTCACTGCTTGATTGAGAGTCAGAAATTAATTGCGGCCTGTACGATTTTTGCCTGGTCATAGTTGGCTAGAACTCTCATGCCGCTGCTCGGAGCTCTATATTATAGACGCTCGTCGTCCAACGTGTTTGCCAGGCGCTTATCTGTGCGCACTCGCGTCGTGTGCCGACAGAGACTACGACAACGACAACAACAACAACGACAACGATGATGACGTTGTTGTAGCTGAAGAATCATATTCGTGTGTATAGGTGTGTCTAGATTGTTACCTATACTGGGTGTCAGTATGGGTGCTAGTTATGGTCGTTCGTACAGCTGATTTGATTGGGGAACGTCCCGTCATAGCTGTTGTCTACGCTATTGTCTAACTAGTGTATCAGCTGCTTGGGGTTTTTATTACAGTCGCTGAGTGTGCATTTAAATGCATCGTGAGGATCATTGAAAGTCTGATGTTTCTGGTTTTTAGCTGACAATAACCCAATGCAAGCGGTTCCCTGGCTATTTCTATAAGTACTCGACCCCCAAAGCTGATCTCAGCTAAAAGTGAAACATTTTCGCTATGCTCTTCACAATTCGATTTCAGTTTATTGTTTTTATTTGTATTTTCTTACCGCGCTTTGGAGGACCACACCCAGCGGTTAAAAGTTTGTTTACGTCACGGTTTCATGATTTCATGGAATATTCCGAGGCATTTATGCTGGCACAACATAATCAAATATGAGATCACTTTGTATACGCGTGCCCGCCGTCTCTCGGCACTCAATTGATTTATTTTGATATCAACAACGGTTCGCGGTATTTTGGCGAATCCCTTAAGTGTTTTGCTATTTTCTGAATAATTTGTTGCTGTGCTGTGGCTGTTGTGTTGTGTTTGCGTACAAAAAAATATAAACAAATTATTCCAAAAGAACTTGTAGTTTTTCTGAATACCAAACCAACAACAAAATAAATAAAACAAAGCAATACAAAGTTTTAAATGCAAAGAGCTGATTAAAATAAAGCTTAAGCAATTATTTGCAACTATCTAGCTATCAGTTGGATCAGTCCAAGTATATTGTTCCATGAGTCCAAGGTCCGTGAATTCTATTCTATTATATTTCAAGAACAACTTCATGCGGCACGCTTTTTTTTTTTTGAGCTCTTATTGCTTTAAATTGTTATTTGCTACGAATGGGAAGGCAGAGGATAACTACATAGATATATGTATGTATATGTGTATACATATGTATATATGTATATTAAATATTCCAGCCACACTCGAGCCAATTATGCTGAAATATAACTGTGAGGCTATGTTTATCGCAATCGAGTAAAGTTCTTGTTGGGGTATGGCTTTAATTGCATATAAAGCCATTATCAACAAATAACCAGATCTTCTCTCTCGCTCTCTCAGTTTATGTCTCGCAGGTGTATGGCCAAGCAGAATCTGGTAATTGGTTACAGCCGGCGCTAACCAGTCTGGTTCAGTGCTGACTCGTCTGGCCAAAGCTCTCAGCGAGCTTTGTGAATGTCGCTGGAGCTGTAGCTAGGCCAGAAACTACGCTGCGAGCACGCCCGGCCACATCTTATCATCCAGATCCATTGTAGTTTTCCAAGTGTTCAAATTCGTGCCCTTACATAGACTACATATTGATTTATATTGTTATAGTGTTTATATTGTTAAACTTCATCAGTTCCGGTACTGTAAACATTTATTTATCTCCACTAAATAGCTCAGGCAATTAAAAGGCGTTGTCAGTCTATAAAAATAATTCAGATCCATAAATCTATAAACAAGTGTTATGTCTTCTCGCTGATTGACTTATTTCATCTGGAGTTTATTTTATTTGTTTCATATGTTAGATGAGATCATTTGAGCGTAATTGGTTTAGGTAGCTCGTGGCTTGTGATAGATTAGTATATCCAACTAGTAATTAACAATAGTGGGTTATTTTTGTAAATAATTGTAATAATTAATTGAGTAAACATCGCACTACTGTTAAGAACTGAGGCTGTAATAGAGTAAATTCTAATCGAATGATATGCATACAGTTTTCAGGTGGATTTCACTTTTTGATTCTTGGTGTTTATTACAGAATAGAATTTGATTGAAAATAAATATTAAATATATACACAATTTCACTATGAGAATCCATTTAAATATTAGCTTTGCTTGACATGGAATACAATAAAGCAATATTTTTCTCTATAATATATATTTATAATTCTTTTAAATGTTTAACATGTAAATTGCATTATGAGGCACTTCACATCGTACAATTTTCATTAAAGAAAACACAATTTTGATTGTTTGCTCATTTTGAATGCCTCACATCAATTGACGGCAAGTGTTTCGTACAACTATTTATATGGAAACATTAATTTAAATATTTATTAGAAATTAGGCAGTGACAAAGGAAAACAAACGTTTGCCATTAAACACAATTGAATATGAATGAAATTGAAGTGCCAGCATTTCTTCAATTATGTACAATAAATATGTACATATATAGCAAATCTATTATTTCTATAAAATTCTGGCTGCAATGCTCGATGAATTTGTATATAAATATTTATTTACTCTTTCTTACTTAACAATTAACAATTAAAGACATTATGACGCCATGGTACTAGAGAAGC
Source organism: Drosophila navojoa (assembly GCF_054131105.1). Taxonomy (NCBI): domain Eukaryota; kingdom Metazoa; phylum Arthropoda; class Insecta; order Diptera; family Drosophilidae; genus Drosophila; species Drosophila navojoa. The sequence continues at coordinate 14,119,046 of NC_142890.1, forward strand.
AGACACAAATGCTCAGCATAGGGGTGAGCCACAATGTAAGCTTATGCATGTGTGAATGAGTATGTGCATCTGTCTATGTGCATCTCTTTTCTTTCGCTTCTGCCTTTGATTTGCTGCTGCATGTGTGAGTAGTCCACACAAAGGAGTAATTTATAAAGCAGTTGTAAGAACTACTTCTCTCTCCCTCTCTCCTGCTCTCTGGCTTTTTACGTCTCCCTTTTGAACTCTTTGTCTGTTCCACACTGGCGCTCTCTCCGACTCTCGCTCACTCACGCACACCAACACATTAGCAGATACAGGCAGGGGCAATTGAAAGAAACTGGCACGCAAGTCATTTAAAGCCGAAGCCATTTGTTGAACTTGATGTCAAAGCGAACTCAATTGTCACGCGAGCAGCTGCAGATGCAGATCGAGCGGCAAAGTGCAACAAGTGAATGTGAATGCGAATGCATTTCAGTTTGTGTTCGTGTCTATCTATGTGTATGTGTGTGTGTGTGTGGTAGAGTTGGTGAATTTATTACGTGTGGATATTCCCAATCGCACGCGTTTATTACGCGTGGAAAACGAGTATAACAAAAAAATTGAACTGATTTCGGTGCAAAGCATTGTAAAAATTTCATAATTAGTAAGTTCAATTTGATTAACTAATTCGTAATACAATAAAATTTTTCACGAATATATGTGAAGCACAGTTCCTAAAAAAAACCCCGTCGCATATAAAAAGTTTAAAATAATGCGAGTCAGCTGCTTTTTTTCGGGTTTGCGAAATGCGATTCATATAAAAATAAATTTTTAAATTAAAAATAAAATTAGTTGTAAAAAAAAAGAAACTTTTTCAGTTTGCCTTCGTTTAACACTAAGTCCAATATTTTGGCAATGTTTTTGCAGCGTAAATTTGTTTGGTTTCTTAATATTTGCTGAAATGAGAATTGTGCAAACAAATATACGAACGATAAGAAATTGTTGTTTTTTTTTTTTTTTAATGCGTGGTTCATGTATGGGAAAATGTGAACTTTTCCTTATCGGCCGCAATGCAAGAAATATTTTGTATGCAAATAAATGAAACGAAAGTTACCTCAATCATTGTGGGCCAGCTTTGTTTGTCTATGTTGATAATATTTTTAGCTGTTAGTTCAGCCACTCCTTTTTTTGATTATTTGATTAAGAGTTATTTATATTATTTGTAAATCGCCAAGTAGGTGTTAAGTTTAGCATTGGCAACTGTAAAGCCAGATGTTTCAATTGTTATTATAGTTTCTGTGTATGCCACAGCCAGACTATTTTTTGCACAGAATTATATACATACATATATACATAAAGTTATATATAAAATCAAATGGCATTGATAATTATGAAATGGTCTAAACTTCATTACAAATTGTATTATAATTATCTCGAGTTACTTTCTAATAAGCTTCTGATTGTAGTCTTGACAACACGGCGTATTCGTGATAAGTTGGCACTCAAGAGTCTCGTGTCGTTAGTTGGTCTCGGTATTGGTTTGATATAAGAGATTCGTATTCGCCTTGGGGGGATTTCTTCTTCTACTCTTATACCTTGAGTCGTTCTTTGTTCTTTGTTGCGTTGCCAACGGACAACGAACAAAGGAAATTTCATTCATGTAAATATTTGGATGCGCAGTATTATATCTTTCAGTCTGCCTGCATTCGACTCTACTCGCACAGCTGGCCAGCTGTACTCGCTCTTGGTACAGTTGATCCAACGCACATGTGACGATCGTCTGTTAGGGGGAAATGCGATAAGATCATATGTCTGCGATACGACGTACTTTGCACAGGCCCAAATAGTTTTAAACACTAAACCCATTAGCACTTCAACGACTTTTTAACTACTTAAGTGCATATTTTGGACAATCTAATCACATTTGTGCTTACTTTCGACTTTAAGTCATTTATTAATCTATAATTGCACATTAAGGTATTAGCCATGAGCTTTGATTTGGCCTGCAACTGATAGCGTTGGCAGCACTCCATGATTATTGTGACTGGGCAACAGTCATGAACTTCAAGATGTGTTCAGTCTAGCCGAAATCTGAATTGGCATGATTATGGTAATTTGATATACATATATACCTATATTATTTCGGAATTTTATCAAAAGATTTGCTTAAAATTCGGTTCTGTGATAGTGCTATAAATGTGAGCATTTGAATATTAATTTTTAAGAGGGATATCAACTGCAATACTTTCATAGTATATGAAGAAGAAAAGTACTCGGGCTTCTGGAGATCTTTCCTAATTCCTCTGAATTGAAAAAAAAAAAAAAACACTCAAAAAGAAATCTTCATGACATTCAGGGTATTCTCTATTCGAACTATTACAATAAAAGCTTTGCTACTTTTTTACTTGTTAAAAAAACCGGAATATTTTGTATATATCAATAGCTACTTTTTTTTCCATGAAATCGCTTGTAAGAAATATTCTGTATATTGATGTCGAATTATATAGTATGAATTTTGTATGAGTATGAAAATGTGAATGCCTGATGAACAGCAGAAAAGCATATATGATGTTCAAGTTTCAGATTTGATATCTGAGCAATTAGCAAGCAATTCTTAAATGCATGAATCATATTTTGACGCCATTTAGTAGTTTCCCTATTGTGAAATAAATTTAAAGAAAAACACATATTTTATAGAGCGCCAGCGTGTGTGTGGGGCTTATAAAGTAAACAATCATAAAGCTATCGATCGAAAGTAGAAGGCAAAGCTGTGGTCAAATTGTAGTGTAGCATGTTTTTCAGAGATGGCGCGAAAATGTATTATTTAGCACAAAAATTAGCGTAGCAATTTCATATATTTATTGATGCGTAATCACAAGGCAGATATGAGCATGTAAATCAAATGAAATCGTATCGAATCCATTAATCCCGTATACGCCGCGTGGACGCTCGTAAAAGTCAAAACAACGGCTTGAGTCTAACTGCCTTAGACGTTATGCGGGTATTTTTTCCGTTGTCAGCTCCTGACCTGTTTTTTTTGTTAGCTGCCGCGAAAACTAGTTTGATTGACTGGAGTACAGTTGCCCCTCCCGCCGAGCACAAACAAAAATTCAATCAAAACTCTGTCCCTGGTCGGCCTGTTGATTTGATTTTATTCCATGCGGCGTTAGCGTCGACCGCGACGCTGATGCCGACGGCGACGCAGGCGCCAACATGCAGTCGAACAGCTGTTTCTCGTTTTTAATAAACAAACCAACGCGCCAACGGTTAGCTCAGTACGCAAAAGACACTTCGTGGATACACATCGCCAGTGATAGTCGTGGGGCACGTTACAAGTGCGCGCTAAACGGGCCGTTCGCCAGAACACAGACCCCAAAACATCAGCTGCCAAAAATATTGCTAAAAACCCTAAAGAAGAAGAGCAAAAACGAAATTCGTTTTACTTCGAAAGAATATAAATGAAACAGAGTAACAAAAAGACAAAATCAGCAAATTCGAATTCCGTTTACTGCTTTCATTGGTCGTGACGTGTGTGACAGTTGGAGCCGTTGAACTTTTGGCATATATGCAAAAGAAAGATCGGCCACGATAAAGAATCCATATATATGTATATAATATACAGAAACATTTGTATACTAATTAAGGCTGTCGCGAAACAGAACTTTGATTCTCAAAAATAAAATTGTGTATACGCACCTGTTTTCCGTTTTGTTTCGATCTGTTCGTAAACAAAATTTGTTCTCTTGCTTCAGTGTGTGTTTAGAGAAAAACTTGGTAGATAAAACAAACAAATAATAAATATCCACTTATTGAAAGCTGCACTTCAGGTAATTTCATGTTAATAGATCATCATTATTATGAGCTATTTTTATTTTTTTTTTGTATGCGGCTGGCGTAGAACAGTATGAAATCTTAAATTTATTCAAACGAGTCTCAAATAACAAAATTGAAGGACCTTGAACAAGTTATTAAAGCGAACGCGAGTTTTTAGTCTTTAAAAATTTCGGAGCTCAGTTGCTTAGCAATTACTGCGAAACCAGTTATAAATGTGTACAAATATTCAAACTGGAGTCAAGAAAAAAAAATATATATTGTATATACATATATGTCAACGCATATAAAATTGCGAATTGCATACCCAAGCTCCAATCAAATCAAGTACATTTCTGTTTAAAAAAAGCTGCACAACAGGAGTTCGCAGTGAATTATTATTGTAATTTATGGCATTTGTTTGTTCCTGATAAAAATGGCAAAATCTGTTCTAGTCAATTGGGTTTGGGCAGCAACACGTGCTTCGCTCAATGAGAGCTCGATTACTTGAAACTGCTTGACAACCATTGATGAGGTTTCAGCGTACGAATCAACAGGGTTCTGGCTTCTAATGTGTGCGTGTGTGTGTGTGTGTGTTTGTGTGTGTTAGTCAGAATTCGGCAGCAATTAGTCAGCAATAGTCAGTCGGCAGCTGGTGCCTTGCTGTGCAGTGCGAAGTTGTATCTGAGCGATATAAATACTATGCCACTGATAAGGGGCATATTTCTCATACCATAGTTCCGCAGCACGACAGAAACATCTGGCCTTAGTTTAGCTTGTTAGTCAGCCACTGCTCTTTATCTTGGATAAAAAAAAAAAATTACCACAAAAATATGGGCTAACCCTGTCAATTAAAGTGTATATTTATTTTATTTTATATAATTTTAATTGAGATACATTCAAGTCTAGATTACAGTTTCATGAAAACTGAATTATATGTAATTTAACAAAATACTGCCATGCAAATATTTCTCAGAAATACATCTGTTTATAATTTATAATTTACCATAAATGAATTAAATAAATAAATAACAGAAGGCTGCAATTACTGACTTGGGAAAGTCGTTCGACTTTGCCTCAGTTCACTTTCTCCTTCGCAAAATATTTGCATATTTAATTAGGCGGACGGTTTCAGATGACTTTAAATCTGATTAATTATGTTTTTGGCATATTCATTATTCAGGCTTTGTAAGAAAACATATTTGTATAAAATATTTGATCATTAAATGAGATTTTCGTTTACCTGTTTCATTCGCAGACAAAACAAATGTGAACCAAATGCGTAGACATTTGTTTTTTGGATAACAATACACGCCCTCACACACACACACGCACACACACAGAAACACACTCACAACAGACACAAATACACACAAACACGTACATGCACAGACGTAACCTACTGTGATACCCTATACTTGAGGGCCATCCGGCATATAGGAAAAGCACGCAGCTACATACCCCTCAGAGTACAAAACATCAAATACATCCAATTGGAGAGCAAATCAGCAGAGCTCAGAATGGACTTCGATCAAATTCTTGCCAAATGCGGCGACTTCAATCGCTATCAGTTTATGATACTCGCACTCTTTGGCTTTATCAATATCATCGTATCGATGGTACGTACGCTTTATAGCTTATATGTGTTCAGCCAGATTGCTTACTGAAATCCGAAAATGAATCATTGCAGCATTATTTCACACAAACTGTGATTAGTTTCGTGCCGGATCATTGGTGCTATCATGAGAAGCTCGTTAACATGACATATAAGGAGATCGCCGACATCTATGCCAAGTTCGAGAATCCCTCCTGCACACGCCTCGCCGACATCAATGGCAGCGTGGTCACAGTCAGCTCGGAGAAATGCGAAAAGTGGATATATAATTATGACTTTGGCTATAGAAGCATGAACACCGAGGTGAGTTGAACCAAAAAAAAAAAAAAAAAAATAAAAAATAAAATAAAAATGATTATAATAATGGAATTGTCATGTAAAATAGCTACCTATCCTAGGAATACAAAAATGTAAGACTTATATAAAAAAAATTGTTGTAATAATTTAAATTTAATGAAGAATAGCTACAACTTAGGCTTAAGTACAGGATTTATCAAGGTGTTGTTTTGTTTATCTGCATTTTACATTTTTTATTAGAAATATATCCACAACTATCCAGAAATTTTTATGATAAATAATGTTTTTTACCAAATAATATTTGTAGTTATAAAGAATTTTAATCAAATGCTTTTAAGATTTGCCTCGATAAGAAATAATACCAAATAGAGCAGAACTACAAATAGGTCTTAGGCGAAATTCCCTTAACCAACATCAGCAGCTATGATAATTTGCTTAACATACTTCAATAAATGTATTTGTTTTTATCATTATAAATATTAAATTCAAATAAAAACATTTTTCGTAGACCCATCAGGTTTAAGGGTATTTAAAAATCAAGAATTCTTCGATTTCGTCTGTTTGTTGAAAGTCACATAAATTGAACTTGCTTTTATTTATTTAATTTATTTATTTTCCTTCCAATCCATCAACAGCTGAACTGGGTCTGTGACTCAGCGTATAAGGCGCGCATTGGCCAGTCGCTGTTCTTCATTGGGTCTGTTGTCGGTACGCTGTTCTATGGCCTGTTGTCTGATAAAATTGGACGAGTGCCAGCCCTGATATTGTCGAACTTCTGCGGCTTTGCTGGCGATTTCTCTACCATCTTTACCAAGAGCGTGGCCACATTTACCCTCTGCCGTTTCATATCGGGTCTGGCGGCCGATACCAACTTTTATCTCATGTATATTATAGGTAAGTGCATGCATAAGAATGCCCAAAATAAAGATTTGATTGCTAATCATCTTCAATTTCTTGTTTTGCAGTACTCGAATATATACGGCCCAGCATGCGCACATTGGGTCTGAATATGGCTGTGGGTCTGTTCTATTGCCTGGGCCTGGTGTTCACGCCCTGGCTGGCCGTGCTGGCCGGGCACTGGCAGATCTACCTGGCCTGCACATCGCTGCCCATACTGCTGGTGGTGCTGTACTATTTTGTGGTGCAGGAGAGCGCACAGTGGCTGGTGACGCGCAACGACATCGATGGGGCCATAATGCGGCTCAAGCGCGTCGCCCGATTCAATGGTCGCCATGTGTCGCAGGCGGAATTCGATGAGTTCAGGCGCCACTGCCAAATGACCCGTGAGATGCAGGGCGGCGATGATAAGAAGCATGCAACGCTGTTGGACATGTTTAAGACGCCACGCATGCGCAAGAACACGCTGATTCTGTTCTTCAAATCGTAAGTAATCCCATGGATAAAACATTGATGTGACACATTGCTCATACGCCGCGTATTGCAGAATGGTCATCACGTTGTGCTACGACGCCGTGTCGCGTAATGTGGAAGGCATGGGCATTTCGCCGTTCATCATGTTCTCGCTAAGCGCCCTGGCGGTGCTGCCCTCTAGTATTCTGCTGGTGCTGCTCCAGGATCGCATCGGACGCAAAGGCATGGCATCGGGCTCGCTGCTGGTTGGTGGCCTGTTCACGGCTGCCGCTGGCATTGCCATCGCCTATCAGCAGCACAATCACAATGCCATTTTGTTGGCCTGTCTGACGATCGCAGCGCGCTTCGGCGTGGCCATCTCGTACGAGTCGGGATCGCAGTATGCGACAGAACTGATACCCACATGTGTGCGCGGCCAGGGCGTGGCTGCGGTGCATGTGGCCGGCTTTGCGGCATCCTTCTTGGCGCCCTACATCCTATGGCTGGGCACGTTCTTCAAGGCCGCGCCTTCAATCATATTGGGTGTGCTCTTCTTTGCTGGCTCCTTTGTATGCCTGCTTCTGCCAGAGACCCTCAATCGGTAAGTGTGTGAATTCTAATTTTTCCCAGCAAATTGCTCAATTTTGGATTTTTTTCGATACGACAGGAGTCTTCCTACCACCATCGAGGAGGGTGAGGTGTTCGGCAAGGGCGAACGCATGCTCGACTTCCCCTGCCTGCACCGTAACGACGACGATGACTCCGACTCTGAGATGGAAAAGTACAAACGCAAGCATTCGCTCATCGATGCCAAGCAGCAGGTGGAGTCCGGACAATACGGCAAGCGCAAACAGTCGCTGATCGATGCCGATCGCGAGGAGCAGGCCCTCAAGGATGCAAAGCATTGAGCCAATCTCTAATGCCTTTGACTAGCTTGTAGTTTAGTTAAACAATTTTCTATGGCCCCTTATAAGCACTACCTAACACTTTCAATCAAGCAACTACAATAACAATAGCCCTAAGTAGGCAGCTGAACAATACTGAATATTTGACTTAATAATGCAGCAGTTATTATTTAAAACATAACTCTAAAGCAGTGCTAGCTGTGTGAATACCTCAAAATAACTATTCAAAGATTACTTAAAATTTACAAACTTTATGCTCACGTATCTGTAGAACATTTTCGATAAATATTTCTTGCTAAAGCACACACACACACACATTTATACACGAATACATATATCTATATACATAAATATATCTATCTATACAAATGTATGTATATTATTAATATAAAATATATATATATATATACACTCATATACGTCTTAAATTGTAGGCCTATATACTTATATAGACTGTAAGCAACAATATTCTTTAGTAACTCATAACTTAAATCAAAATTAAGCTATCGAGAATATTTTCCAAAAGTATGTAGGTTATCAAAGTCGAAATGGGAATCGAAATCGCAAAGTTAACATATAAGCGGCACAATTTCACTTAACTGAATGAATTGAATACTTATTATTATAAACGTTTACATCAATGTAATATGTATTAGCTAAGCATAAGTGTATTACTGTAATATTTAAGCAGAGTTTATTTTGATTCAATGCAAATATAATAATAACTACAATTTTAGAAACAATTTAAACAAATAAAAAAAAACGCGACATGTATACAAATCTAAACAAGATTATTTTTTATTCACTTCTAATATGAGAATCGAATTTAATGGGTTTCATTTGCTCAATTTCCATCGATATTTGTGGGACGTATCAATATTTCGACGGAATATATGGAATCTATGACACCGTCCCAGTAGACCATGTTGCTTCTGAGATAAAAGTTTAGATTTCTATTGGAGCACAAGACAATATCAATTAATAGTAATAGAAGTAAATTCGATTACCATTCACTTACGATTTGCCGCAGTTCGTTTGCCACCAACCGCCGCTGGCATCCTTGGAGCAGTTGACATCGTGCAATAGATCATTGTCGCGATCGAAGGTGCTGAACTTCTGATTTAGGCTCTCTCTCAATCCATCGCCAGCGTCTCCAGAGTATTCACCCAGTGATTGTATGGCATAGCCCTCAGTCTCGTTTCCAATTCGAAAGTTGCTGTAGGACGCGGTTTTGACGCTCTGGCCATTGTTTAATCGTATCAAGAGCTTGTGAGGCTTCGATGACGTCATCTGGTGCAATTTTTCCAGCCCAATGAAGAATTCACTGCTGAAATCGCCAAAACCTTGGGCATATTCCGCCCACCCACGGTTAAAGTTGATTTTCTGATTCAATCGACGCTCCACAATGGACCAGACCTGTTTGTCAGACCCGACCACGGCGCATGGCACCTTGAAAGCCTCCCGGTTCGGAAGTGAAATTAGATGGGCACCGCCAAAGGATGGACACTTGCTCTCATCTTTCTCTTCTTTTTGTTCAGGTTTCTTAACTGCTTCGCTAACATTTTGTTTGCAAATTTTCAGATTTTCTTCTTGCTCAGCGAATTTTTCTTGTAATTTTTTTAAATTCGTTTCGACGGTTTTCAATTTGGTTTCATTATGTTTACATATTTTCAGATCTTCTTCTTGCTTAGGTTTATTAACTGCTTCGCTAACATTTTGTTTGCAAATTTTCAGATTTTCTTCTTGTTCAGCGAATTTTTCTTGTAATTTTTTCAAATTTTTTTCGACGGTTTTCAATTTGGTTTCATTATTTTTGCAAATTTTCAGATTTTCTTCTTGTTCCGTGAAGTTTTCTTGTAATTTTTTTAAATTCGTTTCGACGGTTTTCAATTTGGTTTCATTATTTTTACATATTTTCAGATCTTCTTCTTGCTTAAGGTTATTAACTGTTTCGCTAACATTTTGTTTGCAAATTTTCAGATTTTCTTCTTGTTCAGCGAAGTTCTCTTGTAATTTTTTTAAATTCGTTTCAACGGTTTTCAATTTGGTTTCATTATTTTTACATATTTTCAGATTTTCTTCTTGCTCCGTGAAGTTTTCTTGTAATTTTTTAAAGGTTATTTCGAGGGTTTTAAATTTGGTTTCACTATTTCTGCACACTTTCAGATGTTCTTCTTGTTCCGTGAAGTTCTCTTGTAGTTTTTTATAACTTGTTTCGAGGGTATTCATTTTTTTGTTCTCAAACTCACTGTTTATAATTTCATTATTTTTACATATTTTCAGATTTCCTTCTAGCTCACTGAAGTTTCCTTGCAATTTGTTATGCCTTGTTTCGAGGTCTTTAATTTTGTTTGCAAATTTTTTAATTTCATTGTTTTTCTTTTCAAGTTGACTTTGAAAATTTTTCAAATTATTATCTAGTTTATTTTTTGCGCTCTCCCTTAGCGCTAGTTCAGCTGTGATGACTCTAGCTTGTTCTGTCAAATTGAGAATCTGAGCATCTCTTTCAGCTATAATATCCCTTAGCCGTTGCTCCTTTACTTTATCTATATTTTCAATTGATAATTGTATCAACTTGTAACATTTGTGTATAGTCTCGTTTCTCTTTTGCGAATAGTGCACAAATAAGTTTCCAATCTTTTGTTTTTTTTGGAAACACTTTAATTCGTTTGCTCGATTCTGCATCATAGTTTTAGATTCTGTCGTAATCGTGCCATACAATGCCACAGCTATCACCAATATTAAAAACTTTCCCATTTTAACAACACTTCTTCTTGAGCAACACTTCTTGACGATCGAAGCTTATATACTGAACTGCCAATTGGTTCATTGCGGGCTTAAGCAAAGAGTACTGAAATTCTGCTCAAATTTAAGTTGAATAAATCGGGTATAATGTCTATGTGCATGCCTATGTAACAGGCAGGAAAATATAATATAAATAATATTAAATAAAATCAGTGAGTTGAGTTGAATATATTTTTAAATTTAGTTTGGCGCCAGAGAATCCAAGTCTCTGTGACTGGGCTATACATATGTTATTTAATTTCTGTCAACTTTCATTTTATTTAATACATTTAATTTTATTATTATTTTAGTTCATGTGCTTAGGATATGTTCCGGCTGTATAATGCCTATTCACATGTTAATCTGTTTAGTATTATCAGTATATTTGAATATGCCAGAAATGTTGCTTGGAAGATATCACAACTAGCTCTGATAGTCCGGCTTCCCCATTAGTTCTATATATATTTTAATCTGAGTCGAGGAAATATACACATACATATATTATGTATGTATGTATGTATATATATGAGTTTCAAATGCGAATAATTTTTAATGGGAAAAAGAAATTCAACAAAAAATAAAATAATAATCAACTTAATGATGTATATGTAGATTAAACTAAGGTAAACTCTGTTAGTTTTCAGTTCAGTTTAATTAAAATCAAAATAGATTAAGTGGAATACATGTATATAAAATTTAACGGCTAAATCCCAATTACTATGCATTCTTTACATGAGTAATACTTATCAGACCATTCAGTTGCACGAACTAACATATCGTTAAGCTCATCGTCAGGTTATAGGGTTTGGTTATATATTCAGTTTCAGGTGTATAGATTTAGGTAAGCAGAGACCTAAGCATCAGACTTGTTATCGCCATTTGGAGTGAGGCTTTCGCGATGTTTCTTGATGCACGGGAAATACAGGCAGCCCTCGTTCATCGCAAAGCGTTCCCCTTCGGCCAGGGTATCAGGAAGTTTTCTAGATAGCAGAAAGCAAAGTTATTAAATGGCTTTAGGTATTTTGGATAAGCAATGGGCATTACTTGTGTAAAGTTTCCGGCAACGTCAGACAGAGGCCAGCGCCAAGGAACATGAGACAACTTATGAATATCGACGGCAGTGGCTTGTAAAACTTTGCCAAGTAGATCACGTAGAAGGACAACGAGCTGGAGGCCAGTCCAATCACATGAATGTTGGAGACGGCACGTCCTCGGACGCTAGTTGGTATTATCTCGGCGGCGTATTGAATCTCCGCATCGTAGGAGACGGTCGACCCATAGCGACCCAGGCCGATCATGATGGCCAACAGGAGCGCGTTTTCCTTCGGATCCAGGAAGGCAATAAGGAAGCCCGTCACTGTGGTAATGATGCCGCCCACCAGTAGCGCCCCGCAGGCCATGCCCTTGCGCCCGATAATATTCTGCAGCAGCAGAATGGTGCAGCCGGCTGGCAAATAGTTGATCGAGGTGTAGGAGAATAGTTTGAAGGGCGAGGTGCCCAGGCCCTCCATATTGCGGTTAATCACATCGTAAGAGAGTGTAATAATGACGCTGTTGGAGTAAACAAAATGAGATGACTGTCGAATCAAATCAAATTAGATGGAGCTTACGATTTGAGCAGCAATGTCAGGGTGAAGCGGCGCAGACGCGGTGTTCTAAACATGCCCATAAATGTGTCCTCGTGCTTCGTGTGTTTCTCCTCCTCGATCACCTTCTCGCGATAGTGCTTGATGAACTCGTCGAACACAGAGTCCTCCACCTGTCGCCCATTGAAGTTAGCCACCCACTTGAGGCACTTGACGGCCTGATCGTATCTCTTCTTCGTGAGCAGCCACTGAGCGCTCTCGCAGATCAGCAGCGGATAGCCGAGCACGCCGAGGGCGGGCAAGGAGGCCATCCACAGGTAGTGGCGCCAGTTGCCAATCCAGATGGCCAGCCAGGGCGAGGTCATCAATCCGAAGCAGTAAAAGAAGGCGAGTATGATGTTAAGACCAAAGGTGCGACGTTTCGGGCTGAGGTACTCGAACACTAAAAATCGGCGTAAAGTCCTGTTACTCAACCATCCAGTAGACTATATCCGGTAGACTACTCACCCAAAATGTACATCAAATAGTACATCGTGTCGGTGGAGAGGCCCGACACAAATCTGGAGAACGCAAACCAGGGCAGGGTGTGCACAAATGAGGTCATAAAGTCCCCGGATGCCCCAGCCAAGGCGGCCATGAGCATGGCCGGCAGCCGGCCAATGCGATCCGAGAGGTAGCCAAACGTAATGGTGCCCACCACGGAGCCAATGAAGAAGAAGGACTGGCCCACGGCTGGCTGATGCGACTTGTCGCAGACCCAGCGGAGCTCCGTCGTCAAGCTCTCGTAGCCGCTTTCCCGTTCGAAGATCCAGTTCTGGCAGGCTTCCTGCTCGGCAGCAATGCCCGTGCCATTGACGACGCCACTGAGTAGAGTGCAGGCGGGATCAGTTACATTGGAGTAAACGGCGCGTATCGACTCGGCACTGAGGCCATGAAGATCATCGTGGGAGCACCTAAAGAGGCCAATCAATAAGCTACGATCTCAAGCAGTTTTATGGGTAATACTTACCAATGCTCCGGCGTAAATGTTATAAGGGTTTGCGAGAAGTAATGCAATGAGCTCAATATATTCGTATAGCCGTACAGTATTAAGATAACGAATTGGAAGCGTCCGAAACTTCCGCACTTCTCGAGCACCCGATCGAAATCCATATTTTGGGGTTAAACTCTTGCGATTCAAGCGCACTTTATGTGGAGAAGGAGCTGAGGACTTGACAGTTCCCCCGTAACAACATGCTCAGCGGGCAACAGTCAAGTGACGATTGTTGATGCTCTGCTCTTGACTTGCTATCTTATATGGAGTGGCCGGCGTTAGAAGTCGCTCAAGATTAAGGTGAGAATCGGCTTTAGCTATCTCTATTGTGCCATAAACCTGTGGGACTTGGACAAACACAGAAGTCGTACGTTAAGACGCAGTGCCAGAGTCAGCTACTCTCTGTCCAGTAATTGCCTACATTACATATTAACTATATAGTACTATTATTATTTATTTACTCAGAATCCGATGTAATCCAATTGGTTAATGTTTAACAACACTTCTATGCCCGATGATAGCGGAACACTGTGAATGGCGCTTTGGCTCTGCCATCGGGGATGCCTCCGAATGTATTAAAGGGGCTTTTTTGAGAAGTACATTTCAGGTGGTTTCTCTTATCAGGCATTAAACTTGAGGCGACTCGAATTAGCAAGTCCGTTGTGCGGCCTAACAATATTTCGGCACTCACAAGAGTGCTTAGTGCAAGATTTAGTATCGGATGCTGTAAGTCACGTCTGCGGATTAAGCACATTTAATAAAATTATCGCTGACTATATATGGCATCTGACAGGTTTATCGCTCGGCTCATAAGCACTGCATACATATAGTATAGATTACAACTCTATTGACATTGTGAAATTCTCGGCTTTCAGCACACGCTAGGGGATATTAGATGCTTCATATGCATACATTAGCTTCCGATGGCATCGACGTGATAGCCCTAAATCATAAAGATGATCTCTGGCGTCTAATTTTCTAACGTTTCTTACTAGATTTGCTAAGATTTATGCATTTATTAAATCATAATACTGGAATTGCCCCAATTTTACCATAAACTTTATGAAAAAAAAAAAAAAAAAGATATAAGGAATGTGTTGCTACACGAGATTCCATCGAGAGTAAGAAATGCAGTTTGCAAATACAATTATACAATAATTATAGTCTTTATTTTCAGATCTATATGTAGTTCAAATGGCTTTACGAGTATTTTCTATGGTGGCAACAGAAATCGCATCATCGGGCAGCTCTCTCTTTTGGCCAAAGCAGGGAAAGTAATACCACTTCTCGCCCACGCCGAACGTCTCACCTTCGGCCAGGGTCTGGGGCAGTTTCCTATAAATAGAGTGGGTAAATATGGTATTGCCACACTGGGGTAGAGCTTACCTCTTGACTGTTTCCGGCAGAGTTAGACATAGAGCCGAGCCAATGAACATTAGCAGACTGATAAAAATCGAGGGTAGCGGCTTATAAAAGGTGCCCAAAAAGATGATATACGAGCTGAAGAAGCCGAAGGCGTAGCCCACGACGTGTATATTGGACATGCCGCGACCCCGCACACTCGTGGGTATTATTTCGGCGGCATATTGGGCCTCCGCATCGTAGGCGACCACGCCCCCATATCTGCCCAGGCCCACCATTAGGGCCAGCACCAGTGAGTGCTCAGTGGGATCCAGGTTGGCGATCAAGAAGCCCGTCACGGCCGTAATCACAGCGCCCACAAAGAGCGAGACACAGGCCATGCCCTTGCGCCCGATGTAGTTCTGGAAGAGTATGATGGTGAGGCCGGCGGGCAGGTAGGTGAAGCTGGTGTACGAGAAGAGCAAGAACGGCGAGGTGCCCATGCCCTCCATGTTGCGGCTGAGTATGTCAAAGGCCACCGTGATGATCATGCTGTAAACAAATCGCTGTAGGCACCTCTCTAAGCATCTCGAAATCCGTCAGACTTACGACTTAATGAGCAGTATGATAGTGAACTTGCGTAATCTTGGCGTCCTGAGCATGCCCATGAACGTATCGTTAGTGGTCTTCTGCTCCGTGTTTATCTTCTCGTGATAGTACTTAATGAACTCGACAAACACATACTCGTCCACCTGGCGCCGGTTGAACTTGGCAATGCGACGCAGGCATTGCGCCGCCTTGTCGAACTGCCGCTTGGTCAGCAGCCACTCGGCGCTCTCGAAGAGCAGGCACGGATAGAGGAGCACGCCCAATGCCGGCAGCGAGGCGGCCCACAGATAGTTGCGCCAAGTGCCCACCCAGATGGCCACCCAGGGCGATATGACCAGGCCCACGCAATAGAACACGGCCAAAACGATGTTGAGGCCCAGAGTGCGGTGCTTGGGACCCAAATACTCGAACACTGCGATGGGAGTAAAGAAGTTCTTAACAATTAGATATGCTTTTCTAGAGTATTCCAGCTGAGACCCACCCAATATGTACATCAGAATGTACTGTGTGTCTGTCGATAGGCCGGCCATGAAGCGGCCAGCGGAGAAAAATGGCAGCGAATTGACGAAGGAGGTGGTGAAGTCGCCCAGGGCGCCCGTCAAGGTCGTCAGCATGCAGGCCTTCAGTCGGCCAATGCGATCGGCCAGATAGCCAAAGAATATGGTGCCCAGGACGGAGCCGATGAAAAAGAACGACTGGCCCACGGCCAATTTGTAGGCGTCATCGCAGACCCACTCGAGCTGTGCCCAATGTGGCAGGAGGCGAGTGTAAATAGTTAAGTTCCAGCAGATGTTGCATACTTTTAGGGTCAACTCACCTCAGTGGTAATGCTCTCATAATTGCTTTCGCGCTCGAATTTCCAGGACTCACACTTGAATTGCTGATGCCTCGACTCCTCCGAGTTCCACCTGGTGTAGCTGCAGCGATCCGAGTTAGTGATATTTGTCAGTCCCTGCGAATCTGAAACTTTTTCAGGCATGCAGCTATAAATAAATCAAATATATAATTTGAGCTGATATTAGATTGAATTTTTGTAGTATATTACCTATGTGGCGGCGTAAAGCTGATGATGGTCTGTGAGAAATAGTGAAAGGACGACAGAATATTCGTATAGCCGTAGAGCACCAGCAATACGAACTGATATCGACTAAAGCTTCCACATTTCTCCAAAACACTCTCGAAATCCATTTTGGACGGCAAGCGAATGACAACGTCTAAACCAGTTGTTGCCTGTCGAGTGTGTGCCAAAAAAAGAAAAATCACTGCAGATATTCCCATGCTCATATACGTGCGCACACATACACGCACAGATACACTCACACGTCAGACGCGCATCTTTAGACTGCAATATCTTTTAGCATTCACAGTTGTCTGTGCAAACAGCAGCCGGACAAAGTCATTGCCACTGAATAAAGTCAAGAATGGGCAGGGGTCCATAAAACAAACAGCAGCAGCTGATCTTATATATATTATTTTTTATCATTCCTATGTAATGAATATACATACATATATGATAAGAATCAGCACGCGGTTTGACTGCTGACTGACTAAATTCATTGACTCTTGCTAATACCCTGAAATAGCTAATGCATAAATATTCATTCGCACATCAAAATATACTCTCTATCTCTCTTTATTTCTCTCTATCTCTTTCTGCCTCTGTTTCTCTTCGCAATGCCCGACTGAGAGCTGAATATATAATATTTATAAATATATTTGCATTATTTCAGGTTTGTTTTTGCCCAATCATAACCTGTATAGGGTACATTCTAGTCAAACTGCTCTGACAAAATTGAACTGAATTCGTTATCATTATGAGCTTTAATCTCTATTGTAATTTAGTAAATAAAAGGCTTAGCATAATTTATGGCCTAAAGCTGAAAATCAAGTAGGAATAAAAAGGAAAAAAAGGAAATCTCACTTTTCTAATGCGTATCAACTTAACCAGTTGGATTGCATATTCAAGTTTTCATTTAATTATCCTGTGCTATACAAGGATACCAACAAATATTTTTCCTTACTGAATGTGAAATAAAAAAGTTTGCCTGATGGGAAAGAGTTTAATTTCTTAGCATAAAGTTTGATTGGCGGAGAGTCGAGAGGTTATTTTTTAATTATTCACAATGAATCTTTGGCATTGACTCGATAAGCTCTTGAGCAAAAGTTCCTTGCAAGTCCCATAAAATATGCGGATTGGCGGAAGTCTGCTTGCGATTTCAACTGTTGGCTAAGGGAAAGCTTTCTTATTTTGTTTTCTTTTATTTAAAACAACGTATAAATTATGGCTAATATAAAAGTAAGAGGATATCTAAAGTTGTTGAGCAGCTAGCTATAATTTATTAATATTCTTATTTTTAGAATTTATTAGAATTTGGGCAATGCTTATTAGAAGCACTTTAAAAAACAAATAATATTTTATACCAATCAAGTCTGCTTGAAATCTGATTTATTGATTCATGCACTTACAATACCATTCCATAATATTATTTATTTATACAGAGTTCGCCAGAGTCCATGACAAACGAATAAGTAAATATATGGAGAACTGTAACTGCAATAATCCCTCACATTTAGCATAATGCATGCATGCGAGAGAAAGAGAGACAGAGAAAGTTCGCTTTGCCGGTTGAGGCAACAACTGCTTTGAGCTATAACAGCGGCCGTTATATGCACAGGCACAGCTGATGGCCGTTAGGCAACATGTTGCCCGAGTCGGAGGCAACGCCTGCAACATGCTGCCAAGTGTTGCTATGCATTTGTTTGGTGAGCTTTTGTTTGCAATAATGTGTCTAATGCTTTTCGCATTGCCCGCGGCAACGATAGAGCCTTTTGTTGTGAACTCTTGAACTTACATAATAAATGAATAAATATTCTATTACTGCTGACACTGATAGATTGGGGTAATGGAGAAATTGTCGCTTAATGTATCAATTGGCACTTTTATTTCATTGAATATTCAATGAAGTGCATTACGAACTAAAGGAATTGAGAAAGTGCACAATCGAGGGGAAATTGCGCATTAATTATAAAGCTCAAGTGTGAGAATGCGCAGAAAACGAAATGAAACAATTCAATGCTAATTGCCCTTCTCCAGTCATGCGTTCTCATTATACTCTCTAAAGAGCAGAGTGTTTCGATTTATGGCTTCAGTTTGGGCTGAGCTTATAGAACTAATTTGCATAATTCGATTATCTAAATTAGTTTAAATTTAATATAATATTAGTAATAATTTCATAAAAATAAAAATTAATATATAAATAAATATTTGAATATTATTTTTATTTATTTATTTCATTTTTTTTTTTGTTTATTGATTTATACAATAAATATAAGCATATGTTCTACAAATATATATAATATATATATAATTATTATTTACTTTACACAAATGCTAATACAAGCCAGTTCAATGGTTGTATGGAGATATAATCCATCGATAGAGCTGAATGCCCTGTACGAAAGCCGGTCAAAGTGAATGTACAAAAGTCCACAAATATAACTCATACATACACACACATACATACATGTACATATACATATCTAGATATGCCTTTGTATGTAGATTGTATGGCCAGGTTCGGCCATTGTGCAAGAGCGCACACGCTGAGCTCTGGCTGGGAAAGAGATTAAAACTGGATTTGGAATTGGAATTGAATGAGTGTGACCGGAGAAAGAAAGCAAGAAAGAAAGAAAGATGAGAGAGTCGACACGCTGCGTGTGCCATATATTGAAATGCTGGCGGATCAGTTGAGCTCGGGCTGAGTGAGTCGACGGTCTGATTTGGTCTGCCTCTGTGCCTGTCCAGAGCTGAAACAGTCGCAATGCCGTTGCGCCTTCCACTTGCCTCGCTGCTGCTGCTGCTGTTGCTGCTGGGCAGCGCTCGCTGTGCGCAGTCGCCACAAAATGTGCTGCTGCTGCTGGCCGATGACGCGGGCTTCGAGATGGGCGCCTATCTGAACAAGTACTGCCAGACGCCGAACTTGGATGCGCTGGCCAGCAATGGATTGCTGTTCAACAACGCCTTCACCTCCGTCAGCAGCTGCAGTCCGAGTCGCGCCCAGCTGCTGACCGGACAGGCGAGTCACGCCAGTGGCATGTATGGACTCCACCAGGGCGTGCACAACTTCAATGTGCTGCCCGAGGTGAGCTCGCTGCCCAATGTGCTGCGCGAGCAGAGCCAAGGACGCATACTGAGCGGCATCATAGGCAAGAAGCATGTGGGGGCCGCCTCGAACTTCCGCTTCGACTTCGAGCAGACGGAGGAGCAGCACTCCATAAACCAAATAGGTCGCAACATTACCAAAATCAAGGAGTACGCACGCGAGTTTCTGGCGCGAGCCAAGCGTGAGGCGAGACCTTTCTTCTTGCTGGTGGGCTTCCATGACCCGCACCGCTGTGGCCACATTACGCCGCAGTACGGCGAGTTTTGCGAGCGCTGGGGCAGCGGCGAGGAGGGCATGGGCACGATACCCGACTGGAAGCCCATCTACTATGACTGGCGCAACTTGGAAGTGCCTGCGTGGCTGCCGGACACGGATGTGGTCAGACAGGAGCTGGCCGCCCAATACATGACCATCTCGCGACTGGATCAGGGCGTCGGCTTGGTGTTGCGGGAATTGCAGGCATCCGGACTGGCGGAAGATACCCTCATCATATACACCTCGGACAATGGTCCACCCTTTCCCGGTGGCCGTACCAATCTCTATGAGCGTGGTATTCGATCTCCGCTGATTCTCAGCTCCCCCCGACCCGACGCACGTCGTCACGAGACGAGCGCTGCTATGGCCAGTCTACTCGACATTTATCCCAGTGTCCTGGATGCTCTCCAGCTGTCGCCGCCTAACGGAACGCGCTTCAGCGGCCAATCGCTCTTGCCTGTGCTCCATAAGGAGCCCGAGCCTGTGGAGAGTGACGCAGTCTTCGGTAGCCAGAGCTACCACGAGGTGACCATGGCCTATCCCATGCGCATGGTGCGCAACCGGCGCTATAAGCTCATACACAATCTCAACTATTGGGCGGACTTTCCCATCGATCAGGACTTCTATACATCGCCCACGTTCCAGCAGATCCTCAATGCCACCATCAACAAGCAGCCATCGCCCTGGTACCGCACCTTGCAGCAGTATTACCAGCGACCCGAGTGGGAGCTCTACGACATCAAGGCGGATGCTTTGGAGCGTTTTAATCTGGTGGACAAGCCCAAGTATAGCGCCACCCTGAAACAGCTGCGCCAGAAGCTCCTCAAGTGGCAAGTGGACACAGAGGATCCGTGGCGCTGTGCCCCTCACGCCGTGCTGCAGGCTCAGGGAGTTTTCAAGAAGGAGCCCGTCTGTCTGACACTGGGCCATGAGGCGCTACAAAGGCCCAAACGTCGAAAGCTCACCCAATACGAACAGTATATTGTAGTGTAACTAGATTCCTTATAGAGTATTGCACGAACAATTATTTCCTTTTTATGCTAAGCACATTTTGAGTTTTGTATTTGGCGTTATCACAATTAAAATAAAATGCAATCTAATTTGCTGATAAGACATGCTATATCAAACTCTTCAGCACTTATTAGTCATTTTGGGCTACACCAACTGTCAAATTGATAAGCTTAGAAATATCGCAAGCTAATTGCCCCGACATTTGTATAAAGTGTAATTTTTATTGATCATATAAAAAATGCTGAAAATAATAATAATTTAGTCTGATTTCCTGTAATCAAAGGGGCTACAAATAAATATGAATTATTATACTTTTCTATTACTCATCTGTTGAGATATACTTTAGTAAGATACCAAATAGATGTCAATAAAGTATTAAAACACACAATATATACATATTTTGTATACCCTGAACCCATTGCAAATGGGAAATCAGGGTTAAATTTCATATGCAGGTAACATGAGAGAACTGTGGCAGATCTTATAAGGAATACAGGTATAGTCTTGTCCTGTCTGCCAGTCAGTCCTTCCGTCTGTATGCATGAACTCGTCGATCTCAGAAGATATATGAGCTAGTTATTAGAGCTTTCTCGATCTGTGCCTTCCATAACATTTTCTGTAAAATGCCTTACAATTTATAATGGGGGAATGACATAGTTGATCATATTGAGTGTACCGTGAACAGTGCAGAGTATGTTGTTGATGGAGACATGCATATATTTGAATACATATGAAAGGTTCAGAAAACTAATCCATATGACACGATATCAGACAAATCTTCTGTAAACTGTTACAAAGATATGCTCATGCTTTAATAAATAATAATAGATAATAAAATAAATAATACGCCAGTTTTTAATTATCCCACTTCGATAGTTAAGATCAGCTTTATAGAGCTGAAAGCTAGCACAAAATTTTATAAACAGTGTTTTAATTTTTAATACATGTATATTTGAATTAGTTAATATTTATTTAGTACTAAAAATTAATTAGTTTTCATTTTTTTGTATTGGAATTTAGTTGTGTTTGAATGTTAATGACTTAAAGTTGATAAAAGACTTAAGCATTAAAAAAAATTATATATATGTTCATATATATTTATATATGAAAATTACACAACAAATTCTAACTTTACTAAATCCTAAAAATATGCAAAATCTAAAATATATATTATATCTTATTTTACTAGTTAATAAACACATTCTAAAATAACAGATTTAGAAGTTTTAAATTTTAAAATTATTTTTAGTTGCTTGCCGCTTGCTTCCGAAATATATTACTATAAATTCAAGAATGCTGGGAATTGAAAAAAAAAAAAAAAAAAACAAAGAAAAACGTGATTTGTGGTGCAAAGGTAGCAAAATTTATGAATAATTCAATTTCCGTATCTATTTCAGAGCCGAGTGGGACAAATCAGTTTATATTTGGGTAGTCAACGTCAACGGAGCAGACGCAACCCCATTCAAGATGAGCTTGCTCACACAGAGGTATTCGTTGGCAGGGGTGGAATCGTGACCTCAATGGATGATGATATGCGCAGGGGGTGTTGCGTCACGTTTCAATGTCATTCCAACTGGGTCGTCTTACTCTTTGGGTTGGGTTGGGTTCGGATTTGGATACGTCATCTGTGCCACTACGTTCTGTGTGGAAAAATCGAACATTTCAATACGCTTTTCGTTTCTGCTCTGCTTTCGCTGTGGCGCCGTCGACGGTCTGTCGGGTCTCATTCCTGTGCAGCATCCGAGTCAATGTTACGCAACATTCATAATAAGTCCTCGGGGCTGGGCCAAGGCTAAGCCGGATGACAATGGGGCGGAACGGTAAGGTTGCATTGCTCGGTTTAAGGTCAACGTGCAAATAAGAAAACACAAATTCGGTTTTTCTTTTCTTTTTTTTTGTTTTTGTTTTTTGATTTTGAACGAAAGACACATTGAAAATTAAATGTATTCAATTATTGTTTTTGTTTTAGATTTTTGTTTTAAGTTTTTGCTTGTTATGCATAAATTAGGTTCTCAGTTTTTAGCGTTATTCTTATATAGTTTGTTTGTTGTATTCTTTGTATGTATGTTATGTATATGTATATATATATTATTTTTTATATCCTTTTCCACCACACAAATGCATAATTACAATTATTATTGTTTTATTCTTGCCGCCCAACAATGCGTCAAATAAAATAATTAAAAATAAAAACATTCGCGTTTGCCTCGGCCGGTCGAGCCAAAATCTCTAAATGGGGCTGCCGCCTGGAAATGTTTGGCAAATGTCGCAAGTTTTATATTTGCGTTCGTAAATTAAATTTTCTTTGTTCGCTCATTAACTAATTTATTATCAGTAAATTTATAATTGTGTATACGGCTGCTTATATACATTCGTGTTTGCATGTATGTATATCGCTTGGTATGCACCATTCTATGTATTCTATATATGCCATTCATATGGGGCTTGACTCGTCTGCTTTCGGATACAGATACAGATACATTTACGGATAGAGATACATATTCTTCTAGAAATTTATTGTTAGTAAACTCATTTTGCTTCTTGGTTAGTAATTGTATTCTTTTTGCTATGCTTCGACTTGACTTGACTGGTTTTTGAGTTGTCGCTTATGTTAACAGTTATTATCAACGCGTTAATAGTAATAATTATGTTCAAATTTTAACTAGTTATATGCTGGTTTTGCTTAGGAGGATTCCGTTACGTTGTTCATTATTCATTATTCATTACATTGTTGTTGTTATTATCAATATAATATTTGTTGTATTAACGCTGCTGTTCAGTATAAGTTATAATAAATACATAATAATAAATATACATGTAGATAATATGCTTAATAAATATATCTATATTTATATATATATATTTTTGTTTTGTTTTCTTTTATGTAATAGTTATGTATATAAATAACAAAAAACAACACACATAAAAAGGAGCAAAAATGTAGGATCTCAACTTCTGTTATCGTATTACATCCTTGAATTTGACAAAAATTCTTTAAATTTTACAACGAACATGCGGACAGCTAATATGCCGTCCTAGGGGATAGAGTGTGGGGAGTATTGTATTTGCACAAATATCAGTTAGGAGTATACAATAAATATATATAGGTATATAATAGGTATATATATATATATGCAAATATATATATATATAATTTTTTAGGTAGGTAGCTTTAGGTATACTATATAGAATTTGGATAGAGAGCGCAATGGGAAGTACAAATTAGAAATTACAACAATCAGAAGAGTGATAAAGCAAAAGACTCGCAACATAGCTATGTAAGTATGTAGTATGGATATCTAGCTAATTAATATGTTGGATTGACATGTTTCCCTTCGATATAGATATATATATATATATTTCATACATATATATATATATTGCTTATTGTGTTTCTGCTGTTCATATAGCAATAAGAAGTGTGATTCAAAGGAGAGCAATTCTTAAATTGGAAACGCATGGAAAGTTCGTATTAATTTCGTAACATTTGAAAATGTAGTTTGTAGTACATACATAATTACATACTTTAATTTAATTGTAATTTATAATTTGTAGTTATTGTTTTGCCAACTGGTAAAATTTCGCATTTAATTTAGTTTGCTATAGGTATTCTTTTTTTTTCGTGTTTTTATTTTTTGTTTCGCCGTTGCGCCGTTTCATAGATGTTTATATGGCCACGTGAATGTGCTGTGCTAGCTAAGCCGTAATCGTAACTCTAAACCATATTAATCCGCATATAACCATCTACAATTGTATGCATCTTTTTGCATTTATACTATGTGCCAAGCTGCGAAACCAACATTCAGTTTATTATTGTGATCAATATGCAGGCAATCTAATTGGGCAGGGGGACCTGCACCTGCACGTATGACTGGGGGAAGTAGCCGGTTCGGCCATTGACGGCACCTTCGTACCAATTGTCGTCGACGCGATTGAGGAGCGTTATGATGTCGTTCTCCTTGAAGCCCAGTTCGCCTGGGTTCTCGGGATCGAAGTCGTAGAGGGCCTGGCAGCAGGGCTGCTGCTGGCGATGCGGTGTCGCGGCCATTGACTTGGCGGGCGAGCGCATCGGCGAGGGCAACGGCGAGGCGCTCGAGCTAATGTGGGACGGCGTGCCGTCATCATTGAGGCCGCCGCCACCGCCGTCCAAGTTCAGATCGAGCAGCGTCTTGGGCACAAATTCATTGCGTGGCCGGCTCTCAGCCTCGGCACGTTTCTCCTGTAGCGTCTCCTGCAGGCCACGCAGTACATCGGCGCACTGAGAGTGAAAATCGTAAAGTGCTTCAGCGAAGGTCACGAGTTGTGAGACATGTTCAGTATCGTTCTCCAATAAATTGAACATGCTTACTTGCGCCAACTGCAATGACTCGGCGAACTTCTCCTCAGCACCACGAATTTCATCATCTTTGGCCTGTCGGCGACGTTTACAGTCAAAGTCGAGACGCCGGCCCTGCAGCTTCTTTCGATGGTGCATGACCTCCTTAAGGTCTTTGGTCTGCATATGATGCAGGGGCTCCAAAAAGTTCTGCTTGATGTTGTCGTCCAGCGAATACTTGACGTCGGCCATTTGTTTCAGCGCTTCGCCGAATTCGACGAGCGCCTGCGCGAACACGCTGTTGTCCTCGCCGAGCTTCTTACCATAAGTCAACATGCATTCAGCCAACAGACCTTCAGGCTGGGGATACGTATTAGACTTAGCCTGTCCCGACAGCTTCGAGATGCCTTTCACGGCGGCCATTTTGGCACGTGCCGTTGGATTTGGCTGCAGAAATTCCTTGGTCTTCAGCTGCAGCTCCTCCACAAGCTCCACGGTCACGTCCGTCTTACGCTCCATATCCATAAAGTCCATATCCAGCTTGGTGCCCTCCGCACCGCCCATTTTCTCCGTCATATACTGGTTGGCTTTGTTGATCTGTTTCTTCAGTCCAGCGAACGCCATCGTGTTGCTGTTGTTTCTTCTGCTGTTGTTGTTGTTGTTGCTGTTGGGGCTCTCTGTGGCTCGATGTCAACGACGCGGTTGCTGTGAACGGGTTTGCGTTAGTTGACTTGCCTGTTAATGCTTCAATTTATTTAATAACCAAAAAACTATCAGTAAATGATAAAAAAAAAAACCAACTGAATTTGATTTCTCTGCCCAACTACGATGCGTATCTATTTTTAACGTTTGGACGACTTACGCGGCGTGCACTCTTTTTTTTATTGTTGGGGGTGGAAACGCTCGATTCTCGGTGCTAGGTGCTACGGGGGCTGACGTTGACTGAGGCTGTTACTGGCTGGAAGAAATTGTTGAAAACGCCAGTCGCATAGATTTATGTTATAATTTCGCACTTTCACTCGTTTTGTTTGCGCTGCACGTTCTGTGCTATCTTCACACTTCTTTTTCTTTTACTCTCTGCTGGGCAAACCTTGGAGTATAGCCCGACGATTGGCTGCGTAATGTTTGAAGGACTGTCGTTACTACTACTAATCTCCCACTGGCTTGGGGCTGGTGTGTTGGACGCGGGGGTCGTTTTTCCTCGTCTAACTAAATCGATTTTTTGCTGTGTACAAAAATTTTAGTGATGCCATAAACATCGATACCGATACTTTTTATTAGCTGCGCACTCTGCGTTAACATAATACACTTATGCTATTTAACATAGCCATATCGGGTTAACAGTCGTTCAATTTGTAAAATCAATCGATATTTATTTTGAAAAAAGGCGCGAGAATTTTAATATATAATTCTTACTAATGTTAATATAATTTTAGTAATATTTTTAGCCAAGCAAAAATAACATCCATAATTTTTTTATTCTTCACGTTTGAATATCAGAGCAAACTAAAAATTCTAGTTTAAGCTTTAGCATTTCTGTTGGCTACTGCTGTAAGCTTATTAAAAAAGCTGATAGATTCAAATATCTTTCAAGCTTGTAATAAGCCAACGGCAAATTGCTTGAATACAGGCTGTTAGTTGATGAATTCTTTTACTCAAATGTTATGCTAACAGCCTGCCGAACCGTATCATTAAAAATCTATTTTTAATCCATAATTTTGTTTGTTTGTCTTTTTATCAGCATGCATATACAAACCATATGCATAGATAAATATATGTTTTCCGTTCTGTGTTGAACACGTAGAAATACCAAAAAAAGAAGAGAATCCACTCAAAAAGTGTTAAGTATTTATTTTGTGTTCTTCGCTGACGTTGATAATTATATACATTCTGTAAATATCATAATATTTGCATAGTTTTTAATTAATTTGTTTACTCCGTATTTTCATTCCTTGGTATTTGTTTACTTGCAGAAAAAGTTGTAAATAAAAAACAAATTATGAATCATTTGCAAATTTCATTTCACGGAGACAAAAAGAGGGAGAGAGAAAGAAATAGAGATAGCGAGAGAGAGGTAGACAGAGGGAGAGAGAGAGAGAGAGAGAGAGAGAGAGAGAGAGAGAGAGGTAGATAGAGAGAGAAAGAGAGAGAGAGAGAGAGTAAAAAGGATATGATTAATAATAATAATAGAAATTATGTATGAAGCCTAACGTCATTTAGTGACTCGACATTTATTTCGATCTGCTCAGCTTTTGCCACTATCTTAGTAGATAACCCGTAGAAATGGGGATTACGCCGCTACATTTGATAAACAAACATTAGAGCATGTAAATCAGTTCAATTGCCAGGGCCAAGATAAGCGAGCTGAATTGCAGGCTAATTATGTGTATATAAGACCATTCCAATGCCTGGCCAGATATTAGTCTCTCTGAAACTACTACGACTGAGCCCAACTCAGAACAAAACGAATCGAATCGCCTTAAAATGAAATTCGCAATTGTTTTACTCGTCGCCAGCATCGCTTGCATCAATGCCCAGGTAAATCTATAAAGCTGAGACACCTTTTTGGCATTTTGGCTGATTGTGGAATTTGGTTTTCGTAGGCCTTTGGTCCCTTTGCGGGTGGCAATCCTTTTGCGGCTGCATTTAATCCCTACCTGAATGGAGTTTTTGGTGGCGCTGCGCCCGGAGCGGGTGCCACTGGCGCTGGAGCTCCGGCCGGACCTGCAGCAGTCGCACCACCAGCGGCAGCACCTTTTGGCGGCTTCTCTGTCTCCTCCTTCTTCCAGTCCATAGTGCTGCAAAGGGAGGCAGATCGCCTGCTCAGCCAGCCCAACTTCCCCGCCGACTTGTCCGAGCGCGTCCTCGATGTGCTGGCCAATGCCGAGCTCGCGTTTGCTAACTGCAACACCGCGACGCTGCCCTGGCTGCAGATCCGTTGCGTCAAGCCCGCCCTGACCACCGCCAAGAACGAACTGAAGCTCATCGATGACGAGTGGCAGGCACGTCTGGCTGCCACCACAGTCGCCGCAGCAGCAGCAGGCCCAGTCCAGGTCTAAGACGACTCCATTGGAACCACCCGAACAAAAACAAACATACTTTAAGTGCAATACACCAGCATAGATTCGATATACTTTAAATAAACCTTTTTCAAAGCACCCAAGCTACAAGTTGTGTCCTTGGCCCCTGGCCAGAGTCCGCTTTGATGTGGCCCCGCGCTGCCCCACTGGCGCAAGTGTTTTGCATAGCTGTACTTTATTAAATTCGCTGCGTTACGAAATTCGTCAGAGTTCAATGCGAGCGATTCGAGGGGGATTCGGGTGCAAATATTTTGTTCCTTCTGTGCGTGCCTTTTATTTTATTTTATTTTATTTTTTTTTGCTTTTTGTAGAGCAGAGCTATTCGAGGGGCTAATGTTGCGCAGTTCAGCTCACGACTGTCCTCGAGCTGGCCCAGTAAAAACTTGATGCATTTTGGCCAAATATTTGAATTCCTTCACTTTATTTGCTCGCCTTTGCGGCATTTCTCCACTGTTCCAGCAGCCCCAGTCCCAGTCGCAGTCGCAGTCGCAGTCGCAGCCTTCCGGCTCTTTTTTGCTGTTCGCTTGAGCATTGTGAAAATGGGCAGCTCAATTTTGCCTTGGCACTGTGTCATTCCCTAACAAATGTTGCCACTCAGTGCACGACTGCGAGCGCATACCCAGCCCAAAAGTGGCCCATTGAGTGACTGTCCGGCAAACCAATGTTGATTTATGTGGCCAATGCAGTTGCACTTATCATTGTCGTAGTTATGTCCTCATTCAATAGGGGGCTTTGTTGGGGCGGCTGCTGGAACTGTTGGCATTAAAGGGGATTAAATGGTTTGGCTTAACGAGCCAAAGATTTGCCGCAAATGACCAGAAGCCCTCCCGAAGCCCATGGCAGATTGGGCCAAATGACGCATACGCCTCGTTGGCGCTTTCAAATGCGGTAAAGCACATTCAAATTCAAATTCAAATTCAAATATGTAATTAAATGTAAATTTTGAAACAGCCGTTGGCCAAGTCGAACTCTCACTCCCACTCCCACGCCCACACGCACACACATACAAAACAATGACAAGGCGAATTACAAGGATCAAGGCGAGTGCAAAGTTTTGTCACTTAATTGAAATATTTGCCCCAAGATTGAAACTCGGGTTTTGTTGTTTGTGTCATTACAACAAATATGCCAGTCTGTGTGTGTGTCTGTGTGTGGGTGTGGCTTGGCATGAGCTTTGCTAAGTTTTGTGGTACACCCAGCCACGCCCATTTGCGCTCCCTTCTGCTGGTAATGCAAAAGTTGCGGCATTTCAAGTGCTCAAAGTGGACATAGCAAAAGCAGCCTTGCTGCCAAATGTATGCTGAAATTGGTTAGCAAAACAAGACAAAAAAAGTACAAACAGAAAATAAATAAAAAAACATGACAGCGGGGTGCAGCGGGCGCTGGCTCCATGTATGTAAATTTGTTTTTGGGCTTGCGGATTTGTATGCAAAAGTTGCGCCCCAAAAAGCAGGCAACAGCTTCTTGTTGCTGTTGTTTTTGGTTTTTCTTTTTGCGTGTGGGCGTGGCCAGGACAAGGCTTACGTGCTGTCATTTTAGCCAACATGAAGCTGGCCATTGTGTAGCAGCACTGAATTTTAGTTGCTGTGACTCACATCCGTTTCTATATGTTTATGTGTGTGTTTTTCTCACCTGATAGCAGAGGTGATATCTGTATATATGTATATGCTTATGTACATATGTATTTACATAAGCTTAGCTGTTGAATGCACAAGCAATTAGCTACCTTTTAGCATTTCCGTTGTTAGCTGATAAGCTATTATATTAGAAACAAAAAATCTGAGCGCCTATAAAAACTTAATTGGGTTAAAGCTGTTAACGACGCCTCGTCGCGATGTCGTGCCGTGAGATATATGAGCGCGCCTTTACAAGCGATTTTACAACATTGCTTTTATCTAACTGAATGCGCGGCCAGATAAGATATAACAGATGCTGCTGACACTGAGATTAACAGTTGGCGAGTGAACGCACACAGAGAATGTCGACAGCAACGGTGATTGTGATCACAGTTTGGATGTGCCTGGTAAGAGTTGCATTCGCATCGCTGAACAGGGCTCGGATATATCAAATTTGTCTCCACAGGTGCTGGCCAGGGCCCAGGATGTGTCCGTCGAGCTGACACTGCAGCGGGGCATCGTCGCTGAGAGGACGTTGCGTGCAGCGATCGAGGAGAAGCTGCCGTCCACGGCAGAGGCCCAGCAGGATGGCGCCTACGTCTTGGACACATTTCAGGTGGGCCTGAAGAGCTGCGAGACGCAGCTAAGGGCCAACAAACAGGTCGCCGAGTACAACAACTGCGTGAGCACACTTCAGGGCCTGGCCATGGCCTCCGTGGGCGAGCTGGCCGGCCAGCACTGGGCGAGGTCGGGTGCGTCACGCCCGACGCTGTTCTGGTAGGAGAGTGCCAAAGGCAATTATCTGTCAAGTAATTGAAATCCAGAGCCGGCTGTCACAAATAAATGCTCGATCCAGACGCATGGCTGTAGTCCTCACTGGTTGGGTGCAGCGCCAACTGCGAACTGCAGCTGATGCACTTTGGGCACTTCTTGGTCTGCCTCAGCCACGTACATATGTCTGAGATGAGAGTCGTCAGCAGCAGAGAATCAGCACTTGGTGGCGCAATCTGATGAACTTTTGGCCAAATTGCTGACGGGCAAAAATTTAGCTTTGCTTCTTGCTTTGTTGTATTCTAATTAGACTCTCGAGTGGGTGTGCAGGCGACTGCCATGACACTGTCTCTGTGTGCGTGTGCGTGTGTGTACATGCTCATTAGACCAAATGTGCGGGATGTGCCAGGGGGGGCGGGGCCGTGTGGCGAATATAACTGAGTAATTATCATCATTAAACGAAAGACGCAGCAGTCAGAGCAAATAGCGACATTAACGTCGCTCAAATCTGGGCCAAGGCAGATGAAACAAACGGGAGCTGACGGAGTGGGAATCAAGAGTTCAGCTCGTATGCTGAGTCGATGTACGCGTGACGTAATTTTCTTGGCATTGACAAGATTCCCGAGCTTGGAACGTACTCAACTTTAGCTTACAAATATATAGATAATTATTTTCTAATCCAATTTAACTTTCAGCTGATGTTCTTAATGGTGTTAAAAAGGTAATTTTTCGAGTACCGAAATCTTTAAAGCTTCGTAAAAAAAGACAGCAATACTTTGTAGTTTTATAGCAGTACAAACCTTTAAATTATACGGCAAATTTATATGAGAATGCTTAAATATTTAAATTTTTGCCCTATGTACATCAGGAATAAGGAATCAGGATAGGATTGTGTAGGATAGTATTACATATATTGGAAAAAGAATTTTTTCAATCGGTCCAGTTTTTCTTAAGCTTATTTAATGCAGAGAAGCTATCAATCTCTCTCTTCTTATCAAAGAGAGCCTCTATTGTTTATCTATAACAAAAAAGTATTGAAAATATGCAATGATCTAGTAAGCCAACCACAAAGAGAAGTAATGCTACATTTAAATAGTTTACGATCTCGTCGATAAGCTACACCAGAATTAGTTTTAATAACATTAGTATTATCTTTTTCTTTTTTTTTACATTTGTTGCCTTTTGTAGGCATTTGCAGAAAATTTTAGAATTTTTGATATACACATTTTTAGGCCTTTGATTCCGCCTCTGATGTGGTTTCTGTATCCCCAGCGGGAGCATCGGGCTTGGGCTCATCAGTATTGCCGCAAACACAGAAGGGGCACTACGTAAAACGAAAATAGAATAATAACAATATAAGATAAGATACGCGATAAGATAGGTAGATAAGATATACCTTCTCTTTGAGCACCAGTCGATACTTGGGATGACTTATATAAATAAATAAATATATTAGAGACTCTTTCTCTCTCAAGTGCAGCGCCCTGCCTTACCTTATGCCGTACACAATGGGATTGTAGACGGCGCTGGTTTTGGCAAATGTGGCGCCCCAAATGGTGGTGAGTGGCGTCAGCCCCTCGATCTTGAAGAGGCCAAAGTAACAGATGACCAGGTACGGGGTCCAGGCCATAAACCACAGCGAAATTGTCGTCAATGCCACCTGAGTGGGTAGTGAAATGTGAAACGGTCTCAAATGAATTACTTCAGCCTCACCTTGGCCAGTTTGCCCTCGGCGCTCTTGTCGCAATCCTCCGAGCTGCGCAACGACTTGACGTTCATCTTCTTGGCCTGCTCCCGCATGGCTTTCTCGTGTGCTGCCACGGCCTGCAAATTGGACGGTTGATGGGGAGGTGGAGAAACGTCTTCTCATTCGCACACTTACCGCAATTATAAACCAGTACGAATAACAGATGAGAAACAACGGCACATAGTAGACGAATATCGAATATGTGATGAGATAGGAGCGTGGATTCCATTGCCTGGTCATGTAGTCAATGCTGCAGGCTGTCAAATTCCCCTCCGGCACATAGCTGCTCCAGCCGATTAGCGGCATTATGGTCCAGAACGTGGCCATCAGCCAAATAAACAGAATCTTCATGATGGACAGCTTGATTGTCATGGGCGTTCCATTGATGCCCTTCACAATGACGTTGTAGCGATCGAAGGCGATCATGCACATGGACCAAATCGAAACACAGCCAAACATGGAGCCACAGACCGCATAAATATCGCACCACAGCGGACCCAAGACCCATGTCTCGTAGTAGAAATTGACCAACATGACGGGCGACTGTGAGGCCATCATACAAAAGTCCGAAAAGGCCAAATTCAAGACGAGCAGATTGGCGGGCGTGCGCAGCGATTTGGTGCCGCCGAAGATGTAGACAACAACTCCGTTGCCGCAGCACGAGATGATCATGATGGCCAGCGTGAACAGGCCCAGAATCTTGCTCATTGTGGCATCCATTGGCGCAAAGCGGCTCCAGTATGGATTGACCAGGTGCGCCATATCCGGCAGCACCTGCGAAGCGGAATTTAAATTTAGTCTGAGCTGATAATTAAGGATGCTATGCTTGAACTGCTTTATGAAAATATAATAACTATTTATACTATCGATTAAATTATCATATATTAGAGGGCGTGGCCATAGCTGCATGTGCGTGAAATTTTTTGTATACATAAAAATATGAAATACATAATAATTAAATAATAAATAAATATTTGTATATTATCATTTAATTGAATCAGATCAGCCTCAGAGATTCCCTGACTAAAAATATATGCCAAAGTGCTGAATAATAATATACAAATGATATGAGACTGCATGACAGAAGCTGAATGATATAACACTCGATGGATGGCATATCTATGAAACTTGTGGTAACATAATGGTAACATTGATCATACTTGCTCGCTAAATAGAAGGTGTATCCTTTGAATGACTATGAAAATGTGTTATAAAAATGAAATTTGAGTTAAGGCAGATGCATGACAAAAGCTGAATGCTATGAAACTCTATAGAAGGTGCATTACTAAAAATTATGGAAATATTGATCATAATTTGCCCGTTTAAGAAAAAAGCATAGGCCCATGTATGCCTCTTAAACTGTGAGTATAACAAAAACAAAACTTGAAACTCGGTCTGGGCAACTGCATGACAAAAGCTGAATGTTACAAAACTCGATGTAAGGTACGTCAATGTCACTAACCACAGAAAGCTTGTGAAGCCTGTGGAAAAATGGATACTCATCGCTTACTAAATAGAAAACATAATCATTAGATTCATAGACATGTAAATTTTCTGAGTTTAGGTCTTTTGGCAGATGCTAAATGCAAGGAGACTGCATGACAGAAGCTGAATGATATGACACTCGGCGGTTAGTATATTGGTACAAAATTAAAGTGTTTCATTTAATTATATATATAAACATAGTACTTACATTATCCAAAACGGAGCCATTGCCACTCGCCTGGGCTTCGAATCTGGGCCCAAGTCCACTGGCAGACCAGGCAGCGTCCAATGTCTGCGGCAACAAGCTGCGTTCCATGCTCAGCAGCTGCTCAGCGATGAGCGATGGGGTCAGCACACATCAAGGTAGTCCGGACTAGCAGTGCGGTCTTTCCACCGACAGCGGCTTTTATATAGTCTGCGCTCTGAGCCAATTAGCCATGGATCGATGGCATATGCATAAATTGAAATAGCTGTCGTATCAAAGTCACTTTTATGTTTATTTCATAATCAACAATTGGCCGCTGTGAATAAGCTTGGTCTCGTCTTCTTAGGATAGCAAAATGGTCAATAGTCCATTCGAGGCTCGCGCTCAGAGCTGAGCCAAGAACTTCTGGCCACACTTGTGGCATAGTTTCTTTTTATTCGACTGGGGCGTACCTACGGAACAAACTGAGCACGGTGATACAGAATTTTTCGAGCTGCTCTTGTGACATGGGGCGACCAGGGAATAGGGAGAATCGGGACCTTCAGTGGAGTCTCCATGAGACATATTTTTCACCTGATACGCGTTCTCCTCATCATCATCATCCGTACTGGGTACATTGTAGCGCACAATGCTAACCTGTTCGCCCAGTATGAGCTCCTTGCAGCAGTCCTTGATTTGATAATACGCATTTCTGAAGGCTTTAAGTTTGCGTGCCTGCAACATAGTTGTGTTCGCATCATAAAATCAAACTGTAAATGGGAACCACTCAGTGGAACATACCGGCGACAGATCAATAATGGTTGGGCTCTTGCCATTCTTCCCGTACGCGCCGAGCATTATGACATGTGAGGTGTCGAGAATCCGGTTGGCATCCGCCCACAGCAGCAGCTCCTTGAATATATGCTCATTCATGGCAATGATGTAGTCAAAGTAATAAAAGTCCTGCACAGTTAGCTGCCAGAGAGAGGAAAGCAAATAGAAAACCGTTTAGCCTATCAATGATTTCCTTTCGTGTCCATTCCATGTGCATTACCAGCCGACAGAAGTGATCGGAGCGCAGTCCGTGCTCTCGGAGGACTTTGAGGCACAGCTTGTGTGGTCGCCTGCCAATGTTCCAGGTGCGCAGCGCTGCGCTGTCCACCTCCCAGTATAGGCTTGTCTTCACCATCAGAGTCTGCATAATTGTCTCGGCCATCGGCGAGCTGCACGAGTTGCCTGCACCAGAGACGGATGGATTAATAAATGGATTGCAGCGGAAGCTCAGCTGCTCGGAGACTTACCCATGCAAACGAAAAGTAGTTTCTTAAATGTCATTTTGTGTGCTTTGAGTTGGTACTGAGAATTTGGGTTGTGGTTTAAAAAAAAGTAAACTTTTCACTTTATAATATAAATTCTATGTCTGATCTAAATTGTGTTTGGTTTCACCTCGAACTTCGATTCTGTTGCTTCAAGAGAGAGCCAGAGCCTGCTGAGTCGAAATTGGTTTCGGGGCTCATTAGCAAGTCGTTGCCGTTGTCAGCAATTTCAAATTAACACAAATGAGCCGTGTCGCTGCTAATGTACGACAAGACACGAACCGCGACCACAAACATGACCCGCCTCATGAACTTTGCCCCCAGACATTAGTCTCGCTCCAATTTGGCGCAGTCTATTTTCTATGATTCGCATTGTGGCATCTGAAATGCGACTGCCACAAGTTCGCATTGCATTGTGGGTGTGTGTGCGAGAGAGTGAGTGTGTGTGTGAGTGTGAGTGTGTGACTGCATTTCTGTGCCTGTTGCTGCCGTTCGAACTGGTTGTCCTTTGTGCCATGCTCAACTCTAACTTGTCGCACAGTGGGACGAGTCTCTAAATACTTAAGAAACAGTCGGCAAACTATGAACTGTTAACTTGGCCGAAAAAAACTCAGCTCGTATAAGTATAAATCATATTATATCAAGAAAATCAATTTAAGTTTACTCAACGATAATCGAATGTAAACATGTTTGGGCACAGTGTGCAAAGTGGCGATTTCGCTGGGAGTCGCCTTCTCTGTTGACTTGGCAAATGTTTGCTTTACACCCACTTGCCACCTCATTCGTGTTGCACTCGCTGTCGAGTCAAAGGGATTAAAAATATTTGGCTGGCAGGTGGGGCGGCGGCGGCGGCGCCGTTACACAAAGAGTGTCAAGTGCTCGTGAGGTGTCCGCGAGCATTCTAAATTGGCTTGCAGGGTTGGGGCCGTGGGCGTGGCCGACAGCAGGGCAAAGAACCGGCGAGTTCAGCGAACTGGACCGATGCCATGGCCCACATAGGCAAATGCAAACGCAGATGCAATGCATCGCCGCATTCACTTTTCACTGCCCTCCGCTTCCCCTTCCCAGGGAGTGCACATACCACTATGATAGACTATGCCAGGCATTAACTTTTGCTTGAATGCTGGCTGCATATTTCTATGCATACAAATCTCGCAAAGGACTTTGGTTTTCTTCCACCTTAATACCCTGAACACATTGAACACGGGGTATCATGTTTTTGTGAAAACACATAGATATATAGATACATAGACACATAAGTAAATAGGTACATAGATACAGAGATACATAGACACATAGATATATAGATATATAGATACATAGATATATAGATACATAGATACATAGATATATAGATACATAGATACATAGATACATAGATACATAGATACATAGATACATAGATACATAGATACATAGATACATAGATACATAGATACATAGATATATAGATACAAATTTACATAGATACATAGATACATTGATACATTGATACATTGATACATTGATACATTGATACATTGATACATTGATACATGGACACATAGATACATAGATATACCACATCTTCAGGAATATCTTTTCCTTTACAGGGTTCAGGGTTCAGGGAATCTCGTAGTCGAGCATCCTCGACTGGAGATTTCTTATTTGTTTTATTTGGTTTCCATTTCTATATCTATGCAATAAAAGCTTTATTAAAGGACTGCTGACTGTCGACATTTTGCGGGTGTTTCCCCTTTAGCTGGCAACAGAAGTTCGCCAATCCAGTGGAGCTGGGGCAACTGTTTGGGCGCTGAACGTTGCCCATTGCAAATATCCAATTGGAATTGCATTGAACTACTAAATTGAAAACTGAAAAGCATATTTCACTTATCACTTTTCACACAAAACAAGCTCGGAAACAAAGCCAGGGGACGGGCAGAGGGTGAGACTGAAATGAAATTGTTAAAAGTAAAACACTGCAACAACAACAGACACAACAACGGCAACAACAGCAACAACAACAACGACGACGACGACGACGAGGACGACGACAACATTCTGGCTGACCGACTGACTGGCTGGCTGCCCAGCCAATACAATAATACTGTTTGCATTCGAATGTGTGTGTGTGTTTGGGGTGTTAGCCGATCAATGGATAGGTGAAAATGGTTTCTCTGAGTGAAGCGGCGTATTGTTGTTTTAATTAAAAACCAAGCCAGCACTATTTCCTCGATAAAAACGAAAAAAAAAACAGAAAAAAAAAAATGGAAGGCAATGAAAACGAAATCAAAGTGAGCAAAGCTGACCGGTGGGATAGATGGAATGAAAACTGTTGAATATTTAGTGCATGCTGGAAAAGTTATGGGGAAAAAGTGAAAATTATTGAGCACAAAAATGTGCAAGTGCAGACAGACACTGAGAGTGCCAGAAATGTTAACCAGTTCTTGTGCGTGTGTGTGTGTGTGTATGAATATCTATGTGTGCCTCTGTGTGTGTGTGTTTGTAATCGTAACCCAAATGCTGTGGTTTTTCCATTGGGCACACAGACAGACAGCGTGTGAGCAGAAGTTGGCACAAAGCCGCACCTAATGGCAATTTAAATGAAACAAACAGCAAATGAAAATGAAAATGAAAACGAAAATGAGAATGAGAAACAGGAACAGAAATCAACGAAAAATTGCTAGCAAACAGAACAAAATGAAGGCAGTGTTGTTGTTGCACTTTGTTGACCGCAAATGCAATTTACAGCACAACAATCAGCGGCAAACGCACAGCGCCGCAGCCTCACCAAAGAAGAAAGTAATAAAAAGGAAAAAAGGGTGGGCGGAACAAAAAAGCAAAACTTTGGCCGCTGTGTGGCAGTTGTTGTTCAGTTGTTGTTTCAAAATCAACAACTATTTTGCCATCGGCAGTAAAAAGCAGCACATCCAGCAACTGCATTAACTGGCCAGGCGGGCAGCGGCCCAGAGAGTGGCCGAGTTTTGTTCACTTGGTTCCGGCTAGCTCCGCTGCTGGTTCACAAATTGTGTTGACTGCTATTGCAATAGCAGCATCATAGTTTTGGCTACACTCACACACACACACACACACAATTAGAAGCAACGGCAGCGTAGCGGGGGTTAGCTTTGATTGGGAGGGCTGAGCGGGATTTTGGGTTTGTGTTTGAAATTCAATTTGGCGCTATGTGTATGTGTGTGTGTGTGTGTGTGTGAGCTCTGCTTTTAGCAGCTAACCCCATTATTTGCTGGCCTCATCCATATTTTAGTGCAGCTCGTATTTTCAAAATAAATGCGAGATTATTCGATTTTCGGCTTGTTATGATAAATGCATTCAAATGCAGACTAAGGCAGGCGAAACAGTCGACTTTGCCTCCGGTGCACTCATAAATATTTATGATGCATTTTGCATGCGAGAATATGTCTGCAGTTGCGCATCGCTCTTCCTCTCTGGTTGGCCGTCATGATTGAATTGGCCATTTCCCCCGTGGCTGTTTGTCTATTATACCATTGTGCCACTACCTGAACCCGAGCAGAGAGTGTCAGGCCAACTGAGGGCAGGAAATAAATGAGCCAATTCTGCTCGACTTGTCATTCCACACGGCAAAGCAGCGCCGCTCTTCCCATCGATGCGCACCATTAATGAATAATGAGCGTCGGAGCTAAATAAAAGTGAATTTGAACTAGACTTTCTTTTCCTATTTTTGATTTGGCAGCAAGTGCGACTTAAAGATGCCCTGACTTGAGTGAAATATATTGTTAATAGGTTAGTTGTTAATTTTTATAAAATAATATTAATACGTTTTATATTCTAAAATTAGTTGTATCATATATTATTAAGTCGAAACATAATTATATAAAATATAAGAATAATAATTTAAATTTAATTTAAATAAACAGACGAATGTAATGATGAATATATTCATATATGTATATTTATATTTTCAAAAAATGCTAATCCTAAGCCTTTTGACAGGTTTTATAAATATTTAATGAGAAAATCCATTTGCTAGTTTTATTAAAATGTTCTGCTAAAAACAACGAATATTTTGCTTTTAGTAAATAGTAAATATTATTTTCTATTGCTGAGCTTCAGTGGGTTAGATATGAGCTTAGTTGACAAGCAGATTAAGCATATTACACATTTATCTATAATTTTCATTGCTCTGTATTGCATTAGCTAATCAACGTATCTGATTTGAATAATCAATGCCAACCAGCCAGCATAACCCGTATCTTGATACAGCAGATGAGTCAGTCAATTATGTAGGTTTTTCCATGCTGTTTATTGTTCTCTGAATTGAGCGAATTCTATTCATTGTTGTTCGATGCACTGAAACCGCTAATCTTATCAATTAGTGACGCAAACTTTGTCGGATCGATTCAATTTCGATTGCCAATGCATTTGCAAAGATAAAATTTTTCACTGGAAATGCACAATTAATCGAGCAGACCGACCACCCCTCCTAATGCCTTTGTTTGTAGATATAGATAATTTCTATGTATCGGAATTATGTCAATTTTATGCACTGTTGGCGATTCGAGACGGGATTCATGCATATGTATATCGCATAAATATATAAAAATGTACTTAACGATATAGAGTAAGGGAAAATAATAGAGTAGATAGAAAAAAAAAGAATAAATACTAAATAAATAAAAAATATAAAAAAATAAAAAAGAAATAAATAATAATAATAATTAGGTTAATAATAAATAGATGCTAAATAAATAAAAATAATAATTAAATTTTTAAATAATAATAATAATAAATAGATTATTAAAAAACAGATACTAAATAAATAAAAATAAATAAATAAATAAATGTAATAAATGTTAAAAAATATATTAAAAATAAGTAAATGCTAAATAAACCGAATAAAACAAAAAATAAATCAATTTACATAATTTATGTAAATATTTATAAGTATTATAAATAAAAAATAAATAAATTTATATTAAGAAATTCATTAATGAAAGAGTAAATATTTATACCTATATCTGCTTTAATATTCTTACATGAAAACAGTAAACCGAAACTCAGCTTCAATCTTTACATATACGTATTTTAATATATATGAATTTTAATATATACGTACTTTAATATATATATATTTGACATACTCGCTGTCAGCGTATACCCGGTCGGTAGCTTATTAAATATGAAGACCGAGGACTTTACTTGGCTGCTCATCAATATCGCAAACAGAGTTCCGGCCGGCTGCTGAGATTGCGATGCCGAATGCGATTGGCTGTGGCCGATAATGCCGCACGTAGCGGCAATTCAGTAAATGATGATGCAATGACTGCCGCAGTTGGCTTTTTGGCCGGGGCACAGCGACGACAGTGGCACGTTCCAGATGGCAGAGGGCAGCCAGCAGAGGTTAGCCAGCAGAGGGCAGAGGGCAGAGGGCAGACGGCAGTCAATCGTCTGCAGCATCTCGTTGCGGCTGCTTTAGCGGGACTCGTAAGTCATTTAACATTTTGAGGTATATTTAATGAGCCAAAAACTTTTTGCCGCACATAAATTAAAACTCAGCTCGACTGCGAGCGACCAGGGGCAGGTGTTGGCTGACCAATCCACGGGCTGACCGGCCACTCGACAAGCCAATGGCTCTATTAGCATGCCCATTAAAATTAGACAAATGGTTGCCATTTCGCATATCGCTGCGTTGGCCCATGGCTGCAGATTTATGGCCCATCGAGCGGGGAATGCAGGCGGCCTCCTTAGCAGCTTCTAGGCTGCTAGCTTAACTGGCCTCGCTGTTGGCCTGGCTTCCGTGCC
Source organism: Drosophila navojoa (assembly GCF_054131105.1). Classification (NCBI taxonomy): domain Eukaryota; kingdom Metazoa; phylum Arthropoda; class Insecta; order Diptera; family Drosophilidae; genus Drosophila; species Drosophila navojoa. The sequence goes on from NC_142890.1 coordinate 14,160,043, forward strand.
GGCCTGGCTCTGGCATCGCAATCATATATGCCACTGGAGAAATGCCATTTTTTGTATGATAAATGATTATGTTGTCGGTTGGCCCGTTTGTTGGACCGTTTGTGGCGGTCAAATTGACGCGGCCTCTGCCGGGAGTCGTGTGTGAAGGTCATAGAAAGGCATTCGAGAGTAATTGGCGGAAGCGCTGCTCTTTGGCTTAGTTTAAAGCCATCCTAGCCAAATAATGGCTCCTTAAACTTTCTATTCATCGATACGTATTGAGCTGTATCAGTAAGTGTGTGTGTGTGTGTGATTGTGTGTGTGAGCGAGTGTATGTTCGATTGAATTCGTTGTCTTGGGCTCCACCTCTATTGTGTGCGTCCCGTAAGCCGCTTCCATTCGGCAATGCTTGTGGGCCCGGCTCAGCCTTTTGGCAAATTTAACCCTTCACTTCATTAAACGAATTTCCAATCCTTTGGGGTGCACAAATCACTTTGCCGCAGATACTACTCACAAAAGCCAAAGCCAAAGCCAAAGCCAAAGCCAGGGCTAAGGCTGAACCAGTGGGCGGCTGAGGGGGGTGTGGCCATAGAAATTTGACAAGCAGCTAAACAAAAGCCTAATCGTGCAGCTGCTGCCGCCCGCCTGGGCCAAACCTTCCACTGACTTCTCGGAGCTGCCGCCTTTTGGCTGTAATCCATCAAGCGGCTTCGGTTCGGAATTCGGGCCTTTGTCGCTACAACAACGCCAACAATAGTAACAACTGAAGGCAGAAGGCGGCCCAGTAGCCGTAGATTTGGCTAGGAGCAAACAATCGCTGGAGCCCCACCTACCGAAGGTGGCAGCAAATTGTTTTCCACCTCCTTTGCCTTGTTGTTGTCATGCCTTTGTCTCTTGTCTCTTGTGTTCCTTCCTGCTGCTGCTGCTGTTGTTGCCCATGTTATTGTTGTTGGTATATTAAGTATTTAAGCAGTTAGTCGGTTGGTCGGAGATGGATCGCATGCGGCCAGTTTAGTGGAGTCTATAAGTCATTTCAGTTGACATTTCATATTTTTTGCAGCCCTGCCCCGCCTCCTGGTTCCAGCTGAGTGCCAAAGAAATTGCGGTGACAAATTAGTGCCGAACATTAAAGTTACCTTAAATAAGCTTTGGGTCATCTTAGTGTTGCTTAAGCTGTTCTCTAATTGTTTGCTGTTGCTGCTCCTGCTGCTGCTGCTGCTGCGGACAGCTTGTGGCTGGCCCAAAGTGCAGCCAGCTGAGACACAGATAGCAAGTGTCGTTGACATGTCCAAAGAAATTGCCTAATTGATATACATTTCTTTTGCCTGACAGCTCCAGCTCAACAACTGAGAGCTGACCACACAATACTCGTGTCAAGTGAAAGGCATACCGGAAACTTTATAATACAAGGGCTTAACGAACGGAAACGAAATTGATAATGATGGAAATGACGACAAGAGTTCTCTTCCTGGGATTGCCTGACTAGGGGATACCTTGTTTTCTGATAAGAGCAGACAGAGCAAACAGTTGTCGCTTTTTGTATGCATATGGGCTTTACTTTGGGAAATAAATTCTTAAATACCTCTTGTACGACATATGATTTATAAATAAAAGTATTTATAATTACTATTAAAAATCTAGACTGGCAAAAACTTGTTGGTTTAACATTTTAAGTTAGTTTGAATAGAGTGAAGAGAAAGAACTCAGAAAAAAATATATTCTATACACATTTATGTTGATTAAATAATATGACAATTGCCTTTAAAGCAAGAAAACCGAGATTGAGGAGAAAAAGAACGTAAGTGAGGTATTTCATATTGACGAATTAAAATTAGAATTGTTTTAATATAGCAAAGGGACTCTTTCTCTGCCTCTCTCTCTCTCTCTCTCTCTCTCACTCTCTAACAATTTTATGTCTTTTATGTCATTAACACAACTGTTGCTCTCTCTCTACAATTTTGTATGTCTTGTGTGTTATTAATTCAATTCAAAAGACGCTTCCCCTCGCTCTCTTTCCCTCTCTCTGCCTCTATCTATATCTCTCTAACATCCTCATGCCATTAATTGAAACATATTTATCTCTATTAAATTGCGTGTGTTTCGCGATTGTTTAACTGTAATTGTCACACACTTGTTCTCAATTTTTTTGTGGTAACTGAATTTGTTTAAGCTGAACTTAAAAGTTGTACAAATGCTTTCGTTCTGTAACTACTGTTGCATCTGCCCCACACGCACATGACTTGGCCACAAACTTTATTATTTGTCCAGGACATTCCTCGGCGCTCTGCTGAACATGCTGCCAGTGCTCCCCTGTCGATCGACAGCAGTAGCAGTGGCAGCAGGAGCTGGAGCAGCAGCAGCTGCTAAACTTTTTTGCTGCTTCCAAAAGTTGCAACTTTTCTCATTTGTGCGTGTGCATTGGTAAGTTGCTGTCTCCTGTCTCCAGTCTCCTGCTTGTTGTCTGCTGTCCACTGTCTGCAGTCAGTTGTCTGCTTGCTGCTCCTGCTCCTGCTCCTGCTGCTATGCCTGCAGTTGCACTTTTGCAAATGATGTCCAACTGTGTTGCTAGTGCCTGGCCCCGTTTGCCGTTCTCTCCGTCTCGCCGGCACGTCGGCCTGAAGTAGCACGAAACTAATCCGCAACATGATGACAAGAAAATTGAATTCTAGCAACTGTCAAATTGAATCTGCCTGTAGCTCTCCGCCTGCTGAAGCACTGAATCAAAGCCTCAACTTTTTTGACTAAACCTAGCTGTCTCAACTCGCGCGCGCTCTCTCTCTCCCACTCTCTCTCTCTCTCTCGCCCTTAGATGCTGCAGCTATTTGTTTCAGCAACGTTCGCGGGGGCAATTTGCCAACGCCAGCACCAAGCGCCGAAAACTAAACGCACAGCCTGCCGTCCCGCTCACCCCACTCCCCAGCCACAACTTTTTTTTTTTTTTCACTTGTACGTACTTTTTGTCCGCTTTGCCATCTAAGTGTTTTTTTTTTCTGGTTGCCTGCCTCGACATTTTGCCATTGAAAATTTTTACTTATTGACTTGCCTTTGACAGTGTCAGCGCCAGTGGCAGTGGCCGAGGGTGGGGCAGCGGCAGCGGCAGCGGCTGCAACATCGACATCGACATCGACGGGGCTCATGATAATGACAGACTTCATCGATTACGCGATTATCGCAATGTCACTTTAGAATTTTCGAAAATTTTCCTCATTTGAGTGGGCCAAAAGCTTTTAGCGAGCATTTTAGCACACTGCCACGCCCTTGGGGGCGACGGTCTGTGGACCGCGCACTGCGCATTTCGTGGATAAAATTGCTGTGCTCCAAGTGTAATTTCACTTAAGCTTTTAAGAACACGCCTCATAGCCACCGTCCCCCGCCCCAGCCACAAGCATCGACAGCACTTTGAGAAATTCCCAAAATTTGTATTGCAACTCGCATGTGCCGCCACTTGAATTGTGTTTGGCTGATTAGCGCTAAAAGGATTTCGCTGCCCCAATATTGAAAGCACACACACATACACATGCATATATCGAACTGTATATCGAAATGAACAGAGGACGCATATCAATTGTCAAAGTGTTTGGCAATTTGCTGTTATTTACACGGTAATTGCGAAACGAAATCAACAGAAATTATTTAGTCACGGCTTCCTTTTGATGCGCAAATGCCTTTTGCTGAACAACAAAAGGGAGAATGCAGTCGCCCAAGATTGCGCATCTGAAATTTATGTTCTACTTATGTTTGCCGTGTGCGGAGGTAAACAATAAAATAACGAGTCGTCGTCTGCAAGCAAATTGCATAAAAAGAACACGGCAAATCCGTTGAAAGGGCAAAGGAAAACAACATGCATAACTACCATACACACACACACACACACACACACACTCGCACACACATACACTTGCATATTTGTATAGGTATATTGCCATTTCCATCTAGCTGAACCCACTAGATTCCCATTCCGCATGCCATGCACGTGCCAAAGGCAAACAGGCAAATGTCTTACGCTTCCTTGGGCTGCCTAACAAATATGCGACACGGCAGCGCAGCCAGCAGCGAGGAGCGAGCAGCTAACAAGGCACAGCCAGAAGCCAGTTGAGGCACCTGGCTGGGCCAGATACTGCTACTAACAGTTGCAACGAGCCAGATTCCCAGCTGGCCCACTTGGCTCACCTGCGACTGTGCCAAATTCTGACTCTGTTTAGCATATTTGTCCTACGGCCCAACTCTACATATTGATGATAATGCCGTTGTTGTTGTTGTTGTTGTTTCGTTGTTGTGTTGTCTTTCTTTAAACAGGGTTAAACAGACAGGCACAGCTATTTGGGCACACATACAGCTGAGCTGTTTAAACTGTATACAGCAGCAACCGTCTGCACATGAACTAAAGTCATTTAGTAACTCTACTCTATAGATAAATTATTTTATATACATAATATATTACCGTACTTTGCCCTTAAAGTTCGAATCTGTTTTCAATTATATTTCAATTCGGTTGATTAACTTTTATTCAAGCTTCTGCATCAATTATTTGAAATAATTGTAAAGTTTACCCATCGCATCGCATCCCCCCACCCCAAAAAAAAAGGAGAAACATGCAAATGTATTTTATTTTCAAATTCCAATTAGGTTGGCGACAGCTCGAACCGAATCGAAACTTTATTATGCGAATTTGAAATTTGCTTTGGCATTAAAGCTACGAATCGATATGTTGCGTGACTTAATTAAATTGCAATGGCAGCGCACAGACACAGCCACAGCCACAGCTACACCGACACACACACACACACACACACACACACTTTTCTCCATTTTCCCCCATTTTCTCTAATTTCCCATCCATTTAGATAAACAATGCAGGCAGCCGCAGTGCACGTGATATGTAAACGTGTGCAATTAAATTTTTGAAATATATATACACACATGCACACACACACACACACACACACACACACACACACACACACACACACACACACAAATGAAATGCCACACGTAGACAGACGCGTATTAGCATAGACAGGCAAACAAACAAACAAGCACACACACACACACACATACAACACACACTCGCTGGCAGGCTAAAGCAAATATAAATATAGACGTGTATATATATTTATGGACATTTGGCTGGCCTAATCGCTTAATGCAGCTGATGAGATGAGCCCTAAATGGTGTTCGGTTCAATTGTAATTAGGCACGTTGATGCAGCTAATTTTAATGTAAGCCACCCTTTGCTGACCACGCCCAGCACAGCCATGACCCAGCAGAGTACGCAAATGGCATAAGCCATAATTATCGAATTGATGCAGCTGTTGAGGGAGCGATCAGATAGCTGCGCAGTCTTGGCAAATGCCTTTATTGTCGTGGCCATAAAAGAGACTTGCAAATGGCATTTCAAATGACATGTGAGCAAGCCCACATACGTACACACCCACACACACTTACACACACACACACACACACACGATATGTAAGCTCTGTCTTACAGACGCAAATGCGAGCTGGGTTGAAAGGATAATGCGCTTGGAGTGTGACTAATGCCGACGTGATGATGATTAAGTTGTTGTCCCATTGCGTACGCGTCGATGGCGCCTTATGGGCGGCGCCAGTGGGCGTGCCGGCGTACAACTATTAGAAAAGTCAGCGATTGAGCAATTCCCAGTCCCAGAAGCAGTTCAAGTCCTAGTCCCAACGCCATTTGCACTGCCAAAGCCAATTTCTCCACCCACGCACGTGATTCAATTAGACTCCTGGCCACGCCCCTGGCCGTCCCTGGCCACCGTTGTGGATGTCGCAACATTTTCGCCAATCAGTCAATGGCCCTCCGGGATTTGTGCCGCCGTCTTCTAATTATGCTGACAATTAGCCCAAGACGTGATGCCTTTGAACTCTTTCTCCAACATTGCCAAAGAGTTGACGTGGCCAAAGGTGAGGATATACATACACATAGACACATCAACTGAATGGATCAGAATGCCCTTTTAAAACAATATATATATGACAATAGCTGAAGCTCAAAGTGTCCGAGCAAGCATTGCGGCAAATGGCTGGATATTCCGTTTCATGATGCGCATTAGATTGTCGCAATTGCAATCGCAATTGCAGCTCTGTTCAAAGGACACAATTCTGACAACACTTTGCGTATGCTGACAGTTGGAAAATTGGCAGGGGAAACGTGGCAAAATGGTCGGTGAGCAAAACATGGAAGCCGACACTGAAGGATATTTTTGTGGTGCTAGCAATGCTGCTGCTGCTCCTGCTGCTGCTGCTGCTGCTCCTGCTGCTGCTGCTGCCTGGTAGAAATTGTAACCTGAGCTGCCAATCAAATGAGAATCGTGGAGACAGGCACGATAACAAGCTGCCCTTGCACAGTGCAGAGTGACAAACACAAACTGTGGGATAAATCTTGCCAGCCAATGGGCAATCTTCTCGGCAATCTGCCCCCGTCCCACCGCCCACTCCACTGCTGACATGCAGCAATTGGAGCTTTGATTCGTGTTTGCTACAAAATTGGTCAGCGGTTTGGCCAGCATTTTCGGCGATATCGTCGCCGTCTGTCGCACGTGTCATTGCGTCTTTGAATGCTCAATTAAATTTGCCACTGCCCTCAGCTCGCCACACCCCTCTCCACCTCGCCCCAGCTGGCAACGCAATTGAATTGTAATTGACGATAGCCAAAGTCCGATTACTGAGCATTGAGAGTCGTGATTTTTGCATTGACCCCGGGAGGAACTTGACGGATTGCTGCCGTCTGACATTCGGCTGCCAGGGCAACAGTAGGGCTAAATCTGGCCTCATGAATTATTCAGAGACTGCAGATCGGGGCCGCAACTGCAGCCTTATTGATATGTCAGTGGGGCGTGCCACTTGAGTTGCAACTGCGAAAAATATTGGCTGCCATTTCTATAAGTCATGTTTACAAAACACTTACAAGTCGGCCAGAGTACGTCCGTACGTCCGTCCGTACGTCCGTCTGTCTGATTGGCTGATGAATGAGCGAAGTTAATGAAAGTTTATTGAGCGTTGGGCACCCACTCGAGCATTGGCTGACTGGTTTGGCGCATTGACAGATTGACAGATTGAGTGACTCTTTGAGCGCCGAGCCCCATTTTGTCGGGCTTAATGAATTTTGCCAGTTGAGCGGAAACGGATATCAAGCGCCGACATTTTGTAATGTGCAGCTAAACAAAGCAACAACAACAACAGCTCAACTGTAGGTGTAGCTGTGTGCGTGTAGCTGTTCTACGTGGCAATTGCAAAGTTTTCAATTGTGTTGGCCTTTATTGAAACACTTTTCATTTGCTGGCTGTTTGGCTAGTACCATTCGCCAGCTTTTATCGCCGTCATTAGGCGGCAACCAGCTCCAGTCGTCGTACCTCGAGCTCTTGCATATTGCTTTATCATTGTTTGTTTGCCTTATCTCCCCATATATACATTTTGTTGTTGCTGTTGTTGTTGTCTAAAGTTTTGCCAGCTTTTTCTTTGTTTCGCATTCATTTGCGGCCTCGTATTATTTTTTCGATGATACTAACAACAAATTTACATGCAAATAACTTTTTCAACTTTGGCACTTCATATGACATGCACACACACACACACACACACTCATTGCCTCAATTGCCACTTATCAGCTCATCGATGAGGTCGAAAGCAAAGACAGAAAAAAATAAAGAAGAAAAGAAGAACAGAAACTTTTGCGCCTCAGTGTCTCATCGCTAAAGAAAAAGGCAAAGAGTGAAAGTTTCTTTAGGTGGCTTTTGGGCTTTGGCTCTTTGGTTGGCAATTGGCAAATATCTGGCATTCGTATGCGATTTTAATAGGCACATTAGTTATGCCAAAGCCGAGGCCTTTTAATGGCCCTAAAGGGTTGACAGCCACGCCCATGCACACGTGCCAAGAACTGAGCTATGATATGCCCACCGCATCTAGTACAAGTGTCTGTGCGTGTGTGTGTGTGCGTGTGTGTGCGTGTGTGTGTGCGGAAGTGCGGTTAACTCAGCTATAATCGTAAATTACGAGGGGAGCCACACGTGAAACCGCATTAAACCTGCAATAATATCGCCACGGCGAGAACCTTTGATGCACGACACCACAGCGGGCCGTGCGGACTTAAAAGGTGAGTTATTTGCCCAGCGTCCAGTTGATTGAGCTGCAGGTGCGAAGCTGGTCAAAAGTTGACATTTGGCCCGCAGCAAGCTGCAGCTGCAGCAGCATTCCCAGTTGCAGTTGCAGTTGCAGTTGCAGTCGCAGTTGCCCCATAATTGATTTGCGTCGCCTTCTGCGCGGTAATTAAAACGCATTCGCGCTGGGCGCGTAATGAACAATCTGTCAACGCGACCTCAACGTGACGGACCCTTTGCGAACGCCTGGCGGTGGGTCCCTTAAAGCCATTCGAAATGCATGGCATGGCTTAAAATTAGCAATGCAGTGCGAGCGGGGTGGATGCCAGACCCTCAGCAGGAGATTGCTTCGCTCTCAGTGGAGCAGAAACTACGAGATCTCTGCTGGCTCCTGTTGCCGGCGCTGCGGTAATGCGAATATTAAATTTTCATTTGTGTGCTAAGCACTGGCTTAAGCACTCTCTCGCCTGGGCGCCATGTTGCTGCTGCTGCTGCTGCTGCTGCTGCTGCTGCTGCCTCCGCTGTATGCCACTGTTGCATACATATGCTGTGGCTTTGGCTGCGCCCCTGCTGCGTGCCACATGCGTCATGCCCACAGCTCTGCCCACTTGTATTGGTTAATTTTGATTTGTTTGCTGCATTCTGCACACCGCCCCACAGCTCGCACAGCCCCTGGCCAATGCAAATTGATTTCGCCAAACGATTTTATCATCATGGTTGTTGCTGCTGCTGCTGCTGCTGTTGCTGCTGTTGCTGTTGCTGTTATTGGCACTGTTTGCCAACCAATTTCGCTTGGCTTTGTTTTTTGGCAAGTAAATATGCGTTTCAGCAAATATTTTTGCCCGTTAAGTGTGTGGCCTGTTTGTGTACTCTGTGCATGTTTTTTTTTTTGCGAAAAGCTTGTTCCAGCTGCTTTTTTTTTAAACCTCTTTATATATTCAATATAATATGTGAGGTATAAGCAAAGTTCAATTGCTGCAAAGTCAACAACTGAAACACTACAAAATCTGCCAATGGAAACCAACTGAAATAATTGAATACTTTAAATATTTACTTCAAGACTTGCTTCATTTAAGTTAGGGCATTTCGTCGTCGTTAACACAAAAACGTGAAAAATGTTCATGGCTATCAAAATGTTTGCTTTTAATTCCGGTTACTTTCAGCGTTCACCAGTTTTATTTACGATAACATAATGCAGCCAGAGGTGAGGGAGCCATTGTTAAACCACAAAAATTACCCATTAACTTTAATAGATTTTTCTTAAGCAAAGGACTATATAGACATATTAAAATAAAAATAAATTTAATAAAAATTTGTATCAATTTTAAAGGCAAAATTTTGCTTTAACACTTATATGAATATTAAACAATTTAATCATTAATAAAAATAAGTAAAAAAATGTATTCTAAATTCAATTTGAACTTGATATTTTCTAGGAAATTCTAGGGGAATTCCTTGAATAATGTTAACACAACAAAAAAAAATATAAGTTAACACAATCGACCAGCAAAACATAAATGTTCAGATTGATCACGCGCCGTCAGCATGAATGTAGCCGTTCCCAGCGGATATTGCACAACAGCAGCAGTGGCTCCAACGCGCAACAATGTTGTTGCCCGAAGTAATGCGATGCCTCGCGTAAATATGCAATGTCAGCATAATCAGGGTTTAGGGCTAGCTTTGGATATAAGAATTTATGTCACTGTACTTCAGTTGATTTTTGATAATAAAGAACGTCGGTCGTCGCCACGGGATTATTGAAGTCTACTCATTTTGTGCAACACCGCACACTAACATCTAACACTTACAGCAAAAAAGCTTAATTGGCGCCCAACGTGGGGCCCAAAAACGAAAAAAAAAAAAAAAAAAAAAAAACGAAATTAAAACTTCGATTAAAACAAGCATTCAGTGAGATAAATACCCCACAAGTGCAAAAAAACAGCAAGACAACTAAAACGCATAACCAAAACGAAAAAAGAAAAAAGAAAGCAGCATTAGACGAAACAGTACGCAGCGAAGACACCCACCACGAAGCGGCTCATCAGCGAAGAAACACACAACATACAGTCTACTAACATAATATAAGAACATGTGAGTAGAGTGTTCATTGCAAAAAAAAGAAATTAAGGAGTAAAAACAAATAAAAATACAATTTCAACCTTTAAATATTAATTATTAATAACAAAAAACGCAGCACGCAAAATTCCCTGTCTTTACTTGCCCTATGAGTGATAGTGAAATACAAGATTTAATAACAAATTTTCGAAAAATTTACAACACAGAAAATTTAAAAATGGCTTTGAATTCAGATCAATTAAAAGCTATAGTAGAAGGCGCAGTCGCAAGCGCTTTAGCTGCTCAAAAAGATAGCTTTGATAGAAAATTAAACGAAATTGAACAACGTATAAATTCAGTACAGGTTAGCGCACCCGAGGTAGAAACTTTCAAGGAGGCAGAAATCAAAATAGGTGTTATTTGCAACGAAACCCTTGACATCATGAAGTCCCTCCCGGACTTTGAAGGAAAAAGCGAAACTTATGTATCTTGGAGAAAGGCTGCGCATATCGCATACAAGGTATATGAGAAATACGATGGTAGCTCAAAGCATTATCAAGCTTTGGGAATATTAAGAAACAAAATTAAGAACGCTGCTGATATGGTACTCTCTTCTTTCGACACTCCTCTAAATTTTAAGGCCATTATAAATCGGTTAGATTTCACGTACTCCGACAAACGACCGATATACTTAATTGAACAGGAGATGTCAACACTCCGCCAAGGAAATTTGACACTACTGCAGTACTACGAAGAGGTAGAAAAGAAACTGACTTTACTTATAAATAAGACAATCATGACCTACGACACCACCGTTGCCTCTTCGCTAAATGAGAAATATAGAGCAGACGCCCTGCGAGTATTCATCTCAGGAACCAGGAAGGCCTTAAGTGATGTCCTATTCTCAGCTAGACCAATTGATCTTCCCTCTGCATTGGCATTGGCTCAAGAAGTTGAGTCAAATCATGAACGTTATATGTTCGCCACAAATTTCGCCCGCAGTATAGAAGAAAAAGCGCAGAAGATCGAACAAAGACAGCAAGTCAGAGACAAGACTCTAGCTCAAGACCCAAAACACAACCAACCAGGAAAAAGCCCACACTACAAAAGACCAGAATTCTCACCACGACAAGAACAGGTAGAACCAATGGACGTTGACTCATCTTCTCGCTTCAGACAGGCTACGCAACACCAACAAAACGCGACCTTCTCGAAACAGACTCAGTGGCCAAATCAACAACGACGCACTCAATACGAAAACTACAATAACCAGGGACAGGCAAACAAACGACCAAACAGCGGTAGCGCACGGTTCACAGGACCGAAACAGCAAAGAGTTAACCACCTAGGAACAGAAGATACAGAATACGAGCAGGACAATAGCGAATACCAAGCGATCGCAGAAACCGAGACAGAAGACGTTGACAATGAATTGGACGAATACGACCAGGTCAATTTTTTAGGAATAAATCCCTGCTCCCGTTCATAGAGAGAACGATAGCAGGGAAAACCATAAAGTTGCTAATAGATACCGGAGCCTCAAAGAATTACGTGAGACCATTAAAAGAACTAAAAAATATTACGCCGGTAGAAAAACCCTTTCGATTAAAATCAATCCATGGCCACAACGTAGTTGACAAGAAATGCATAATGCACCTTTTTAATACCAAGACAACATTTTTCTTATTACCAAACCTCACGACATTCGATGGTATAATCGGACTTGACCTACTAAACCAAACCAACGTTTTATTAGACTTCAAAAATAAGAAACTAACAACAAACTATGGTTCTGAGACCATTAACTTTCTAAAATGCCCAGCCGTAAATTTCACAAGTGTCAAAGAAATAGAAGCCCCTCAGGCTATAACAACGGAATTTCAAACAATGCTCAAAGCCCGAGCAGGAGTATTTGCGGAACCAAATGAAGCGCTTCCGTATAATACAAATGTCATTGCAACTATTAGAACAGAGGACGAGAATCCCATTTATTCAAAATTATATCCATACCCAATGGGCGTATCAGAATTCGTAAACACAGAAACTCAAGATCTGTTAGAAAACGGTATAATACGTCCGTCCCAGTCACCATACAACAACCCCGTGTGGGTTGTAGATAAAAAAGGTACCGACGAGCAGGGAAGAAAAAAGAAACGTTTAGTTATAGACTTCAGAAAACTAAACAAAAAGACAATAGATGACAAATACCCCATTCCCAATATAGCCTCCATTTTATCCAACTTAGGCACAGCAAAGTACTTTACAACACTAGATTTAAAATCCGGATTCCACCAGATTTTACTTGCCGAAAAAGATAGAGAAAAAACAGCCTTTTCTGTAGGAAGCGGAAAATATGAGTTCTGCAGGCTCCCTTTTGGCTTGAAAAATGCACCTAGTATTTTTCAGAGAGCCATTGACGATGTGCTCAGAGAGCAAATTGGAAAATCTTGTTATGTTTACGTAGACGACGTAATCATTTTTTCTGAAAATATGGAAAGCCATGTCAAGCATATCGCCTGGGTCCTAGATAAACTATACGAGGCCAACATGAGAGTTTCACCAGAAAAGTCGCACTTTTTCAAAGAAAGTGTAGAATACCTAGGTTTCGTAGTCTCAAGTAATGGTATAAAGACATGTCCAAGTAAAGTTGAAGCGATTCGTAACTATGAAGTACCAACAACTTTGTTTAACGTCAGATCATTCCTTGGGTTGGCAAGCTACTATAGGTGTTTCATCAAGGACTTCGCGTCTATAGCAAAACCTATAAGCGACATCTTAAAAGGCCAAAATGGCAAAGTGAGCGCCGGACAATCCAAAAAAATTCCAGTAAAATTTGACGAGAGTCAACATGCGGCATTCGAGAAGCTAAAAGAGGTTCTTGCATCCGAAAATGTAATGTTGCTCTACCCTGACTACAAGAAGCCGTTTGATTTAACAACGGACGCTTCATCCTCTGGTCTTGGGGCAGTTCTGTCACAAGGTGGAAAACCAATCACCATGATATCAAGAACATTAAAGGATAGAGAGCTTATCTTTGCAACAAATGAGAGGGAACTACTTGCAATAGTTTGGGCTTTAAAAAACCTCCGAAATTATCTATATGGAGTAAAAAATTTAAATATCTTTACGGACCATCAGCCTCTGACGTTTGCAGTATCCGACCGAAACCCGAACGCAAAAATCAGGCGTTGGAAAGCTTTTATAGATGAATATAACGCAAACATCTATTACAAGCCAGGGAAGGAGAACTACGTTGCGGACGCACTGTCACGGCATAATATTCATGCCCTAGAGGACGATGTACAGTCAGACAGAGCCACAATTCACAGCGAAATATCGCTCACATACACCATAGACACAACAGACAAACCAATCAACTGTTTCCAAAACCAAATTATAATAGAAGAAAATAATATAGCCTCTGATCGTACAGTTATCCTATTTGGTAAGAAAATCCGACATACAATTCATTTCTCAAACAGAGACTCGTTAATCAAAAGAGTTTGCGATGTAGTCAAAAAAGATGTCGTAAATGCAATCCATTGCGAGTTACCAATATTAGCATTCATACAACATAAACTAATAGAAACTTTTCCAACAACAACATTTCGATATACAAAGTACATAGTAAATGACATTTTTGATAAAAACGAACAGAAAGAAATAATTGCAACAGAACACAATCGGGCTCACAGAGCAGCCCAAGAAAATGTGAAGCAGATTTTACAAGACTATTTTTTTCCGAAAATGACAAAATTAACGAACGAAGTTGTTTCAAATTGTAAAATTTGTAAAACAGCTAAGTACAATCGTCACCCACAAAAACAAATACTTGGAGAAACACCCATACCTTCCTATGTGGGCGAAATACTACACATAGACATATACTCAACCAATAAAAAATACTTCCTTACGTGCATAGATAAATTTTCAAAATTTGCAATTGTTCAACCCATCGCTTCAAGGACAATAATTGACATACAATCAGCAATTTTACAACTTGTAAATTTTTACCGGCATACCAAGACGATCTATTGCGATAACGAGCCCTCCATAAAGTCCGAAACAATAAAATCTCTGCTAAACAATCAATATAACATTCAAATCGTAAATGCCCCACCACTCCATAGTACATCAAACGGACAAGTCGAGAGATTCCATAGCACCCTCGGTGACATTGCAAGATGCCTAACAGCTCAAAGAAAAATTACTGACACTGTTGAAACGATACTTCAAGCAACTATCGAATATAACAATACAATTCACTCAGTAACGGACAAACGACCAATCGATATAATCCACTCATCCTCCCCAGAACTCGAAATAGAGATAGGAAATAAAATTCAAAAGGCACAACAACTCCTAACAAATAGAGTAAACGAAACAAGACACAATAGACAATTCCAAATAGGCGACACAGTTTTGGAAAAAACAAACAGACGCTTAGGGAACAAACTGACACCACTATACAACGAAGGCAAAATTGACGCAGACTTGGGGACAACAGTCTTAATAAAAGGGAGGGTGGTCCACAAGGACAATCTAAGATAGGCAAAACATTAAATTCCCTTTTTTATCTTTTTAGGATTTGGACTATACTTCTTTTTGCTACAACGATAACAGCGAAATTGACTGACTATACTAACATGGACTACATACCGATCTTGGACGGATACGTAACCATTTGGACGGATTTCCAATACTTGAAGCACTCAACCAACCTTACCCTATACTCAGAAATAGTAAAAAATACGAAAGAATTAGCAAACCATTTCCCCCGATCACATATGAGAATGTTATTAGACGCAGACATACAACATATAGAAACATTAATAGCTACAGTAAATGTCCACCATAGACATGCTAGGAGTATCAATATGCTAGGCACCGTTCTAAAGGTCGTAGCTGGCACGCCAGACCATGATGATTTCGAGAAACTAAAATTTACACAGAATGAACTTGTAGAGTCAGAAAATAGGCAGATAACCATAAACACAAAAATGCAGGAACAAATTAATAAGCTAACTGACACCGTAAACCTCCTAGTAAAAAACACAAAAGTAAAACAAGTAGACACAGAGCATTTATATGAAACGCTGCTAACAAGAAATAGAATAATTATCTCAGAGTTAAAAACCTTAATACTATCAGTAACACTTGCAAAGGTTGGAATTGTAAACCCCTCCATTTTGGATTCCACTGATTTAAAAAACATTGTTAATGAACACTCTATAAATATCACTATTACTGACTTAATGGAAGTATCTCAAATTAAAGTTTTGTTAAGCGAAAATTTTCTACATTTCATTATAAGATATCCTAAGCCTAGCATAGTATGTAAAAAATTAACCGTATACCCTGTCCAACACAACGGCATCATAATAAATTTCGCCGAAGACTACAATTTAGCTGACTGTGGAAATCATGTAATATCAATAGGAAATTGTAGTACAGCCCTCACAATAACGTTCTGCAAGAAGTCACCCTACACAACATGCGCTCAACAGCTACACTCAGGGGACACCGCACATTGTTCAACTCGGCCCAGCCACCTCGAACCTCTAACCATAGTCGACGATGGAGTAATCATCATCAACGACGGAGCAGCTACAGTCAACGAGCAGATGGTAAAAGGGACGTTCCTCCTTACCTTTGACGACAAGATAAAGGTAAACAACACCGTATACCAAAACCAAAAAAACTACGTGAGGAAATCCCCGGGACCAGCGGTATCTGCGCTTTTAAATATAACAGACCACCAAGAGATACCAAGCCTGCCATACCTGCAGAAGATAAGCATAAAAAATCTGCGGGACATTGCTCAACTAGAGGAAGGGCTAGTAAGAAGGCCAATAGTATCTGGGCTAACCGTGGCCATCCTTTTACTCTCCTGCTACGCTTCGATGAAACTCTATCAAAGACATCAGAGGAACAAACGTCAACGTGATCTTCAAACATTAATTAACAGTTTCAAGAAAGCCGAGGACGTCATTCATCTAAGTGGGGGAGGAGTTAACACAATCGACCAGCAAAACATAAATGTTCAGATTGATCACGCGCCGTCAGCATGAATGTAGCCGTTCCCAGCGGATATTGCACAACAGCAGCAGTGGCTCCAACGCGCAACAATGTTGTTGCCCGAAGTAATGCGATGCCTCGCGTAAATATGCAATGTCAGCATAATCAGGGTTTAGGGCTAGCTTTGGATATAAGAATTTATGTCACTGTACTTCAGTTGATTTTTGATAATAAAGAACGTCGGTCGTCGCCACGGGATTATTGAAGTCTACTCATTTTGTGCAACACCGCACACTAACATCTAACACTTACAGCAAAAAAGCTTAATTTATATATATAGATATATATATGTATTTATATATAGAAAAAGAGAATATAAGAAAATATTTGCACAAGCTTTAAGCACAAGTGTTTGCTACTCTAAGCTGACATTTCCAAGGAAATTCCATGCAATTTCTATAAATACTACGCATGGAATGTGTGTGTGACACTGTGACAGACAGTCACACAGACGTGTGTGCGGCTATTCAAATATTACAGTGAAAAAGTCGCGAATTAAATCTGCATTGAAATTAATCATTGACTTTAACATGTTCGCAAGTTAAATGCGCTTTAATAATTCATGAAATGCCATTGCGATATATCACAGACTCATTTATAATTTAAAAGTGTTTAAAATATGCACGCACACACACACACACACTAGCATAAGTACATGTAGAAAACGAAATTGATGTGATTCGGTAAATGATTTCAATGTGGTCTCTATTCGTAAATAAATCTACACATGTGTATGTGTGTGTGCGAGTGTGTGCGTGTGTATGTGGTCGCTGTTTGGCGGAGTGCGTGAAAAGCGGATGTAGCAAACCGGGAATGGCCATAACAAACAACCTCATGAATTAATGCGGCTTAACACTGCAGTGTTTGCTCGCCAATTTGATACGCGGCTGGTTAATTTATTTGCTGCCGAGTTGTTGTTGTTGTTATTGTTGTTGTTCGGCATTTGAGCATTTGTAATGCAATTGATTTCATTCATTATCCAGCAGGCATTGATTATGCGTAGCATTAAAGCTGAATTATGAATTCCGCTTCGGGCAGCAGGAGCATCCACAAGACTGAGCCGGGATCATTACAATTTTCCAATGGATTTTCGGTCGGGGCGCCAACTGTTTGGCCTGGCTTACGACACGTCCTGGCACTATCCTCGTTTGGCTGTCACTGGCTTTTTAATATTTCGTTGCTGACATCTTGCCATGTAGGTTTTCCTTTCGCCTTCTCTTTCCCTCTCTCTCTCTTTCGCTCATTCTCTTTCTCTGTCTGCTGCTGTCTCTTGGCATTCACTTTTTGTTGTTGTTGTTGTTGAATTTCATTAAAATTTGCACCCATTTGCCATAATTTGTTCCTTATTTCATTTTTTTTCTGTATTTTCTTGTTTTTTTTTTTGTTCCTCGTTGTCATACGAATGACAGCTATGCCCCGCACCCCGCCTCGTTGCCCCTTGCTGGAGCGCTCAGGCCGTGCCACAGATGAGCCTGACAAGCAAATGAAAAACTGTACAAAAGAGTCTCGTATTTTGTATATTTTGTGCATGCGATGTATGCGAGAAATAAATGAGCATTAAAAACATATACTCTGATCAACTGCCAATGATCAACTAAGAGATGCCCTATAATGAGCGCATTTGCTTGGGGGTTTTACCTAAAGTTGTTTTCTAAATGAAAATCCGAGATATATTTAAGTAAGACAAAAAGGTCCAGTTTGAGATTGTTTTAAGTTGCTTTAAGTAGCATCTGAATATGTTTGATGTAAGAGATTCGTTATCAGAAAAATGCCAAAGTATCTTGGCCTATACTTTACTTTAATAACTTTAAGAATAATTACTATTTATATAGTTCACATTCGTGACATTATATAGATATATGTGAAATCTTTTACTTAATTCATTTTATTCTCAATTTGATTGCCCATTCGTATACTCATTAACTGGGGGCAGGGTATTCAATGAGGAGTTGTCGCATTTGTTGTGAATCAATGAAATGCCAGGCAGTGTCAAAAGTGACAGCACCTCGACGTTGCATGCCACATATGTATATAGTACACCCACACACACATACAAACATACACACTGACAAGGACTGACTGCTCTGTGGCTGTGCTCCATTAACCAAATAATGCACTTTAAGGTGAGCGCATTTATTTACAGCATTTTTTGCTGCGGCCAAATTGTGACAGTGATTTTTCATGACGTGCATGTTGATTTAAATACAGTGACAAATCAGTGCAGTCGCTCGATTTAACGAACCGCAACTGGCGCATCACTCATACGCACTGTTTGCCTCTCGAGATGGTGCGATTGGCATGTGAAGTATATGTACATATATATATATTGCGAGTCGATCCATGGGGGCTCGTCATTAAGCACTGCCAGCGTTCATTTATAAGAGCTAATGCTAATGCATTTCGCATTAATTTCCAAGCACGACAGTTGGCAGCAAGATGCATGCACGAAGATGAAAATGAATTGCTCGAAATTAGTTCAAACGCATTTGACGTTTTCTAAGTTTGGCGTTAAGTTTGGGCTGCCGACACGTGCGTGGCATGACGACGCGAAAGGGGTGGGCGCTCTGGCATTAATAGTTATACAACAACGGACATATTGATAAATGAGCGTATTTTCGAAGCGCTATTTGGGGCTGGAGTTGCAACCGAGTCGCAACAACAACAACAACAACAACAACAACAACACCACACGTTCAACTATTTCAATGGCAAATGGCTGAGGGGGCGGAGGAGGAGAAGGTCTGGGGCGTGGAGCATCAGCGTTTGCTGCGAAAAATGACTTTAGTGCCAAGTGTGAGAATTTTCAGTATTTGCTGTATACACATACACACACATACACACATACACACACACACACACACACGCACGTCCACATGGGGTGAGAAACAAATGCTTGCAAATATTTCTGCAGCTGTGATTCCCTCCACTTGCTGCTGCCTCTCGCTTAGCCACACACAACAACAATCGAGGGAGACAGAGAGAGAGAGAGGGAAGAGGGGGGCACACTTGTGCACAGCGGATTCATTCCACCATCGAATGCGCCACAATGAGTCAATTTTTTAACATTTATTTGACAGAAATTTTCATTTATTTTGCTTAGCTTATTTCAGCGCGAACAAAACAGGAAAAGCAACAACAACAACAGCAGCGAAAAAAAGGAGAATTTAATTAAATTGAAATTAATTTGACAGGATATTGCAGGCAGCGGCAGAACTATTAATAACACCACCATGTGAATGTGAATGTGAATGTGAGTGTGAATGTGGGTGTCTGAGTCTGAGTGCCGCTGTGAGTGCATGTGAGTGGTGTGCTGCTGTGGCAAGACAAATGCGCGCCAAATAAATTCTCATGTTGCGCTTTTGAAGCTGCCCGTCAAAATTGCAGAGGCGAAGCCAAGCAAGAGCCACAGCTACAGACAGTCAGAGATACGGACGTGAGAGTGAGCGCTGGATCGGGGGGAGGGGGAGTTACCAGCCAGCCAGGAGCTCGGCTAGGCGCAGCAATAAATCATTGCATACACTACGGCGCACAGAGCGAAATGTTTTCGCTAGCTGCGCACAGGCGGCGCGACGGCACATAATTAATTAAATTTCACTTTTAACAGGACAGCCATTCAGGAAGAACAAAATTATCACACATACGCCAACTGTGGTGCAATTGAGCCCGGCATTGACATACGCGCCAACAGATAGAACCAATAAATTTTGGAGCACCACAAAACGTGCTCCACATACAATTGGCGTGCCTCGCGCCATGTGCTAAACAAAACGTACAGACTTTCACTTAGGTGCGCTATAAATCGCGTGTTGCCCACATTCGCTGTGTCGCCCGGGTGCCTTTTCGGTGCGCTTGAATGCTGACAGCTGTGCGGCAAGGCTTGGGCGCGCCCAAGGCGGTCGGCGGCTCAACTGGGCGTGGCATGTCATTTAAAGGTTGTCGCCGGCCAAGAGCGAGCACCAAATGCCACGCGCCGCAACGTGCTTAACTCAAATAAATAACAAACATTGGCGGACAGCCACCAAATTTATGGCCAACCAGAAACAAGTGAAACGTTTAAAGCCCAACTTCAGCTGGCGCTCGAAAATGAGGAGAAAGCCTTTCGAGCAGCCTCAGCTTTAAAATTGTGCCAGAATTCAACCGAGTGACTGCCATGGCTGAATGGACAGCTAGGATTGCGAAGCCTGCCGGGCTCGACTCGGACGGGCTCGGCCCGGCCTGGTCCTGAGTGAGCAGACGACAATCATAGCTCAAGTGGGTGGCCACGTTGAGCTGTCGTCTCCAGCGTGCACATCATTGGGCATTAGGTATGCATGCCATTGCGCATTGGCGGAATATATGAGCCATGGGGCGGTCGCAGTGCAAAAATTGTTGAGCAATGCGCCCAGAGACAATGATGGGCGAGGACGATCGAGCGGGTGGCGGGTGGCGGGTGGCGGGCTGAGCAGCGATGCGTAGCGCCAAATGGTAGCCTCTGCCTCGATAATGAAGTTAAAAATTCCATACATACAAACACAGAATGACTGACAGACAGACGGCGGACAGAGGGACAGACGAACGGACTAGAGCTTAAACGTGGCACAGAGACAAGCCTGCAGTTGTTTTTGCTGATGCTTTCATTGCTGGTGTCGTTGTCGTTGCTGCTGTTGTTGTTGTTGTTGCTATGCGGCATTTGGCGTTGGTATTTATGAGTACGTTGTCCTTGATATGCGTGCGGAATTACTAAATGTCCCTGAGTTGACACTAACTCACACGAACATACGGACGACACTCACACACACACACACACCATCAGCCTTTCATTCATTCATTCATATACAAACACACTCGCTTCCATTTGCCTGCGTCTGAACTGTTGCTTAACATCGACTGCAATATGCTTGCCAGCCACGCCCACATCAGCAGCAGCAGCATCAGCTTCAGTTCCCTGGGTAGCTGCACATGAACACCTTTGCACATTCTTAACGAGTGTAAACCAAAGAATATTCGACAATATCTAGATTAAGTAGACACTCAGTCCTTAAGCCAAGTGCAAGTACAATGGGCTGTCAATGGAGCTAGAGGATGACACACATACATGCAAATACATTCACAACTAATTGGCACACTCTCAGGCAGAGTATTCAATGGTCGTCATTGTCAGCTCTTAATTCCCATCTAGCTGACTTCTCTGCGTCTGCTTCTGCATACATATTTTTTATCTCGAACGTGCAGCTATGCCTGGGCCGGGCTCGAAATTTAAATAGAAATAGCATGTTGATATTATTCGATGTAGGTTTTTATTTAATTTAATATCCGACTCAAGTGTGTTTGCATCTTTATCTCTCTCTCTCTCTCTCTCTCTCTCTGTGTGTCTGTGTGTGTGTGTTTTCCTTCCATAAATACATACATATGTATTTTAATTTATTTGTATGCCAGCAACAAGCTGCTGCGAAACTAATACCAACAACAACAACAACAACAATAATGATAGCAACAACAGCAAGTAAATCTACTTGACAGCTCTTGAGGCTTGCCTCGAGTAGTGGCACTTCCATTACAATCCCAGTTGCAAGTGACTCTCGGTGTAAGCTCTGCAAGGATGCGAAACAATGTCGATGGGAGTGCTGCAACATTGTCATGCTCGAAAGTGTGCTGCATTTTATTCGCTCGCTCTCTCTCTCTCTCTCTCTCTCTCGATTGCCAGCAAGTAGTCCCAGTGCTTAGTTGCGTATACGCACCGATAGCCGGTGTTAGTGCACAAAAATCACAATTTCAGCTAGACAAATAAAGTGCGACGCGCTGGGATATGAGCGTGGCAAACGCAACCATAGCACAACTGACACTAGACACGCCCCCATGCCCGCCAATGGAGTGGGGCGAGGGGCGAGGGACGGTTGAGTGCCAACAAGTGTAAGTTGGCTGCTCGGCTGATCAGCTAAGTGAATTTAACAAGTCAAGTGACTTGAAAGCCAATGCTTACTTGTCTGTGTGTGTGAGTGTGAGTGCGTGTGTGAGTGTGTGTGCGGTTTGGGGGGGAGGAAAAGGGGAAAGTGTGTGCTGGTGTGGCACCTGGCAGATCTGTACTTCAGCTGGCGCACGAAATCAAGCAGAAGCAGAAACCAATTTGTGCGAAAACACAAAGGCATCAGGGAAGAAATGAAATTGGCCAAAAGGGGTGCCTGGCGTCGAGCAGTTGGATTTTGGGTAAGTGGAAAATGGCAAATGGAAAACGGAAAACGGGGGAAACAGCACTGCAAATGCAAAGGCAACGGCAAAGGCAAACTTTTTAAATCGTCGCAAAGTCGAAAGTAATAAATTGTGTGACAACTTTTTTCATCCATAAGAAAACTTGGCACCGGAATTTTAATTCAATCTGACCGAAGCCCAGAGTAAAAAAACTAAGACAACTACAACAAAACAAAAAAAAATTCAAGCGTCAGAGCCAAGGTTCAGCCACAATGAAGCATCTCAAAATTATTTAAACGGAAAAATAGTTTCAACTGCAGGTGTGTGTATATGTGAGTGCTTGTGTGTGTGTGTGTGTGTGGGTGTATGTGTTTACTGTTTTGCGGTGCACTCAAATGCTGTACGGTTAACCGGCTCGGGCAGGAGAAACTAACATTATTTGATCCACATAAATGAAGCCCAAAGCCAGTGGGGCATGCAACAGCCAAGCCCTGCCTAGCTGCACTGTGCGTGGGTGTGTGTGGGTCTGCGTGGGTGTGTGTGCAAGGTTCGTTGGCTACTCAACGTGAGGGCGTGCGACTGCGTCTATTCCTGAGGTTGAGGCTGCGGCTGCGGCTGAATGTGCGCCGCAGTGGAAATGCACCCGAATAAACACAAAATTTATATGAACACATGGGAGCTGTTGGGGTGCCTGCAGTCGCGCCCTCAACTCTGGCCGCACCACCCACAAACACACACACACACACACACACACACACATGCACATGCACAGTGGCACACTTTCACAGAATCAGCATACGTGTGTGGCAACAAAAGAAATTTTGTCGTTTCACAAATTCCTTTGCAGTTAAAAGGGGTTCGTGGCTTTAACCCGCACTGAGGTACGTTTGCCTTTATGAAATGAAACTGAATAAGTGCTTAACTATTGTTGAAAGATTAAATACCCTATTGTGGCATTTGCAGTTATGTATAAAATTACTTCTGCTGTAGCAATTAATAATTAACTTGATTAAGAATTTATGGATTGGGTTTATGTGCTTTGAGTACAAAGTGGGTTATTCCTTTAATTTCTTGCATGTATTTAGCCTTTTAACTCTTTTAATATTCCTTATTATTTATTTTGTTTATTAAACTAATGTTTTAGTTGACAAAAATGATAGACTTTAAATTTTCAATGAGCATAAATAGAGTAAAGTTGATAATATAACAAAAATTCATTAAAGTGCAAAATAAAAAGGGGAAATATAATTTTATATTTAATTAATTAATTTATTGATCTATTTATTTTTTATTTTTTTATATTTATAATTTTTTTTGAAAATATTTATTTATTTATTATTATTTTTTATTTATTATTTTATTTATTATTTATTATTTATTTATTTTTATTATTTTTTTTATTATTATTATTATTATTTTTTATTTTTTTTTTTTATTTTTATTTTTTAAGGAACTTAACCAAACCGCTTTTCTGCTTATTTTATTTTTTTAATTTTATTTATATTTATTTATTTACTTATTATTTTGTTTTTTTTTTTCTTATAATATATATACATATATTTTTTAAGGAAACCCGATTTTCTGCTGATTGGTTTTTATTATACACCAATCTGACCAATCTGTGAGTTATCTAGTTAACAATTTATAATCATACAAAATGATACCACCTATATACCCATTGCATTACCTACTTGCAAAGTATATTAGTGAGCCCCGAAGCCAAAGAGAAACAACGTTTTACAAATAGATTTTCATTTTTCATCTGAGCAAATCGTTTTGCATGGCACAATTTTGTGCGCTTTGTTCCTCGCTCGGCATCGGCGGCAGCCATAGAAATATTGTTTTCGGAGTGGGGCAGAGAATGCCAGATATACACCAGTACAAACACACACACACACACAGACACACCTACACTGAGTTTATGCGACTCATCAACATGAAAACTTTTTTGATTGACCAAAAGTACGGCGTCGGAGTTATGCAGTGCAGCTCAGTCAGAGGTCGCCAGGGAGCGCTTTTGACAAATGCGGCTCATGTTGTTTGGCCTTTGGCATATTAATGCCAAAACATGGTTTACTTCCTCCACAGGTTGCTGCCTAAATGCAAAACTTTCTCTTCAATCTCATTCGCCCAGCAATGGTAATGCTCTGATTTTGGTATTATTTTTGTTTTTTGTTTTGTTATTTGTTATTTGGCTATACTCTCTGTTTATAAAATAGACAGGGTCGGAGATTTGAGTTTTGTTGTTGCGAATTGCAGCAGAGATTAGATACTCGACTGACTAAATAATTATTCACACTCAGGCACAAATTAAAGCTTTCATATATAGAAAATCAAACATTAATTCTTTTTCTGCTTCAATTAGTTATTCAATTTGTAGATATCGGAAAATAAATTTTTCTATTTATCGTAAAGCCAATCAAAGTTGCTGGCGTAAACTTAATGCAAGATCATTTATTACTTTCGCAAATATAACAAAGTAAAACTTAATTCAAGATCAACTTGTGGAAAGTCTAGTCAATCTATATATATGATTTATTATTTTTTATTATATGGCAAATATATATGACAAATATATTTTCACTATTATTAATATTGATTATTATTTTATTTACTCAGATTAATTTTTTATATAATATTTTAAAATATATATATGCATATCAATCACTTATTTTAGAGCGCAATCCAGAGTATCTCTTAATCATTCATTTGCATGCCAAGTAATTTTTTTCAGTTTTCTTCTTCTTATTTGCTTTTCAGCTCCGTTTGCGCAATGGGCACATAAAACTCAATTGGGTCGTTAAATGTAAAAATTGTGATAAATAATCAAATTACACGCATTTGATGCTCGCCAAGATTTGACGCTTTGAATTTTTATGCCGCAGATTTTCGGCTTCCCATTTGAGGCCGTTCGGCACGCTGACGAGGCGCATTATTTATAGCCAGCCGTCGATGTTGGCTAAAGCGATTATTAGGCCCATTTGGTATTGGTTAATAATGCAGAGGGCGCAAGTGATTGGCTTGTGGCTTCTGGTCTCTGGCTTCTGCACTTGTGTGGCTCGGGGATCTTGACCTATAAATTGTATTACGTTTTCAATTAGCACGCCCCTTTTCACTTGTGACAGGCGTCCTTTGAGTGCTTGGCGACGTCTCGAATTTCTCATTAAAACTAACTAATTTCATGCGAAATGCCAAACGCTGGCGAATTTTCTGTTGCCAATCAATGTTGGTGTGCGAATCCCGCTGTTGTGCGTAACAGGTAAATTTAAAGCCAGCACCGCATGACTCAGTGTGTGTGTGTGTGTGTGTTTGTTCTCGTCGCTTGTCACTTTAACAGATTAAACAGTGCTGCCGTCAGTGGCATGTCGAGCCGTCGCGTCGGCTGTTGATGTCGTTATGTATTTGATGGCCAAAGTTGTTTGTGCATAGCCATTAAACAGAGAGACAAAGACAGCCACCCCTGCCCACCCCCTGCTCCCTTTCAATGAAATATTTTGCTTGGCAGGTGGAAAAAAAAAATGTCAAAGGACAACATGATTCAAGGATAACGATTCAGCTTGTCTAGTCCCACACGAAAAGCTCTTGGCGCAATTAACAGTTAAATGGCTATGGTAATCATGACTTTACCAAGCATGCGATAATGTTGTATTGGTATTTTAATTAGCTGTAAACATATCAGCACCCCAAATGGCCAGCCACGGTCTGCTCTTTGATGTGATCTTGACACGGCCCGGCTGACATCCAGCATTCTAACGTAGTGCGTCAGCGCTAAAAGCACACAGCTCGCGGCTAAAAGTTAGCATTCACATTGCCTGCGGCATCGCCATCGACATCGGCATCAAAATCAAAGTCAGCGGGCCATTGGTGACACTGTCATGGGGCATGTGAAGGCGTTATTTGATACAGGAGGCGTCAAAGCGTTGACAGTTTGCACATTTCTTTCTCTTTTTTGCTCTCCCTCTCGTAACTCGCTTAGTGTTAGTGGCATCACTTCATGTTGTTGTTGTTGTTGTTGTACTAACAGCTTACAGCAAGCACTTGACTGCCTGTCTATTTTGTCATCGGCATTTCGGGGCTTTTAAGCGCTCGATCAAAGGTGAGAAATTCATTTGGTTCGCTTGGCTTGCCTCTATTTGTGCTCAGCACTTGGATATACATATATACACATACATACGAAAACTTATGAGCTAAGTGAATGTCTAATTGATTGCGATAAACGGCGCGTGTATCGGCTCTCCTTTACTTATAGATCGCCACATCGGGCCTCGCAGCTCTCCTGCGTGCAGAATCGATTGCGATTGCCGTTGCAGCCTTTGTAGGTGAAGCGTCGACAGGCTCCCTTGTCATAATACCAGCGGGTCAGGGCCTTGGTCTGGTCCTTACTGTTGCAGTAGTTGCCCTCGTTACGGCCCACATAGCAGTTAACATTGTCTATAAACGGAAGGGAGAGAGAGAGAGAGAGAGAGTGTGAGAGAGAGAGCGTGCTGTTTAATTAAGCAACTAATTGGATAATCGATTTCATAATTTCATATTAAAACTATTCATAAGTTCTTTGCTTCAATTAGTTCCAACTCCCTGCGCCACCCGCCCATCCATGTGCCGGCATGCGAATAGCCTCATTTGCTGCTATTCAATTTGGTTACGCGACACGACAAGCGGATTACGCATACAATACACACATACATACACACAAAATATTTCATAAATTCGGCTGGCAAAAAACGAAAATAATCTCTACACCAAATGGCAAATATGACTGACAACAAACAGTTTTGGCAGTGGTTTGTCAAGCAGCGGCTGCAAATTCAAGCGAATTGCCGAAATTGGCCAAAACTATTTCGTTCCTTCAATAATTGTTGGAGCTGACAGCAAAGGTAGCAATTATATATAAATTATATGTATATATAAATGTCTTATGGTCTTATAGGTATACAATATTTATAAAGTATTTGCTGTATAAAAACAAAAAATAAATGAAAACTCAGCTAAAAAAACTGCCTAAATTTAAATGAAATAAATGACTCACAACAAATTCTTTTCCAGAAAATTTGTCGTACCAATTACTATAAAAAATACTATATTATTGCCTAATTTCAATATTTTCTGCTCTAAATCAAATCCCCCACAACCCAGATCAAAGCAGCTCTAATGAGATTTTTGTTGATAATATATTCCGACTATATATGTAATTTCAATGGCCTATTTGTCTCCTGATATGCATGTCATACTTTGTAATGGACTGCATTGCATTGATTCACTTACTGAGCTCCTTGCATGCGTCGTCTCCGGATCCGGCTGCCTCAATTCCAACGGTCTGAGTCAACAGTAGGACAGATATAAGGCAGACAAGTGCCAGAGATATGAAACTGAAATTGATTTTCAAATTCATAATTTTTCCTTCTGTTTTCACGTCGCGCAGCACTCAGTGAAATGCAATTGAATGGGCAACAGCGAGCGAAATGTCTCGGCGAGTGCTCCAATAGTTTCGTTGTTTATTTTAAGTAATTTGCGCTACTTTGACACAAACGCGACGTGGTCCAACGAACCGAGCAGACTGAACGCTGGCCGGGGCATACTTTTAGCTTATATACGAAATGCCGGAAATTGTGACAAAAAAAAAAAGAAAATTTGTTCCCGAAGCCCAAAGCACGAGCATGCGGCTGTTCCCATTCTCTGAATACTATTTGTTTTTCTGTTTTTTTCTTCTTTTTTTCAAAATATTCTTTTATTTAGATTTGTTGTTTGTCTCCACTTCGAAATTTCGAAAATACTCTGAACAATTGTCCAACTGACCAACAGCTGATACAGACTCTCATCCATTCGGCCATCCATGCAGCCATCCATCCATCCATCCATCCATTTATACAATCAGCCAGTGTTCGACGGTTTATATCCATCATAGCTAAGCAGGGGCAGCTATTTTCGGTCGAGAAATGTATTTGGCGGGGTCCGGCAATCGCACTCAGCGTTATCGCCAGGCGTTTACTTTGCGCTCGTTTGCATAATTTCCAACTTATTGAATATATTCCACATAATTAATTTTAATTATTTCTGCGCTCGCTTTCCTTTGCTCGAGCATTTGAATTAATTTGCAAAAGGGAAAAGGAAAGGCAAAAGGGTCGGCCATGGATCCAGTTAAGGGTTCGCTGCCATTGTCTCTAATTACAATTGGGCGGCATTTGTTTTAGATTTTTCAATGTCGAAAAAGAATTTCTCCCCATTGACAAGTGGCCGGGACTTTCGAATGATGTCAAGAGGCGAACGCGCAAATCAATCTTAATTTCAAATTTAATTTGCCAACTCATATCGATGGGGGGACACATATATATAGATTTTAGTGCGTCAAGGACTGACGCAAGAGATTGAGTTGGAGTAATTGGTCCAACATGTCGTATGATTAATTGGCCTGCAGTGCATAAGAAATGTGCTAATGGAAAAATGCGCCATGAGCAAGGGCAACATTAATGAGAATTTCACCCGCTGCTGGGTTACCCCACATACACATATGTATGTCAGCTCTGCGAGCATTGCCCCCCACGGCAATGTTGAGCAAAATGTCAACTGACTTTTTAATTGGACGCTCGGCTTTCAGCGCATTCTTCGCATTGGATATCTCAGCTGTAGTTGGGGAATCATCGAAATTACAGCAAGCGCAAGCAAGGGGAAACAACGACCTCCAAAACGGAAGTCTTAACGTGCCAGGTATACAGAACCAGTCAACTGGAAGAGCTTTCAAGTTGCCAACCTGTCAAAGCTGGCCGCAGCAGCAGCGGCGCGCGGCGCCAGACTTTTGAGCGCACTGCCCGTGATTAGTTAGTCAAAGGACGAACCGGTGGCGTATACGTGATGTATCAGCGGCAGTAAATCAATACGTACTTAAATGCGGCTCACACTCAAACGATATGATTTAGCGGAAAAAAGAACCAAAAGCATATAAAAGAAGCAAAAATAACAAAATAAACAAGCGCAAGGATGTTTTCTCAGTCGAACCACCTCTTGACTGTAGTATACTCTGTTCAGGGTATGCGAGATATTGTATGTTCGCTCGATATTATTTTTTATGTGTTTTGCTCGGCTTGTTTCGCCGGCAATTTACATAATATTTATGAAAACTTTTACATGTTGGTAACGATTCCCGAGCCCACAGCGAGAATTAATTTCTCTCCAATGCAAACTTCATATAAATATTTTACTTAGCATACTCCTTAGCACTCCGCCAACAGGGTATATATGAAAAGAAAGAAAAACAACATAAGAAAAAAAAAATATATATATATAAAAGCGTCCGTTGACTTCAGCATTTCCTATAGTCCGCCACGTAATGTAATGCCGTAATTTGTGATTTTCCACTTGTTTTGACAATTTGGTGATTTTCTGATTTTTCGTATTTAATTTTGACGGACTTCTAAACGCACTGGACCAAAAGTTATTTAATGGCTGCACTTGAACGTGCCGAGAGCCGATGCCGATGGCGATGCCAAAGCCAGACTCAGAGCCAGAGCCAGTGGCAGTGCCAAAGCCGCCATACCTTTCGAATACTCGACAGCCTTTACGCTGACGACACTCGCAATGCGGGGCCATAAAGTAATGGGCTTAAACTGGGGCAGCTTCTGGTCGTTTGTCATTAACCAAATACTGCAAATTCTTGCGAATTCTTGCAAATTCTACCTTAAATTCCTCAACATTTCCTTTTAACGTCGGTTATGTTTTATTACATTTCTTTGCTCTGCTTATTTTTGTTCCGTTTTCCTTGACGAATCTGTTTGACTTAAAGTCGCCCTCAGCGCGCTGCTTGACTTGTCCGCAAATTGAGGAAATGAAACATTTGAATGATTCACTTCCGGCCTTTGTTCAGCAGTTCGACATTTCCATAGCTACCCAAAAAGAGTTGCTCTTCCCCCTCCCCCCATGCTTAAGTCGATTCACAATGTAAAATATGTAAGTTCCAAGGATTAGGTCTGTTGCCAGGCTGGGCAATGTTTTACAAAACAAAATAAGTCGAAATTAAGCGCTTCATTTGGAGCTCTGGGCCCGGCTCCTGCTCCGGAGCTGTGTGAGCCCATCGATATGTTGCAACTGCCTAATATCGATCTCAATGAATCGGAACAGCTGAATGGCGGGCAGTTTCTTACGGCACATTGGCATAGTGACAATGAAATCTGTCCACATTGCCGCACAACAATCGAGAGGTCGATAGTCGAGGCGGGCCCCAGCAGGTTGGTGGCTCTGGCTTGGCAGTGTTTAAGTAAAAATTTTACAATTTGCAATAAAAATTCCAGTTTTGCTTTTCGGAATTCAGTTTATGGTCGCCTCTTGCGACAGGCTAAGCGCTGCTAGCTCGCTCGATTGTGTCCTTGTGCAGCACTGAAAGATCCGGTGGCTACCCGCTCGAAGCTCTCAGCCAGAAAATTATTATGCGTCGAAGAGACCGCGTGCCGTGCGGACTCCGGCTGACTCCGGCTGACTGTGGCTGCGGCCCAACAACAATTTAATAACAAAACATATTTCGCTTGCATGCCAAAGAAGCTGTAGAGGAATGCGCTGTGAACGAAAATCGAATGTGCCCATCACTCGCCCCATCCATGTAGCAGAGTGTACACTGCACACAGCACATTTTAAAGCATTGACATTTGGCAAAGGCAAAGGCAAAAGCAAATCCATTGCTGGCCCATTGCGAGTTATGTATGACTTGAACGCTGAGGACAGTCCGTGTGATGTTGATTTCACTCATTTCCGACTCAAATGGATTTTGATTGTCTGCCCGGGCCCGGGCCCGGGCCTGGGCCCAGTCTGGCTCCGTTCAGGCCCGTGATGGCTGGAACGTGTCTGCCATTTGTCTGCACACTCGTTTGGCAGCCGCTACCAAATGACTTTCTTTTCCTTGGCCCCTTAGTTGGTCGCCGTTCGCTGTTGGCCATTGGCTGTTGGCTGTTGCTTGTGAGGCCATTAGGTTTTATTGTAATGATTTCTATTACCACACAGCCACTGCGGCTGTTGTTTTTGCTGCAACTTGCAGTTGGCTGTTGGCAGTTGGCAGTTGGCAGTAGTTGGCAGCTTACGTGGCCATCGCGCTTAATGAGTAGTTATTTCCGCTTATATATCTTGATAATGCCAAGTCGTGCGAACAGCGCCTTTTGTGGTAATCGACTCTGTGCCGAGACACGTTCCCATATTAATTGCTCTTTATACTCGCATTCGTGTAAATTCATTAGCATGAATGCTTTCTAATTGAATTTATGCATAATTTATTTGTAATGATATGCGAAATTTGGCCATATTTATGCACAGTCCGCACACACATAAACATGCTTCAATCTACTTATAATATTATATATATAAATATCTCCTTTGTTTCTCCTTTTTTTGCTGCGCACTTGAATTTATGAATTTCATTTTGTGGCTGTCACAGCAGCGATAATAAAATAAGCCCGAGTTTGTGGCAAATGCACACGAAAATTATGTTGTTTTTTGTTTCCCTTTCATTTCATTGTTCTCCCTTTTTTTTTTTTTAAATGATATACATAATTAAATTTAAAGTGCTTTTATTTTGCATTTAAATAGGGCTGCCAGCTATCATGGAAATCTCATTTATTCTGTGAAGTTTTCCTCTTTTTTTTTACAATTTGCAGCAGCTCTAGTCCGATTATGCGATTACAAATTTATTATAACTTTGCTGTTTGCTGCAGCTCTCCAGTTGAATCAGCGAAATCGATTTGAGACTCGCTCGGCAAATGCAATTTGAGCGCGTTTGCTTGATTTGGGTGCTGGGGTTTCGCTCAGCTCGTGCCACATGCGAATGATTATCAATTTGCGAGATTGTGATTGTCGTAGAGAATAAGTGTGAACCACAGTGCAAAGTAACTAATCTCTTGGTCAAAGAATTTTGATTTTGGATTGGTATAAAAAAAAGGCTTATTTTTTAGGCAAGCTTAAAAGTATGCTATAAATATATGTAGAAAATTTAGAAAAAATATATGCGATTCATAAAGTCAATCAATGGAGACTAAGAGAGGTCACTGTCGAGCTCCGTATGATTTTATAGACATAATTTTAAAAAATATATTTATATTAAATTATATGAATACTTTAGTTTATTGAATTTAACTTTAACTTCAGTTCTTCACATTCTCAAATGAATTCTTGTACATTGTGGATACAATTTTCTAGATTTGCTCCTGTGCACTCAACAGTTGTTCAATGGCCATATATTTGTGCAGGATAAGCAGGACACACTGCATAAATATATAAATAAATTTAAAGACAAAATTAATAAAATCTTGAGTTAAAAAAAAAAAGAAAAAAACTTAAATAATTTCAATAAATTCTAATTAACAACAACTGATCATTGTTGCTCTTTCACAATTTCAACATACCTTCTCAGCATGCCAACCACGGTGCAGCACTCCGTATGCTCTACAGCAAATCGAGAGCGCAAACAAACACATGGAAATTGAAGTCGCCTGATAGAGATATTGGTCGCTTCCCTCTGCCGCTGCCGGTAAGTGGAGCACAGCGAGCATCTGTTTGCTCGCAGTGATTAATGTAGCCAAAATGTATTGATGTTTGTCAATTGATAAGATGGCTGTATTTAAATTAAACTATCGTCTGCTGCAGTTTCCCACGGCTGCCCGTTGGCCGTTGACCAAGTTGGCAGCAAGCGCTTTAAAGAGTTGCAAAAGTTTCAAAATGAATGACTAGAATATACCCTGCGTAGTGACTATACATCTGCCATATGATATCGACTTTTAAGGCTGACAAAAGTAAACATTCCCAGCAAGAGCTATAAAACTCGCTGTCTGACTGCGCTCCGGGTGTGGAGGAGGGAGAGCCAAATGAAACTTGGCAAACTTATGCAAATGTACATGCAACAAAGTTGTAAGCTTGTTTGCCTGCTGGTGATTTATATGGCCAAGACCGCGAGCTCGCCAGCATTCATTTCACATTCGCCCCTCGGTTAGTTATAAATAATGCGATGAACATAACGTGAAAACGGCAGTTCGAAAAAAACAATGCAAATGAACTTCGACTTTAAAGTTGCGTATACGCAGCCTATTTATATTCAAATATTAAATAATCGTTTGCATTTGAAACAGAGCCACAGAATCATCTTACCATGCCAATGCCCTTCATAGCCTCGCGCAGCGGCGGAAAATGTTGGCTTTTATCGAATTTGGCACAAAAGTGCCGTGAAAGCGTTTTACAAATGGCCAACAACTGTTGAAGTTGCGCGAACGTGATTACACTTGACAAAAAAATAGGACGAAGAAGAAGAATACATATATATAAAACAAATATGTGAAGCGCGGATTAGAGATATTTTTGTAAGTGAATTCGGTAAATATTATTATTATATTTTTAATAAATTATATAGAGTCTTACCCATTCGTTTCTCTCTGTGTAGTCGGATGCCCGTAAGTGTTTTGCAGCTAGTTAGCGTTGCGAGCTGCAACAATGCAAATTTGAAAAACTTGTTAATGTTTGATAAGATATATAAGTAGAGTTAACTGCAACAAAAGTGCATGCAACTAACAAAAGCGTTTGTTCTCTATGGAACTTGTTTTCACAAGTAGCTTTCATGTTTTTGCATTGTTTCGCATTTTGTGGGAGCATACATACATACATATATACAATTTCCAAAAATTTAATATTAAATATTCTATGCCACCTATTGACTGCACAAATATCAAGCTTGTTTATTTAATACATCAAATAGCCGATGCTTTGGTGGTAAGGCTAATTGATATCCCTTTGAGGGCAGCTGCACGTTTGACTTTGCGTTGCATAATTAATATTGCTTGCAACGGCAACTGCAACTGCAACTGTCTTGTGGCTGAGCAAATTGCATATTGAATGTCATTAATAATCAATTGTATTCAATAAACACACTCTCGTTTATGTGTGTGTGTGTGTGTGTGTGTTTCTTGCATGCTTTAACTACGAAAATCGTTGCCTACTTTCGAGCGCTGTCTGCACGTGGTTTAAACTTAAGCAAGACGCCATAATATTGTTTACGCCCAGTTTGGCTATTAATGTGACGCCAATCCACTTCAGTTAACACGAAAATCAATTTCCACTGCAATCCATGACAGACATTTGCTGGTTTCACTGCCGCAGCTCCTGCTGCTCCTGCTGCTGCTTGCGCTTTTCATAACTTAAGAATGGGGGAATGTCATTATTTGCATGTGCATCAATGTATTCACATTTGAATGTGAGCGACTGTATGACATTCTCAGTGTATGTGTGAAAATGATGATTTTCGCTTAAAAGAGGAAAATACTCATTTCACATGCGCTGCAATTTCCCCGCTCACTTCAATTATGTAAATTGTGTGTATGTCGAAACCAATTCACACTGCTTGCCAGCATCTCTCTCTCTCTCTCTCTCTCTCTCTCTCTCCACAAACTCTGTGTGTGTGTGTGTGTGCCTGCCGTGTGCTGTTTGCCATTGTGTGAGCTATCACATTATGAAAGTCGATAGGCTACGCGACGTTCCGTCCGTTCATTTCGTTCCTCAACGTTACCTTCTAAAGGAATACACATGCTCCAGCATTTCCAATCGGCTTGTGCATCTGCATTCGCATCTGCATCTGCATCTCCATTCGCATCTGCATCTCCCATCGGCAACAGCAACGGGATTAATGTTGTACATGCAATTAACGTGGCTAGCATAACGGTGCCTGTCGACGCTTGTACTCTGAGCCAAACAATTCGAGAATGGGG
This sequence comes from Drosophila navojoa, assembly GCF_054131105.1. Lineage (NCBI taxonomy): Eukaryota > Metazoa > Arthropoda > Insecta > Diptera > Drosophilidae > Drosophila > Drosophila navojoa. Next base: position 14,195,159 of record NC_142890.1, read on the forward strand.
AAAACCAATGAAAGCAACAACTCGTCCAAAAAGTTGCGCAACCGAAAAGACGAACTCATTATAATTTTCTTCCTCTGCTGTTTCGCTTGCTATTCATTAAATTCGTCCCGTTCAGTCCGCATCTCATGTCCCCTTTTTAGTCATTTAATTTACATGAGCTTCAGGTTCCGTCTCGTGTCCGACCCGTTTTCAGTCTTTATCCGACGCTCAAAGTTTTGGCAGTTACATGCGGGACTTAGTCCGGACTTATTTGCCCTTTCTGGTTGTATATTAATTACTAATATGAAAGTGTTTGGCCTGCTTACCGCGCGCGCAGTGGCAAGTGCTTTAAACTTGGCCAAGAAGTGCTAATTCAATCAATGTGCGCAAATATTGCAAATCGAATAAAGCTGCGCCCATGGATTACTATCCGGAATTCGATTATAGCTCTTGCCAAAATCGAAATTAATTTAACTTTAATTGGCCCTTTGTCTGGAGCTGTGTCCGTGTTTGCTTTGAGTATTGCCAGCCGTCTTAATTGACTGCCACAATCGTGCCAGTCTGGACCGCACAGTGTGGAAGACAACTCGAGTGGACTTTGAAGCTTGGCCTTGCGGCTATTTGTTTACCAGTCTGGCCGAAGGGTTCTTGTGAAAAGCCAAATTGCACTTAAGTGGGTCAGGCATTGAGGCTTAAATGCACACAAATGCTGGCTGCATGGCTTGTTGCTCTCTGCCACTGCCCCGCCTGGTCTGCTCCGGGTCGAAATGAGCCGCAGGCTAGAGCAGCCCAGTTAGCCCAACTCGAATCAGATGGAATCCTAAAGCTAACTTCCACTTGGCCGTAAAAACTAAATGTGTGCTAAATTTTTCAAGCTCCAGTGCAGCGCACGTAAAACCGAAATGTTGCATTAAAAAGTTGTGCAGCAAAGGCAACAAGAAAACAACTAAGAAGGAAAAAAGCCATTCAATTTAATTAGAGGCGATTTTTGGCAACTAAAACTCACTCGAGCTCTGTTTTTATGTGCCACTTTTATGGTGCAAGCTTCATTCGGCATTTGAAATTGAAATGCGCTACACTCCCCGGCCTCATTCCGGCCAACTCATGCGGCAGCCGGCATCTGCTATTGGTTTGAATACCCATTGAAATTCAGGCGAAACGCTCCACGGCAAAAGCCAAAACTTTGCAGCCAGACTAGCGAACATATTGAATGGAAAACAGGTGAGGCCAAGTCAATTTGATGGATCATCAGTTGCCAAAAAAGCACACATACACACACATTTATATATATACGAAAAACCCTCATTTTCGTGACTTCAGAAAAGGTCATTGCAGCCCAGACCCGCCCTGAAGCTACATTTCATATTTTATAAACTGGCAGCTAACATTTCCCATTGATTTGATAAGCTTGGCATGATTTTTGTTTTGCCAGTTTATTATTCGTCTTTCAATTTCGTGCGTTGCCGTTTTCACCTTTCCTACTCTTTACGCTTCGCGCCTTGCCACGCCCCACAACGCAATGCCTCAAAGTACCATTCACCGTGTGGATTTGGAGATGAGCGTTCGGCTCTCTATTTGAAGTCTATCGATTTTGATAGCCCATATGTAACAGCATCGAGTAGATGTAGATGTAGTAGGTGTATAGATGAACTATTTCTATATTATTTAAGAGATTTCTTTAATAAAAAGTTAGCAAAATTTTACCTCCATCTCAAGATAAACATGCAATAATCTAACTGTAGAGTAAATATATATTTTATATATTAGTTAAGATTAGTTAAGTGTAGTCATATACATATATTTCTCAGTGTATTAAATCTTCGTCATCTGATAAAGTTGTCCTTTTGTGGCTCGGCTGCTATTTTGAATACCAATGCTGCGAAAAGTTGGTGGCGTTTCCATTATGAAGACGCAATAAAAAAGTTACTTTATGCGGTGTCTACGTGTGCCGCTCTCTGTCTCGCTCACTCACAGGCCCACTCTGGCCAGGCATATCTCTGTGTGGGTGTGCGCTAAGTGCACCTTGTTGCGGCTGCTAAAATGTAGATTTACCTAAACCTTTCACCTGCTAGCTGCTGCTGCTGCTCCTGCTCCTGCTGCTGCTGCTGCTACCTGGTTGACTGCTACTGGCTGGCTGCTTGATATTTGCGTTTGGGTCTCCGATGTTATTCTGACACTGGCAGCAGGCAGCAAGCAGCAGCTCGTAAAAGGCTCTCACGCTCACCTGTGAAATGCAAATGTAACGCCTGCATAGCAATGAAGTTGTGGCCCATCATTTATTGGCAGCCACACACACACACACACACACACTCACAGAGACAGAGTGAAAGATGTACTATATGCATTGTATTTGGATTTCAAACAATGGATATTGTATACAAATTGCAGGCGGCATTGCCGGCAGCAACTGCTTAAAGCCGTCTGCCACAGTCGCCCGACAGGTTAAAGCCACTGACACGATGCTAAGCAGGATGTTACGCTTAGGTGTAATTTTTGCATTTAGTCTTCAATTTGTGCACGAACTGTGCAAAGTTCGGCGTCTTAAATTTTTATTGCACGAAAAAGCGGAATCCTTGGTAATTGCTCTCCGGGCGCATATAAAAAGATGTGTAGCCAAGTAAGCAGAAGCAGCTCATTGGCTTCCCACATGGCTCGGCACGCAAACTATTACAAGCTTGTCTAATGCGCCCTGCCACACATACGGCCGGCCGGTATACATTCCTGTTTTCTTTTTGCTTCTTTTCCCGGATATCTGTCTTGTTCTTCTTGTTTGCTTTTTTGCTTTTTGAAGAGCCCCTTGATAGCTCGTTGCGCAGTCACCAGCCAGCCAGCCTGCCTGCCAGCCAGCCAGCCAGCTGTGTTGGCGTTGAGCCGGAGCTAACAGTAATCTGTGCGCCGTGTGCTGCAGCAGCAGGTGTTAACTGGTGGCCGGTCCAGGTGTGCTCAAACATTTGTTTACCTCCCAGTTGCCAGGCAGCTCGACTCTCTGAATTAAGCGCCTTTACTGCCCCTGGCCAAGTTGGTGGCAACTTTTGGTCTAATTGCTAACGAATTTGAGTGCGGCATTCAATAAAGTGCGAGTGCTCCCGCTCCCGCTCCCGCTCCTGCTCGAGCTCTTAAACTTCAACAGCCAGTTCATAATTCAAGCAGCAACTTTTGGCTACAATTGTGAATTGACAAGCTTATTAATCGCCTAATCGGCTTGCAAAGTTTCATGTAAATCGACTGAATTAAGACATGCCATGGGGGTCATGGGGGCCATGGGCGCTGCGTGGCCTGGGAGTTGCCTAGGGAGGGGTCCTGAAACTTTTCGCTTTCGTAGACTGCCAAAAACTTTTCGATAATTGCGCTCGAATGGCCCTTGACTAAAAGGGTTGCCGCACCATTCAGGGGCCAGCATTGGCTTGAACTTGGAACTCGGAGCAATCCGTCGTTTGCCTTTGTGGCTGGCTGGCGACTGTGCCAAATTGTTTTCATTTTGGGGCTTAGCTTTAATGAAGGGCCAGCCACGGAAAAAAAAGGCTAATGACTAGCGCACAACGGACTGATGATGCTCACTGGCCAACTATGCTGATCTCAACTCTGTACTCTGCACTCCAAGCCAGTTAACTTCTAGCCAGCACGTCTATCGCCCTCTAATCACAACGTTCGTTTGCATTTCACAATCCCATAAATAGGAATCAAGCGAAACTCAATGCGGCGGCCAGCTGCTTCATTCCAATCAGCTCAAGTCAACAGCAGTTGCAATCCGGAGTCCGGAGTCCGTGCCGGGGCTATCTGGTGGGAATTAATTTTCGTGCTTGTTTTTCTGTTTACCAAGTCGAATATTATTTTGGCGTTGGCTAAGCCAGCTCCGAGCGGACTCGTTATAGGTGGCCAGCGCAGCTTTTCGTTTAGTTTTCAGCTTAAACTTCACTTTTTATGGCCCATAGCCAAGTAAGCACAGCAAGGACAGCAAGGACTGCAAGGACCACAGTCAGTAAATAGACAACATTAGCGACTGTATACACAAGTTTTTTTCGTTTGTTTTGGACCACTCCAAGTTTATGAGGCTGGCGCACGAGTTGAGCTGCGCCCGGACAATCCGCTGTCAACGTCGGAGTGTCGAGATAATTTGCCCAGATTATGGCGCGTGGCATCTATAATTTGGCATATCTTTGCAAGCATGGGTGCATCTGTTTCTGAAACTAAATTCAATTGCCTACTTGTTGCTCTTCAGTCTCGCTCATCGGGCTCTGAACCTCTGGAACCTCGGCCTGCAATGGCAATTTAGTTATTTATTGTTTCAGCCCAGCCCAATATATTTCCAATTTCAAGTTTTAAGTCCCACAAGCGAAAAAACAAAAACAAAAAAAAAAAACAAAGAGAAAGAGAAAGAGATGCCAAATCAAAATAAAATATGCGAATGCTCTGCTCTCACAAATTGTGCCCAGTTCACGAAATAAATATTCCACAAGTTGGCTCGCTTTGCTGGGAACTTCTGATGTTGCTCTTTTGCTTTTGCTGTCCGATGCTCACCTGGAACATTTTTGGGTAAACTTTTCGACAGTTTGTTATGTAAACTTTTGTTGGCTCAAGGGCTGTTTTGGCCAGCTGTGAGCCTGACTGCGGCTCATGCCCATCCTTCAGGCGCTTTCATTTGCTATTATTTGCTAGCAAAAAAAAGTGTACAAGAGCATATTGTTTCTTTAGAAGTCGGCTCGTCCTCTGACTCTGAATAGTTTGTTGTTGTTGTTGTTTTCAATCCTCAATGTTTCTTTGAACTGCTCTAAATAGCTTTGATACGAATGGATAGCTGCCAATTTAAAACTCAAGTGATTTCCCTTAGTATTCAGGATTATGTTATAAGAGTATTAAGTATGAATCGAACGAGGAGGGTTGCTTCACAAGGACCCAGGGGCATAAACAGTACCGCTAATCAACTCGATTATGAGGTTCACTGTTTGCATTCGCGATTATGGAAATGTGTGCGTGAAAAGCCACAATATGCTAATATGCTAATAAGCTCAGACGAGCAGTTTAATAAACATATAAGCAGCATACCGTTGCACACACACGCACGCACGCACACGCACACGATTACTACTACAGCCAGTGAATGTGTGAACAAATATTTGCTAGGCCACAAAATCATTGCGCAAATATGCAAACTATGCGCGACAATGAAACATTTTGCAAAACAGTTGCAAAACTTTATGTATATCCATTTGCACGGCACAGCGCGTCGCAAATAAACGGCCAAATGCAAATAAAAAAGGAGAACAACAAGAGAGTGAAAGAGAGAGAGAGAGATTGCAGGGGAAAGACAGCGAGCGAGCGAGAGAGACGGCGTTAAAATACATATAAGAGATTCAGCGACCTTTGCATGCCCTTCGACTTATCAAACAATTTATTTTACCAAATGCTTTAAATATTTTAAAGCATAATGGAAGAATTGTTAAAAAAGTGCAACATATTTAAATAAAAATGAAACCACTTTAATAAAATAAACAAAAAAATATAATACCCAGATTTTCCATTTTAAATGTATTTCGTATATATATATAAAAGAAAAAATTAAGAACATCTGAGAGTGTTTATTCAACGTGTAAATTCTCTGTAAAAAAGTTTAATGATGTATTGTTTAATAAAAAATAATATTTTAATAAATAAAACTAATGAAAACAAAATAAATATATCAACAAAATATAAAATAAATTCCAATTTATATTTGATTAATATTATTATAATTTTCTTTAAGAAAGAATTGATAAAATTTTACTTATAAGTTAGTTTAAGATTATTGAAACTTAGGTGTCTCGAAGCATTACATATAAATAAATTTTTATTTTTGTTTTCATGGTAAGAAGCAAAGATATTGTCTAGCCCTTTATGGTTTAGTAGATCTCGTCCTTACTTTTCTGATATAAATGTTTAATAAACTTCTTAATAGAATATAAACTCTATTTTATATTAGGCATACAGCATTCTTAATAGTCCCCGCTATCCCCATATATTTACCCTCATATATGTATGTAGTATGCGTTACAAGTCGGATCAAAACATTTTCGGGCCCATTACAAGGCTTGCAAAACGATTTGTTGCATTATGGTTATGGTTATGGGGCCAGCAAGCGGCCTCCATGCTGCTTTATGTTTATTTAAATTTATTTTTGTGCGGCGGCGAAAGTTGTAACAGCTAAAATCAACAGTAGTTACAGCAGTTTTTTGTTGCACGACCACAATTGTTGCAACAGTGCAAAGTGACAGAGAACTAAGAGCAACAGCGGTTGCAGCAGCAACAACAAATGGCAAAAGTTTAAAGTTTTTGCATGTCCCTAGTTTATTTATTTTTATTGCTTTGTTGAAGAGCCGGGGAAGAGTCGTCGTGTGGCTGTTGATGCGTAACCTTCGAATTTCGAAAATAATACGTGTGCATTTAGTGGGAGACTTGGCAACAGTTTCTCAGATGCTTCGATGTGCGGGGTGAAACTCAATTTTGACTTAGATAAATCAGAGCCCTGCGGCCAGCCGGGAGAGAGACAGAGAAGAAGGGGCGGGATTGAGATTGGAAGAGAGATTGCCAGTTTGATTAAAGATGGAATGTGCCAAAGGCGAATTTAAATAAATAATTTAGCATGTGTTGGCTTTTAATTAAAAGGCATCTTGCGACTAACCAAGGTCCTTAGTCAGGCAGTCGGTTCATTGCCCAGTTTTGGTCTAACTTAAGTGTGATCAATGCTGAGCGGGCTGTTAGATTAATACCTGGCACGCCCACACGCACACAGATTTTCACCCAGACTCACCTGTGTGTGTGTGGACTTTTGGCAATCAAAAGTCGGTAGTCCTTTGGTGGCAAGCAAAGGGGTTTCAATTTGATTTAATGATGCCAGAACAAATTCAACGCGTTAGCGACACCGAGCTGGGACACAAAAGTCAATTCCATCAAGTTCCGGATGCTGCATTGAATAACAACTAGTTCGGGAATGGCCAGCGCCAGCAATGCCGCTGGGACGTAGCCCACTTAAACTTTTGCGGCGTCGTCGACTGCGACGGATGCTGCGTCTCACAGACGCCAATGGCAAGGTTTTCATGTCAGCGTAAATTTCCGTTTCAGTGCCACAAGTTGCCTTTACCCACACACACACACACACACACACACGCACACAGACACACCCATTGAGATGATACATCTGTGTGTATGTATGTGGGTGTGTTTTTGTCCTGCAGGTGGTAGACTGTCAATGACTTCATGCATAATAATGAGCTTGAATGTCCTGCCCTGCCCAGCTCTGGCGAGCGCCTCGGGCCAGCAAATCCTTTCGTCCACATTCCTATGGCATTTAAGTTTGGATTTATTGTACGACACTGCTTGTTGAACATACATAGACAAGGCTTAAATGCAGCCAACGGCAGGGCTCTCGCTTGACCTCGCCTTGATCAAATTATTTGCAATGTTTTCTTAGCATTTTCCAAAAATGTTTTTCTTTCGGTCTAATATTTGCTTTGCAATGCATAACTTTATTATTCCTTCGCCAGCTGCTGCAGTTCCATAGTTGGCTTCTATGAGCAGCTGATCGAATTAATTCGCCTGAATTTCGACTCTGTTGCATTTCGCAATCAATTTCAATTAAATTCCATATGCAATTGTCAGTCATTCAGAGGCTTTTCCATGCCATCTAATATGCATTTGTGCACTCCAACATATCCATCTATTATGAGAAGCTTGGCTTATTTGATTAAATGCCAAACACACATATTCGATGCACAATTAAATCCCATAGCCTGACACAAAGAGAAATAATATATCACAATCCACATGCAGCAAGGATTAGGCTGAAACATCTTTATTCTTTTCAATATGTATACATTCTGTTCTCTTTGAGAGATTTGTTTCTCTTTTGGTTTTGTGTTTGTATTTTGTTAATCAAATGGAATTCAATTTTCGTGTATTTTATTGAGCCGTGTGGAGACGCAGCCCACGCAAATTGTCTCACAATTGGAATTAATGAACAGTTTAATCAAATTTTCCCCACCGAATCACGTTCATTAATTTTGTACGCAATCATTATGGTGCTCCATCTTCGGAATGCTTTCGCTTTCGCCATCGCCATTGCCTTTGTGTCCGTCCGGTTTACCAAACAAAATACGCACAATCAAGCGAATAGGGCGCAAATTACTTTTCATTACAAGTGTTGAATAATCCGGGAGTGACCAGCGTGGCAAGTGTCAAGTGCCGTATCCGGCTCAGCTCTGCCATTTAAGCACAACTTCATCATCATTAGTAAGTGGTGCTATGATGTTAACACCCACTACTTCCCGCTAATGATCGACTAGAATATATCCTGTATACAGAACATTTTAATATAATACATCTCAAATAGCCTCCCTGTGCCTGTACGGCGTACTCGGCCTGCCTTTGACAGAAGGGTTGCCAGGTGAATGTTAGATTACTGATTAGTAACAAACCACCCTTTTACCATAAGTTCTCAGTTGCAGGGTATAGCTAAGCTCAACGAAAATGATCGATAGATGCGGCATGTCATCATCAAATATCTACATCTGTCCTATGTATATGGCTACTTCTCTCTGCTTATGACATACATGGCTTAGGGCCCAGCATACCCTTTGGCTATACAATTTAATGGGTGCAGGGTATGGAAAGGCTCTCATAATGCTGATTATGGCGTATAAATACAATCAAACGCACACCAAATATGATAGCCATCGTATGTGGCAGTGGCTGTGCGTCGGCCGACTCCTGCTCGAGTTCGACTCCTGCTGCGTAATGAAATCATATTGAGTGTAGATTAAATGGCGGCACGTCGTCATGTTGCCGTATAAAAATCCATTAGATGCGGAAATGTGTGCAGATCTACTACTGTGTGTGCATGTTTGAGTGTCTGTGTGATTGTGTGCGTGTGTGTGAGCGACAGGACTTGGAAATTATCACACAGTAGCTAGCGCTCGACAGGGCAACATTAGTTCACCTTTTATGCAGCTGGCAGCACTCAAGCAAACGCTACAAGTTGATTACACTCGTGACTTCGATATGCGCCCCGGTGCTCGCACTCAAGCGAGTACACACTCCACTCTCATATGCACTTAACCCAAATTCTGTTAATTTTCTCCAAAATGCTATCGTCCTGCTGCCGACTGCTTGTCATGGGCACTATTTAAGGGCGGCGGACGAATGAGAATGAGCCCCCAATCAGAGTTGGATTTCTTAAATCTGCTCACAGTCGCAAGCTGTCTCAAGTGGCGACGGCGGGACAGACGGCACAGCTGACATTCATTGCTGCGGCAGAAGACTCGGAAACTTTGCCTATCAAAGGCGGCTGCTGTTCAACAGATAAGCTCCACATGAGGGAGGGGGCGGGCAGAATGGGCTGGCAACTTTGAATCAACTGCACTCGGCTTCCGAATGGAGATACTCAATGGGATCTGCATGCGGTATGCGGCATGCGGCATGCGACTGACTTGAGAAAGTTTCAGTGCCTGTGGATTGTGGGTCACCGATGTGGCACGCCCATAAGTCATTCAAGGGTGCAGCTGAAAAGTATTTTGGGCGTGCGACAAACAACTATCACAATTTTTGTAGAACTTTTCGCTGCAATAATTTATGAATCAACACCGAGTAGATGCGTGAAATGCATGTCATGGCAGTGCAAAAAACTTTTCAATAGAGACACGCCCACTAATTACAAGCGCCGGTGACTTGTGTCATAAAGTTTTCTCCAAGTCCGAGTGTGCACGGCTCTACTGTCTGACAATGGAGATGCCTCCTACTCGATGGCGACGCTAACGCGCCCCTAATGGTATGTTACGTATACGCAGCGTGGGCAGCAATAACTCAAAATCCCAGACTCGTAAGCCAATTTTCGTTGATTTAGTTTATCATCAGCATCAGCATTGGCAACAATACAAATGCCAAATGCCTGTGCGTCACTTATTCCCACACGTCTGCCGCATCCCGGCTTGTATCAATTCTCCTGCCCACAGCTCAACTTGCCGAATCGCACAAGCAATTTGATTTATTGGCACAAATTGCCTTACATTACATTATCGCTCCGAGTTCCACTATACTTAACGGCAGCCCGTGTATGTGTGCACTGTGCGCTGCCTGATAAGTTGTCAAATGCTTTACCTTAAGGCAATTCTCGCCCCACGTCTGTATCTCTGCTGCTCTGCTTCCCTGCTCCTTCGCCTTCTTTCTCTCGTCACCTCACTTCTGCACGTGCTGTCAGTGCATTTTTCAATTATTTAATGGACAGCTGTCGCTTGAAGAGATTCCGCTGCACTGCGAGTGCTTTGCCAAGAACTTCCAAATGACTTGATTCAATTTCATTTGCATTAAGCTGCTGCTGGACCCCCAACCTCATCAGATCAGATCAAACATTGACAAATGGCTGAAGAAATATTTGAAATGAGTGTAAATAAGTAGAGAAAGCATTTGCTTTAAAGCATTAAATTCAATTCGAGTACGGCAACTGATGCTGCGCTCTCTCTCTCTCACACACTCTCTCTCTCTCTCTCTCGCTCTGTGCGCTTTGCGCAGCGTGTGAAACCTAAAACGCCCACAAAGTGGACCCTTTTGGGTGACCCAATCTGACACCGAATTAGGGACAGGTGTCAGCTGGAGATGGGGCGATAGGTGCGATAGGGCGTCGTGGCAGATGCGCTTGATTTGGGTGTGTTTTGTATCCAATCGTGCGCATTCCTCTGCTCCTTAATTCACATTCAAATTCAAATTCAAATTCGAGTCCCGATTCTGATTCTGATTCAGATGCCAGCAAGCGCCTCGTAATTATGTTGTCTAGCGCACACTTTCAATGCAGCAGCTGACTAATTTTAATTAAAATGCCGCCAAGCCAATGAATTTCAATTACAGGCCAAACATTTTTTATCAACAGTTCAAAGGGATCCGTAATTGTTTTTAACTGTAGTGAATTTTCACATTTTTGCAAATGATTAAATTATATTTTAAAGAAACTTTGTTATTTATTATAGTAAAATGTTCAAAATAAAATTTTTGACTTAACTGAGTATTAAGATTAGTTTTTATATTATATAATTAAAAAATTAATTTATTATTATATTAATTTTTTTTTTAGGTTTTTTATGCTTTTAGCATATTTTTTATTTTATTATTTTATTTTTTTAAATAATTTTCTAATGCTTTAGCTAAAATAATATATATATTTTTTTTCAACTAAATATTTTTTTTTTTTATTTACAATGATTAAAATAGAATAGAAATCGAAAATATTTTAATAATTTATATAGCATACTCTATAAAAGAAAGTATTCTAATCTTCAGGAACATATCGAATGGCATCTTTATCATAATTTTTGCCAAATTTAAAAGCATTAATAGCAATTAAATTATTTATTATCCCATGCCAAAGCAATAGTTTAAACATAACCTATATTTACAAAGGGAAATACTACATCATAAAATACTTATTAAGCTCAATCTTTTTTTATTTTCCCAGTAGTTTGCTTTCAACTAAAGGTTATTTCTTAGCTGATATAATTAAAAAATTTGCTGCACGTTGCACATTCCCAGTATTCGCACCTCTCCCACTCATAAATTTGACCGAAAATGCAAAAAGCAAATTCTTTCGAGCCCTGCTTTCAACCGTTGGCATAAAGGGAATTCGCAAGCAACATGAAGAGACTCGCAGAAATAATGCAGTCTCTGTGGCTTTGCGCAGTCAACATTTTTGTGGCGCTGGCATAGCCGGAGCGCTCGAGCAGCAGAGGTTTCCACTATGCAAAACAGGGCCGAGGTGCAGAGCGTGTGCAGCCACAGGATCTTTTCGAGCGGCTAGCTATTACAACGATGCTCTATTAATTAATTATGGCCAACGGCTGCTGTGGCTTTGTGCCAAAGCCGCTTCATAATGGAAACCGATAAATTCAACTCGGAATCTTTTGTTTCTGCTTGGGCTGCGTTGCTCTTAAAGAGCGCCGGCCACCTGGTTAGTGCCAATTAAGTTTCGGCACGTATCTTGCATGTATGCGAAAAGTTTTCGCACCAAATGAAGCGAGGGTCAAGCCAAGCGACGCTCTTCACGGCCACGGCCAACTAAACTGTGCCGCCTCTGGCCATTGGCCAGGTCATAGGCTGAAAGGTTGAGTCGACATCAGGAAGTTCATTAAATAAGTTTCTTCTTTCGCAGTTTGTTAACGATGGCTGAGCTGCTATTAAACCGAATGACCAGCCACATCCAGTCAACGTTGGCCGATTCCCGTGTCATTTGATTTAAGGAACTTTTCATACAGTTTTCTGTATGAATTCATGAATTCGATTTGATTTGTTTTTAGCTAAAGCAACGATATTTCAATTGGAACAGAGTTATTTGCTTAGTTTGAAAATGTCATGAAATGCAAAAAAATAGTTAAATGAACAGAAAAATTGAAAAATATCAAACAGCCTGACACAATTGGAAAAATGCTATCAATAAAACTAGTTGTGCAATTTTTTAAAGCTTGCTTCAGGTAAATCGGCATATGCTGGGTATATTAAGCTACGGTGGGTATAAATAAATTTAATAAAAGATTTATCAAACTAAATGTGTGTAAAAGTGTATCAACTCTTCAGTCAATGCGCTCTCGCTTTGCCATTTGATATCAATTTATTGCAGCTATTTCGCCCACTGCAAACAGCGCGACATACATACACATACAGCCAGGGACAGTTGTTGGCAAATATTGCAAGTCAATTGCTGTAACAGAGTTATTTGCGACATGCAATATGCGCACAGCAGTTGGCAAATAGAGAGGCTTCAGCAATGTGTGGGGGGACTTGGCATGGCAGACCACCCGGCTTAGTCTAAAAGCTTTTTCACCTTTCATGCTGTTGGCCGCATGAGCAATGAGGCCTGAGTGGTCGACGAGATGACCAGCCCGATTTCGGGGACACGCTGCCGGGTCAGGCGGGCGCCATTACGAGCGGGCCATAATGAAGGCCGCAGCAAACTTGAAAATGCTGATTGAAAATCAATTGAAAGCAATCACGATGCACTCACGGCAGGGCTGCTTTATGAGCGTGTCTAATGTGCACTGGCGCAGCTGGAGCTTGCTGCGTAGCAGGAGTCGCAGCCAGTGCCGCGCCCACCCACTCATAGCCCGGCCCTGACAGCTGCTGCAGCCAGCGCAGCTGCTCTCGTGTTGCATTTAATGTTGCTGCTTGTAATTCCGCATGTTCAACAATGCACTAACACGCAACATTGTTGCAAGCATTAGTTACCAAATTTGTTATGCAACAAGACGGCAAAAAGGGCATGCAAATATTTGTACTTTTGCAGCAGCCGTGGGCGTGGGCGTGAGTGTGGGCGGGGGTGTGGCCGTGTGTGTGGAATGTATGCAGATGTATGCAACGCACATAAAACTCGCACAGATGACACTTTATGCAAATAGATTCAAAATTAGTTTCTATTTGGTTATTGCAAATTTATTTTATTTCACTTTTTCTGAGAATGCGCAATGGCAGCCAGCAGAATTCCAAGGGATGGCAGCTTGGCTTTTATTTCTCACAAATACTACATGCAAATGAACAATGAGGCTTGTCATAAAGTTTGCAGTTGCAACTATTCGAATTAAATTAATTATTAATCTTCTCAAATTGCTGCCGAGCCATTAGCATCTCTTCAGATTTCTGCATAACTCAATTGCATAACAAACTTGTAACAATGGCATCCGATTGAGCTGAGATTTCTAATGCTGAAATGCAATTCATTTACAGATATGTTTCATGCTGCGAGCCAGCAAATGTGTGACTCGTAATACGCAAATGATGGAGCTTAAAATTCTCTGCATTTCATAGAGAACATAAATTTATTTTTCAATTTAATGTCAATAAATAAATTTCATAAATAATTAAACATTTTATCGAAAGTTTGCACCTAACAAGGGGTGGCTGAGGCTAGTTCACATGCACAATGGACCACAGTGCAGCTCGCAGTGGCAGCTGGCTCCAATTAAGCTATTCCACAAGTCTCGCCTTCTATGGATACTCAACCTGATCCAATTCCTGGACTGACGTACATACATAGCTATTAAATAATGTGCAAGCTAAGCATATCAAATTGTGTTATTTCATATGCAGTCCGCTATGCAGACCTCAACGCATTCTTCAAAAGGTATTTACACAGTTGCCACAGCAGCTGCACGAAATTCTAATTAAGTCATGGGATCTGCTCCTGCTGCACCAGCTCCTGCTGCTGCCACATCCAGCGGCCCTTTGTGTTGCAACATTTTTGGTTTAGGCAATGAAAAATTCTTCATTATATAGTCGCCGCGAGAATAAAGCACAACAGCAACTATGAAAAGGCCAAAGGCGAGCCAGCAAGCCAGCGAGCCAGCGAACGCAGCAGATTTGATAGCGCTGCGGCCAGCTGCATTTTGAGCAGCAAGTTTGGATGTTTGGTGCCCTGGACTGCACTGGACACGCCGCGCGGTGCCCTGTCACATCTCAGCGGCCATGGCTGACGAGCCCGCAGGCCAAAGCTTACAGGACGCGGCGCTCTCGACGCTTTTTGTGCCACGTCGCTTTTGTTGGCCCGCTTTGACTTTGTTTTGCTTTGTTTTGCTTTGTTGTGTTGTCGGCGCGGCTAATTAAAATTTTTGTAAATGTAATATGTAGGCAACTTTCGGCGTTTTTCTGTTTGCCTGAATATATTTAACCTGGCCATGTTGCTGTTCACCTCGTCCAGCAGTAAACGCATTAATGTTTAGAAGCGGCCTTTTGTGATTGTGCAGAGGGCCAAGATACGGGGTAAACGGCCAGCTGGATTTTTCTCGTCGTCCTGCCTAGAGGCAAATGACCTTGTGCCGTTCCAGACAGCCGAGTGCGGCGCAATTAGCTGCACAACTTGGCCCTAAGATTAATGGCGCTTTTTGGCCAAGTCCTTTGAGTTGTCGCTGCCTTATTGACTATCGCACCACTCCGCCGCTCCTCGTGTCGCCGGTGTCAATAAAACGCTTGTTCTTGCGTAAATAAAAATAATAAATGATGCCGCCGCACCGTCCGACTGTCGCACCCTCGGACCCGTCGAAAGTTCAGCAGCGAACGGCAAGTAATTAAGCGCATAAATTTTATGACAACTGACAATTGCACACTTCGCAGCCAGACCTTGATGAAATGGAAACTGTTCAAGTCTCTCAGCTGCGAAGCTTTAAGCATGAAACTAGGCATTTTAATAGGCAACATTTAGATCTATATTAAATGGTAGAGAATCATATTGTAATATTAGTAATCATACTAAATAGTACACAAAATATTTATTAAATGAAGACAAAACCATTTTCCCATTTTCAAGTTGTTTATGGTATAAGATAATTATCTTTATTCAAACGAATCATATAAAATTATTATACTTTATATACATATGTAGTAGCACACTTATACTTAAATTTGTTTGGTTTAATTCAAAAAATTCTTCTTAGAAGTGATTGATATGCAAAGCTAATTCTTCCTTATTTTTCCGTTAGTAAAATACTCCTTCAACTCAGGGAGATGGCATACTTTAAATGATCCTTCAAATTGTTGTTGTTAATCTTTCCTATAATATACATATATCTTATATTCTCTGCTTTCGCTCTTCTATTTTAATTTTCTCTTTACTTTTCATTTTGCTTTTCTTACGGTGTTCTTTCATATATGACTCTGAATTTTATACTCTTAAACCATGAAAAGCGAGTTATTTCTTTACTATTTTATTTAATCGAATTTCAGTTCAACTGCTTCAACAGAAAATAATTTAAAACTAGAATTTAATATTTTTAATATTGTTTGTATTTATTTATAATTTTTTTGTAATATTTCCTTTTTATGTAATATATTTTATTTATATTTATTTTGATTATATTAATAATTATGATATATTATTTATTCCTTTTCATTTATTAGTTTTATTTTAATATTTTTTATTTAATTATATTATATTTTTTATTGACTATTTTATTTAATTTAATTTTAGATATTTTTACATTTATTTTTATTTTTATTATTATTTTTATTTTATTATTATTATTATTATTATTATTATTATTATTATTATTATTATTATTATTATTATTATTATTATTATTATTATTATTATTATTATTATTATTATTATTATTATTATTATTATTATTTTTATTTTTCTTTTTTTTTTTTTTTTTGTTACTTAATAACACATCCATTAGTTGGTTGCATGTGGTAGGCTTCCTTGTCCGAGCTTGCAGCTGTTGGCTGAAGTGTTTGCTGCTGTGCTCGGCCAAGCAGTAAATATGGTTATGTTTTGTGCTTTGAGGCGCCTGTGACATGCACATGGAAGCCGTGTTGGCCGGACGGAACAGCCAACCCGTTCGTGCTGCCATTTGGCCCAGTGCGCCCTCGGCCACTCAGCGGAGGTCCTCAATTGTCAATTGGGCGCACGTGCTGCCTTGGGCTGATTGGCAGCCTAATGGCGCGCCGGCAGGCCGGAAAGCAGAATCAGCTCGAATCAGGGGTCATATCAGCCGATTAAAACTTTCAATGCTTAATGGTAAGACTGGCGACGGAGTCGCGACCGAAGTGCTTGGCCATTAATTCGATTTTGCTGCGCATTTAAGTTCCATCGATTGTAATTTCAGTTAAAGCATTCGCAATGCGGACGTTGGACAAATTGAGATGCTTTTGCCATTGCGGGTAATTTTCTATAATTTGCCACGATGCGCGTGCACATAGAACGCACTGCGCGCCGCCTTAGGTGGAGGCGGGCATAAATAATTGCCGCTGACAGGTTGATAAATGAGTTTTCAGCCAAGTTAATGAAACTAAAACCTGGCTGGTACATGAGCTGTCTGCCAGCCTGTCCAATGCCGTGTAGCTCTGGCTGTAGCGCGCTTTTAAATTAAGATAATGCATCGAGCTGCGCCACGGTGCGTATGAGTAACGTAATTTCCGGAACCAGCCCGACGTCATGGCACAGCCCAGCGCAGCACTCCCATAGGATATGGCAAGCTTTTAGCAACAGTTTTCCAGCTAATGCGACTGATAAGCGCACATAAAATATTCGCAGCCATTAGCGAGTTGCATTTGCGCATTTTTCAACCGAACTCGCGCACTGAAAATGTTTTCCCCTACTTTTTTCGTTTTGCTGTTTGCGCTTTGGTCGACCCATTCCAATGGTCCATAACGCACGCCTCTGGCCAATTGGCAGCAGCACTCGCTGCTATTCCCAGCTGCTATTCCCAGTCGTATAGTGACAAAACGCTCAGGTCTGGAATGTTTCGAAAAACAGAAGCGGCGAACAGCGCAAAGGAATGTTCCAGTAGTAAGTGTTTTTAAGGCTTCGCATATACCCTATAGAGTACTCAAAACTGTTTAGATAATTTAAATATTTCATTTGTAGTGCAGTTACCTAATTTTTTTTTTAGTTTTTATGATTTTAAATAAAAGACTTTGGTGTACACTTAAACATATGGAAGTCATATCAGCTAATGCAGAAATATTTACTCTAAGAGTTTCTTAGACCTCGTAGATACGGCCCTCGCCTATTTCATTACCTTCCTGCCTTTCTTTGGCTTAAACTAATATACTTTTACGTCGTTATGATACTCTTTTATTGTTAGAATTTTTCTGCTCGTCGTAAAACGCTTTTAGAGAGTGCGCGAAATGTTTGCCACGCCTCCCCCCCCCCCCATTTTTAGCTGCAGTTTATGTCCGTCCACAAATCCGATTTCATTATGCAAAACGTGCGGCGCATAAAAATTGGATTTAGCTGTTGAGCAATGGCCCCATAAATGCAGACGGAAAGACGAAGTTGTCATTAGCGGCTGCTCTGTGCGTGCTGCAGTCGCAATGAGGCATGCATACGCACGCACACACATACTGGCACACAGAATATATGTGCATAACTTAATGCATGCGCATTTGAGAGATTTGCGCATTATCCATGCCGTCAGACTGGCTACAGTCCATAGGCTTATGCGGCGTATGCGCAATTTGATTCTGCCCGACACTGCGGCTGTTTATAGTGAGAGAGTGCGTGTGTGTGTGTCATTTCTCACTGATTGGCGTGCGTGTGTGTGTGTGTCTGTCTAGGCGGTTAATATAATCAGCGCTTGACAAGCAATCTTCTGTTAGGCACTGAGCCCTGAGTACCCGCTGCTGTTGCCGTTGCTGTTGCTCTTTCTGTTGCTTAGTCTTTCCGGCATATGTCATATGTGTGTGTGCGTGTGTGTGTGTGTGGCCGTCACGGCAAATAAGTTGATGTCGTAGCAGCTCGCTGCTCGCTGCTTGTTTGTCAAGTGTCGGCCCTTTTCAGATTTATTATGTTGATGTCGCTCTGCTGCGTGTAATTTGAAATTATGCGCGGCAGCAACACGGCGTATGCTTAACGTAATCAAATAACTCGAATAACTCATACGCAGCGTATACATAAATGCATACTTGCCTCATAAAGAACTTCCAGGCGAACGAAGTGTGCGCTCAACTCTTCATTATCATAATAATTTCTAGCTGATTTCATTGCGAAGCTGCCGAAGCAGCAGCAGCCACACCAATAACAGCAACAGCAACACCAACAACAACATCAATAATAACAACCACAACAACAACAGATATCAGAACAACCTGTTTGGCTGCACGATTGATACGCACAAGTTGGCTTTTCAATTATGTGCCCCATCTACGTGACTATAGCGCATAATGTGCGTAATGTGCTGGCATTCATAAGAATACATACACACATATATATATACATATATACATGTTTGTATATATGTATTGTGTTTGGCCCGCACGCCTTTTGATGGCTTCATTCTTGGGGGTTTATTGGCACAGTTGAGACGCAACTTTAACAGGCCGCAAATCGTGAAAAGTATTTAAAAGGTGAGCCTGCCAGCATTTGGCGTGAAAACAAAGCCAGCTATGTGGGTTGGAATAAAAAATGTAAACAAAAGGCCGCATCGCACACATGGGCCTCGTTCGCATGGCCAACATTTGTAGCAAACATGCCCACACTCACACAGCCACACACACACACACGCCCTTTGGGGCTGAGGGTGCAACAGTGAAATGAAAAACGTGAAAAGTGCTGCAACAAATGGGTTCGGGTTGTGTTTTTGGGTATAGGTTTTGGGTCTTGGATTTAGGAATATGGCGCACTTATGCCCCACACACACACACACACTCACCCACACCCTCACACACACACACACACACACGCACACTTTGACCAAAACAAACGCAGCTGAAACGAGTGGAAAGTGAAACACAAATCGCGCCAAAGAGACAATTTCCCCGTGAGCGAATTTCCCCAGCGCAACGGCAACGGCATGAGCCGAACGAAGCGGCAAGCCGCACGAATCGGCGCCGAGGCGAGAGCCGAGGCCAGCCGCTGAGGCTGCGTGTGCGAAAGACAACTTTGGTAGCAAATGTTGGGGCATTCAGTTAAGATGTGCATTTCCAGCGGTGCGAACGTGTTGCGGGCGCGTCAGCTGGCCCAGTAGCCAAACAGCCAAAGTAAACAGCCAAGACTCACTGACATTTAGCCAAAGAAAAAGCGCCAAATCGTGTCGAGAAATGCCCACGCCCGACTGAGTGTGGCTTGAGAGGCGCGCGAGTCCCCAACGAAAACAGTCCACAAATCCATTGTACATAAGCGAGCTGACGCACGAAACCGGACTATTTATCTGAGCGGATTACCAAACTGTTGATCAAGTGCAAATCGAATACGCATACGGAAAAAAGCGAACGGACGGCAGTGAGGCGAAGGCGCCATGTGAATGCAGATCGGGCACATCGATGGCATCGAGATCGAGATATCGAGAGTGGGGTTCTAGTGGCGCCCCGGTGGCGGATCCCTGTTGTATATAGTCAGTCGTAATCCATAGTATACGTTTAATCTCTGTGTCTGTGTGTGTGTGTGTGAAATTCAGTCTCTCTCACTTGCTATCTCTCTCTCCTTCTAACTCACACCCTTTCTGTATCTCTTCATGTGTGTCGGTCTACGTGTGTGTTTATCCAGCAACAACAATAAACAAAACAAATAATGATATATTTGAATGTATTATTAAAAATAAATAATAATATTAATCAATAGTTATATGAAAGCCGCGCGCGTTTTACGCTCACGCGACTTCAAAACGCTTCGCACATACACAAGTTTCGGTGCAAAACGGGTAAAAACATAATCGAATAATTGCAAATCGCAAAACTATGCTAGGCATTAGATAAATTACTAGAATTAATTGGGTGTTGGAACAGAATTCCGGACGTAATTGAAACGCGCGCAAACGAATGCTAGATTGCCGGCCGCATTTTCAAATTTAATTATAAATACGCACACATCTACATGTATATAAATATATACGTATATATATTTATTTATAAATACAAACAGAATATAAATTCATAAATACGCATATGCATAGCCAAGTGAAGCGGACAGCGCTAGCATGGGACCAATCCGACGCTAGACAGAGACAGAGAAAGAGATAGAGACAGATATACACTTGACAAGCGCAACAACAAGCGAAGCAACATGGACTACGCCAAAGTGGAGGCCAGCATCAATACGGGCAACATCAGCAATGATGACTTCCTGGCCGTGTTCTCGAGCGGTGCCACAATAACAACAACAGCAGCAACCGTAGCAGCCGTTGCCGGAGCGGCAGCATCATCATCGCTGGCCCATGGCAATCCGGCTGCCACACTCAATCCGCCGCTGGTGACAGTCGATGGGCAGGTGCAGCTGCCGAACCTGCTGGAGATGCAGCCGCCAGTGAACGATACGATCTATCTGCTGAATGGCAGCCTCTACAACAACAGCCTCCAGCTGGCGGGCAGCTACTACAATCAGACGACGGCCAACATGAGCATGGGTCTGCTGGCCAACAGCAGCAACGGCACGGAGGTGCACTGGGATGGCCGGTATCCGAGCGGCTATACGCTGACGCACATTGTGATCGCCTCGATCATCGTGACCATACTGATGATCATCATTGTGGTGGGCAACATGCTGGTGATCATTGCGATAGCCACCGAGAAGTCGCTGAAGAACATACAGAACTGGTTCATTGCCTCGCTGGCGGTGGCCGACTTCTTTCTGGGCCTCATCATCATGCCCTTCTCGCTGGCCAACGAGCTGATGGGCTACTGGATCTTCGGCAGCTGGTGGTGCGACATACACTCGGCCATGGACGTGCTGCTCTGCACAGCCTCGATCATGAATCTCTGCCTCATCTCGCTCGATCGCTACTGGAGCATCACCAAGGCCGTTGACTATCTCAAGTCGCGCACGCCCGCCCGCGCCGCCGTCATGATCACCGCGGTGTGGATCATGTCGGCGCTGATATGCATTCCCCCGCTGCTCGGCTGGAAGGTCAAGATGCCCGAGGGTCCGCTGCCCAAGTGCGAGGTAAGTGCTCCAAATTGCACTTGTCAATTGCGAAATTGAGGCCAATTGTCGCCAATTGACGACAAGCTGGGCAATAATTTGCGTATTTGCAAACAATCAAGACTATGCACGCTAAATCTACACTCACACCGAGACCGTAAACCCCTATTCAAATTTATCGCCGACGACTTTGCGCTGCCACGGCAGCCACAATTGTCGGCTGGTTTTGATGCGCATTGTTATTGGACGCGACTAAATCCACAAAAATATTTATGCATATGAGTTTCACTGTACTCTCACGCTCTCTCTCTCTCTCTCTCTGTATCTCTGTTCCTGCCGCTGCCCAAAAACTAAGCAATAACCCATCGAGATATCATGCGGGTCATGCGGGTCCCTGTTCCTGTCTCTTCCGTTGTCGTTGTCCTTGTCGCTTGGCAAATGCTTGCAAACATTTACATTTCTCTAGCCACAAACACACACTCACACACACACATTATGAGTACGTTGCGTCCTTTTTGTAGTCAGGCTATCTGGAAAATTCACTAGAGAGATTCCTTTCAGCCAGCGAGCTCAAATTGTCGTTGCTCAGTTTTTGGAAACGCTTGAAATTTTGCCACAAGCCAGCTCAACTTGTGTGTGCGCCCCCTGTGGGCAGCCCGTCGAGACGGGTCAAGCGCCCATCGCAGCATTCAATCAATATGCCAGCGAGTGATTGACTGACGGCGACTCTGACGGCGACTCTGACAGGCGATCAGCATGCAGACAAGCAGCAGCAGCAGCAGCAGCGAAATATTCAATTTTCAAATCTATAGCAAATTTGAGCTGAAGCAGATAGAGCGACAGGTGCTTAAAGCGAACTAATTTAATACATTCACACACACACGCACGCACACACACATCACGTATATCGAGATAAGCTATAAATATTTATTGCATCCATAATAAATAAAGCGAGCGTATGCCAAAAATAAAATAGTCCAAATTGTAACAAACTGAAAACTTTAATCGACAACAACAAACAAGTTTGCATATAACTTTGGCATTTCCAATTAACCTTGAAGCAATAAAGGAAAATAAAAAAAACTAGCTCATTTGAGTGGGGGACGTCAGACATGGGTCAGTGGAGAGCGAGTGGGTTTGTTATTTACGGGTGCTCCGCTAGGTCCGCTAGGCCCGCAGGCTCCGCAGGCAAATGCGACACATTAATCAAGACTAAGTGGCCAGGATAACGTGCAGCCAACTGCTGGCCGCCGCTAGGTCACTTGGCCAACGTTGCTCTCTCTCTCTCTTTTTACTGTTTTGCTGCAAAAAATGCTTAAATTTAAAGACTCCCAGCAGAGGGAATAACTACTGTTGCGAAAGAAACAAAAAGAAAAGCAGCATAAATTGAGATAAATAGATATTTGCAAGTAAAGTGAGCTACTTCAAAGCGCAAAAATAATAAACAAATAGCTGGCAATAATTAATGATAATAATATTTTCAGTTTATTTCGATGATTCTGACCTTATCTAGCTCTAAGGAGAGCTATAAATGTGCAAATATAAATAGAAAATCTTGTGTATGTATGAATACAAATATTTATTTTCGTTACATTTGCATAGATCCGCTGGGATTTGCAGAAGATGTTACATAAATTACACAAGCATAAATAAATATATATTTTTTTAGATAAAAGTCAGCTTAAGAAATGTCCACTTATAATTTCAGCTTTCATATAATATATAATATTACCAGCTTATTGTGTGTAGGATATATATAATTTCAGATCTCTACCAAAAACAGAACCGACTCTTTAAATTCATAATATTTGGCTAGCTTTAGGCGCATCTGCTCTGACCTTATCGATGGCTGCTCATTCATCACAGCTCTGCCCATTGCGGACTGCACAGGGCATAAGCAATTAGTGGCATTGTCGTTGCAGTCCCTAATAAATGGCTTTTAAAAGGCGGCTTAAAGCCAACCGCAAAACCAATCAGTTAACCAGCCACCCGCAGCGAGCGAGCCACCGGCAACAGAATACAATTTCCAATCGTGGGCATAGTGCTGGTCCCTCAGCACCGACCCGCCCCTCCCCTGCCCGACCCAGCCCTAGTCGCAGCCATCATTAAAAATGCCGCCCAGCGCCATAGCCAAACAATAGCGTCGACAGAGGCTACGCCTTGTAGGCGTGGCTTTTGGGTTTCGCGTATTTAAGGCAAGCGAATCGAACAGCGCACAAGCAGCACACACACGCACACTAGCACACACCCACTCACACATTGTGGGGCTAAATATTATAATTATGACACCATGTTGACATGTTTAAAATTGTTGTGCGCAGTCGGCGGCGGCGGCAGAGACGTAAGCAGCACATTGAACCGCCACAGCGAGCAGGAGGCGGCTGGGCGGTGGAGCTGGAGGCCGCTTGTCGTGGGCCACGCCCTGTCGCTGATTTGACACTCGCCTGTCGCATTTAATTAATAAAATCACATTTTCCAGAATTATGTCGATGGTTTGCACTGTCAGCTCAGCTCAGCTCCGCTCGACCCACACCCCAGGCGAATCGCTCGAATTTTGTTGCTTTTGTCGTGTTGGCGTTGAGTAAACATTGCGATGGACGCGTTTAATTGGCACCGAGCTGATGGGGCAACTGTTCAAAGTTTTCACTCGCACATTTGGGGCCACTGCGGCTGCCTGATTAAAGCCAAGTTTTTGCCTAATGAGGTGTTGGCAATTACGCACATTTATTTCACTCAGCCCGCGAGTATGTGTGTGTGCGTGTGTGTGTGTGTATGTGTGTGTGCGTGTGCTCTCTGATCTGTTGTGCTATTTTTGGTTCGTCGCTGTCTAATGAAGCCCGCGGCGTTTGTGGCGCTGTAAATCAGCAGCCATTGTTCATCGCCTGGCTAATGATTTCAATTAGGCTGCGGGAAAACTCGACAAACTCAAAGGCCGAAAAATTGCGTACGAGTACATCATGTGGTGCACTCGGCACTCGGAATGCTCTGAAGCAGCTCATTTTCCACTTGATGGCCGCTGCCCATTGTGGCAGTCGGCACAAAAGGACTCTGATTATTGTAATCCGTTAAGGGCAGCCCAGGCACAAACGCTTTATTGAAATATTAATCGAATACAATATGGCATATTTTGAATGGGGCGGCGCCACGATGACAAAAGGCGCAGCACAAAGGGCTCAGCCGAGCGCAGACATGGCAGCTCGCCTTAAAGTTTGCTTTGCAGCCCCCTCGTATCGCCCACAGCAGCGAGAGCTGAGGCTGGGGCATGGCTGACAACAGTTGTCGTCGGCTTTACATTCGCCGCAAAGTGTGGCCAAAACAACGTTGCGTATGTGTAATGTGACGATATACAAGCACACACTCAGGCACACACACACATACACGCACACACGCACACAATAATGACCTAAGTCATTGCCTAAGTAGCTCATTAGCGTCGGTTTCAGCCAGCTCGGATACTTTAAAAAAATAAAAGAAATGGCAGGCAAGGCAGTCCGGACGGCCGGAGTGGGCCGACGTGGCCAGGGCCGGTTGGCCAACCAAGGCAGCCGCAAGAGCTTTAAGTTGACATTCAGCTGGGACCGAGCCCCAGGGCCTTAGCACAAAATATCAAAAGTGGGCCCACTTTTGATATTTTCTCATTATTTTTCCCAGTACGTGTGAGTGGCAGTCGAGTGGGTAAGTGTGTGTGCGAGTGTGTGTGCGAGTGTGTGCGAGTGTGTGTGTTTGCAATTTTGGTTAAGGTCTTTGTTACATTTCATACACTTGACTGGCTTTTCTTTAAGTCTGTCCGTGTCCTTGTTGTTAGTGCCACTGAACTTTTACATGCCATCAAACTGCCTCCCAGCTTGCGTTGGTCTGTGTGGATAGCCTTTTTCTACTCTTCGCTGTCTCCCCATTCTCATTCTCATTCTCATTCTCATTCTCTTTCGTTTTTGTTTCGTTCTATTTTTGCTGTTATTCTAAATATTTTTGCTACATTTTTCAGAGCAAAGCCTTTCCGGGCAAAAGAGAACGCAGTAAGCTGTTAACTAATGGGCTTTGCCTCGCAATTGTGTCTGGCGCAGAGCACAGTATGCAGCAATTTCAGCGCCCATTACCGACTGTGGCAGCTCTTAAGATCATAATCAACGGCATTTATTTTTCAATCGGCCCCAGCCTCTGGCTTGGAGTGCGCGCATTGGGCTGCGTTATTACATCCTTGATTTGTTTATAACAGGAAATTGTTAAGGAATATGTGAAAGGAGAAAAACTGTAAGCGTACCCGCAGCAAAATCAAATAACACGCATACGCCGCGTTGCCTCGCCCCATGTGCGCCCCACCCCCCTCCACGGCTTAAATCGTTTGCTAATTTCCGCTCTTGCCGGCGGTTCGGGCTATAGATATGCTGCAGCTCTGTGTGAGTGTGTGTGTGTGTGTGTGTGTGCGTGTGTGTGTGTGTGTGTGTGTGTGTGTGTGGGCCCCGAACAGCAAAGTGTCCTGGCAAACAACTGGCGGCAAGACAACATATTTTAAATGTCCGCTCAGCACACCCCAAAACGACACACACACACACACACAGAGAGAGACATACCACACATACACACACATATTTGAGTCACATGGTTTGGCACGCTTAATGCGTGGCATAGGCAAATATTGACATTTGGGCTTATGGAGCACGCACCACTAACTGACGCCTGCTACTTACTACGCGCAGGGTGGACGGGGAGGGTGCACAGGGGGCTGAGTGGAGAGCCATCCGCATGCTTAAATTAAATTACTGAGCAATTCTTTCCGGCTGCTTTTGGCCCCTTATTGCCACTGTGTGGCATTGTTCTGCCGAGTGCTCCACGTAGCCGGAGTACGTAGCGTACACAATTTGCGGTTGCTCCCTGCCCGCCATCTCAAAACTTCATTCGCAGTCCCCGTCTCCCGTCCCCCGCCGGCAGCTCTGCAGCTGTGCGCATTTGGCCAATGGCTTCTTGTTTTCTGTATTTTTTTTGTTTTTTTTTTTCGTTTTCTTGGCTTCTCGGGGTGTTCGCCTCGCTTCCTCAATTTGATTAAAATAAAGCAAAGTTTTTAAGCCGGGATTAGTGGAGCGCAGAACTTGCTGTTGGTGTACCGCAGTCAGTCAATTGTTTGTCCTTTGGACGCGCTAACGAACTTCTAGCCGTTGTCTTGCCGTATATGCTTCTCCTTCTTCTTCTTCTTCTGCTTTCTTTTTCTGTTAATATATCCATCCAGCAGTTTCTCAAGATTCGCCAAGTTAAAGACTCTCGTTTATTGCTTATAGAATTTGCATTGCATATCCCCGTGGCTGTCTGAAAAGTTTTTTATTGCATTCCATCAGCTGCTGCAGCCCCACAGCAAACGGCATTCCGAGCAGCCCAGCCTTGAGCACAGCCAAGACCCCGCCCAGCCCTCGAGCCGGTTCATTTTACGCTGCCAGAGAGTTCTTAAATGCTTTACGAAATGTGTAGCGCATTTAGTGAATACTTTCGCAGCGCAGCCAACAAGCTTTATATTGGGCAAATACCTGGCGCAGCTGCCGTGCAAACTATGCGTCTCGAATTCGATTTCATAAAATTCCTAAATATTTTCAATATCTATTTAAATTTAAGTTATTCTGCAAGCGCTTTGATTTCAATTTAAAATACATAATTAATTCAGAAATATTTTAAATATTATATTTTAATTATTCCAAGCGTGGCTTGACTTGAATTCAGGGCTGCAACAAATCGCCATTTTAGGGTATTTAATTTTCGTTGTCATTTGCCTTACAGATTCTCATTTTTTTCCTGATTCATGTTTGTTGTTCTGCTTATCGCGCTAGGTACTCGTGCCTGGCTCGAAACTTTACTGCTGGCAAAGCCAGCCAAGAAACAAATGTGCACACTCACACAGACGCACGCATATGCACACGCACACTCACGGAATGCAACCTAATACAAGCTGATGTCATCTCATATCAAGAATAATTCCTTTGGAAAAAGTTTGGCTTTATATATTTTGCTGTCGTGGCTGTTGCCCGATTTTGTGAGCCACGTGCTAAAAGTGGCTGGAAAATTCGCACGCGTATTAACTTTCACTTGCCAAGCAACATAAACAAGCTTACGACAGCTACAGCAAGCAGCAACAACAATTGCCCGAAAGCCCAATGAAAATTGAAACAGATTTGAAATTTATGAGTTCGCGCACTCACAGTTCGCTCCTCGTCTACGGCGCGCGGGCTGAGAGTTGAGCAAAGTAAATTAAAGTTGGCAAACAAATGCGACGAAATAAAATCTGGCCAAAAAATTCAATGGCAGCAATATAAGACGTTCGCTGTTCAATGATCGACCAGCAAATGCCCTTGAAAAAATACAATTAAAATTAAAATTAAAATTAAAATATTAACAATTAAGTAAGCCTAGTTAGTAGTATTACACACAAGCTTACAAATTTAATGAGAGCATACAAAATAATAACACTAACTAGAAATATGTGTATACCCTAGTAATAAAACAAAATTCTTGAATATTCTATAAACTATATAAAATTCGAAAATTGAAAATAAATAAACAATATTTATTGTATTAAAAAATTGTCATTTAAATTGTTAAATAATTTTTTTAAAATTTTTTTATTTATCTCCTGTATAATTCTCTGAATAATTTATCTGATTCATTACTTCAATTGTCAAAATCCGTTATTCAACAGTAATTTTATGCATTCCAAGCCGCAAATTTCTCGTCTGTTAATTTTCAGTTTATCAATTTTAAGCCGATTTACAACTATGAGTGCCCCATCGTCCCCCCTTCCTCCTAGCCAGCCACACTGTTGAGCAGTTAATTTATTGCAAAATCGCGTAAAGCTGCGTCGCTTGCTGCAAACTCTGTAAAAGTCAACTGGCGCCTAATTGGCAAAACAAGCGGAAAATCGCAAAATTTATCTGCAGCGCCCCTCTCTCTCTCTCTATCTCTCTCTCTCTCTATCTCTCTCTCACTCTCACACAGCTTCAATTTGAATAGAGACAAATAAAACAAATTGCGTATACGCCTGCTGTCGCATTGGTCGCACAACATTTTCGCAGCCTTGTGATTTAGCACTCGGCCATGGGTGCTATGAAATCAAGTTCCTTTTTTATCCCACATTCTCATCTCTGTCTCTGTCCGGGGCAGGCATCATATTTTACTCTCTCATAGGGCGACTGCTGGCAATTTGTGGTTGCTGTGCGATCCTTAATTAAAGGTGCTTTGTTCTGCTCAACGATGAATAGAAGCACCCACGCAGCCCGACACTCACTCACTCACTCACTCACTAGCAGTTCATGTGCTCATAATTCCTGAAAGAAATTTCCAAAAATTTGCGACATTTATGACAACATTTGCATACATGAACACCATAAATTAACCCCATCCGAGCAGCCAGGCAACCAACACCTATAAACAACAAACGGCAAGCGGTTGTTGCTGCTGTTGTTGTTGTTGTTGTTGTTGCTGTTGCTGCCATAACAATGTCAAAACTTAAATATTGACAATGCCATCGACATTGACGCCATCGTCATCGCCATCGCCATCGCCATCGCCATCCTCATCCTCTTAGCCTCATAGCCTCATCGACATCACCCATCGTCATCGGCATCGCTGTGCGCTTTACTTTTATAGCCACGCATAATTTTCCGATATTTTCACTAGTGTCAAAGTCAGAGATTTGAAGAGAACCAACCCTTTTGCACAACACGGCACAACATGGTGCGTCTTTTTGCTCAGCTTTTATGTGCAAATTGCGCGCAGTAAATAAAAATAAATGAGTATGAAAATTTTTACTCCTATCAGCAATATTTTTTATTTGCCAGCTCGGCATGGCGGCGCTCGCCCAGCAATGCCAAGCCGAACCGTTCATCCAGCACATGCTCCGCATACCTCTGCTCTACTTGTGTGCTACTCACACACTCGCACACCCACACACGCATGCCCCCAACGTAATAATCGTAATGAATGGCTTATCACGCCAGCTGGCATTGTCAACGATTTTCCATCGCTTGGCGCCTTTGTTGGTTCGATACACTGGGCCCGCTGGCTGGTGGAGCGGCCGCAGGAAACGGTTAATAAATGAATGAGTAATGCAGTCGCTGGGCCCGTGAGTCGACGGATCAGCGTTGCCAGCAGACGTCGCGACGTCTCGCCCGATTTCACAATATCAAATGAAATTTAGCCATAGAATTTAATGCGTTATTTGCCGTAAATTTGGTGCCCCATAAGACGTATATTGATTTAACCAGGTTCCACCATTCCACGCCACGCCCCAGCACGCCCCACACAAGTGCCAACAGGCTGCAGCGAGTGTTAGATAATTGCCCAGCGAGTGAGTCGCACACATGAGACCCGTCCGCCATATGAAGATTTATGGGCGAGGCTGCAGCCGCTGCTGTGAAATCAAATAACCATTTCGCTTTTCATTAAATTCAACTCAAAACGGCCCGCTTTAAGCCGCTGGCATCAGCCGGCCGTGATGGCCCTTTAGAATGGCTTGGGCTTGGGCTTGGGCATGGCCCGGCCACTTTGTCGCGCAAACATAAACACCTAAAAAAAAAAAAAGGCAAAACAGAGCTGGGCGCAAGCATAAATTCCTCTTCCTCTGGCATCCCTAATACTCTAACTAAAGCAATCAATCACGCTTCATTGCGCCAGCAGTAGTTACAGCATTTGGCTAAATAAATCCGACTTTATCTGCCGAAACAGGGCGTTGAATCGAATTAACTTAATTTTATTTAATAAGCAAGCAAGTTTAATGAAATTCAGGAGCACGCTCGGGACAAAGATTCTTCCAGCTCAATCAATAGCAAAAGAATCTAGACCAAAAACAAAATAGGAAGATAAAAGAAATTCGTGTTAAAAATAAACTAACGATGAAATGGCATTTCAGCTAAAACAATATGTTTGCAAAAACTTGAACCGATTTTAGAAGCAAGTGTATCACAATATATGTTTATTCTCAAATAAACAAAAGACGTCGATGGTCTTCGGCTCTTTGAGGCTCTTTTGGCAGTGCGAAGAGCCCCGTGGCGATCCCAATAGTTGATGTACGGCGCAAACGCTTCAAAATGATGTCATTTTATTTTGATTACATTTATTATGTTTGTTTAATGTTATTTTGCTAAACATATTCTTTTATGATGCTCTCTTCTTCTTCTTCATTTTTTGGGTTTTTCATCAAGAGTTTTAAAGGTTCTTTGTGTGCTGGATTTCTTTGTTTTTGTGCTGTTCGCAGGCGGCGTAATCCATTTTAAATAAAATTCCAAATGAACAGACACAATGAAGGCAGCCTGTGACATCCTTTGCTGTTGTTGTTGTTGTTGTTGCTGTTGTTTTTTGGGCGGCCGTTGCCTTTTTTCCGCCGGATCGGCGAGGCAAACACACTTAAAACATGAGCACGAAAAACATTTACATAAAATCGTCTTAACGCATTTGCCGCCTCATCGTCGTCGTTTTCGTCCTCGTCCTCGGCTTCGTCTTCATTTTCGTCCTCGTTGTTGCTTTTGCTTTCAACATGGCCCTGACCGAGGGACAGGAGTGGGAGTTCGAGCCGAGGAACTGCCTGCGCCTTTGGGCCAAATAAATTACATGAAGTGTTGTCGGGCCCGTTCTGTGGGCCATTTCATCGCAATTTAATATGCCCTTTAAAAAAAACGGCAAAGTAGTGTATATAGACAACAATTGCATGGGCGTGGCACAGCCAGAACTCAGTTACAGTCAGCTTTGCTCCCACAGCATTGACAGCTAATTGCATTTGCATCTGGCCGGGCAGGCCAGGCAGTGCAGCGATAACTTTTAATTTGCATTTCATTTGAACAGCAAATCTGGCTTGATTAACACTCGACCTCCGCACGCGTGCCGTTTAATTGAATTCGAGTGGATTGCGCACATGGAGTTAGTTCATTTGCTAGTTTTAATTTGTTGTCCAGCGATAAAACTTTCAAATCAAATTCTGTGCCATTTGCTGGCTGCCACAGAGCTGGCCAACTGTCCAGCTGGCAATTGGTAGTTGGGGCTCTCTCTCTGCTCTCTTGAGAAATCAAAAAGGGAGCAAAACTTCACTTAAAGCGAAATGAGCTAGGGATGGTGCGGCGGCCAAAAAAGAATAAACGAGACCCATTTAACGTAACGCTCACCGAGTGAGCAGAAGCGAACAAATCTCATTTGGCACACGAGCTCAACTTCTGAAAAGCCAAGCGAACAGAGCCAACAGATTTGTGCAGCTTCTTCAGCTGGTAATTATGTAAAAGTTTGCATACCCTGTACACTTATATGGTATGTGTTGAGAGGGAATATAGGCTGAGAAGTGAATTTGAAGTTGTTGTTATACTCTGTTACAAAAGTTAAATGAGTATATTGGTTTCTCGTATTTTATTCTGTGATTAAAAATAAATTGTAATACAATTTATAAACGTTCTTTTAGGTTTAAGCTCAAGCAGAAAAAAATTAAATAAAAATAGAATAAAATTTCTTTTGGACAAACCTCGTGCAGCAAAACTGCTACGAAAATTTTATTATAATAAAGAAGGAATAAAATATGTTTTAGCCAGAAATATATAAATATATATATAATTTTTTAATGCCTTCAGGCTCATCCACGAACTATCTTAAAATATTATTCATTGTATATAGTATATAAGTTGTTCAACTGCTTTAACCAGCCATTCAGCCTGTTACAGGGTATTTTAATCCACTCACTAACGTGTTTTTACAGACGCACACTTTTTTATTATTATGCTGGGTCAGTCCCCAAGGGTCAATTTTAATTACGCTCATTCAGGGCACAAAACGAAATGCGAAATAAAATAAAACAAACTGGAAATATAAAAGTGAAAAAAAAAAAAACAAAAAAACAAAAAACAAAAAAAAATCAATGTAAAGCAAAGCAAAGCAAAGCGCTTAAAGTTTTTGACAGGCGGCAACGAAGTGAAAATTGCTGGCGCATAATTGAAAGCGTTGCTGAGCTGAAAGCCAGGCTTAAAAAATTGGGTTCCCTTTGGTTGGTATTTGGGCGCGTAATTAAAAATACATTGACATTTAATGGCACGTCGTGTTATAAATATTCAATTTATTGTCCTGTTGTTGTTCTTGCTGTTGTTCCACTTTAATTTCTTGTTGTTTACTTTTGTTGTTGCCGCTGTTGTTGCTGTTGGTGCTGGTATATCCGCTTTCATTCCTTATTGTTTGTTCGGCTGAAAGTCATTTTGAAATTCCGCTAGCATATTTAGCCGCTGGGTAAGCCTTTGACGAGGCGGTACACCTTTTTCGCATTTTGTTTTCTCCTTTTGCCAACTCGCCACGCGCTGCATACTTTGCGGCGTTTTGCGAATACTGCGGGAGCCAACGGCAGCCAACGCGGCGCATACTTAACAATTCATTTGCGAAATTCCTTTTTTTATTTTGCATGCCAATGCCCTCCAACACCGTTCGGGCTCCCTCCCGCACCCACACCCACACCCACAGCCACAGCCACATTCATCAATCATCATAATTGAAGTGCTTCAGCGCATATATTGCGCATACGACCCATCGACCCATCGCCACGCTGGCTAAGTGACTCATTTGAAGAAAAGGAGGAGCGCAAAGTGCAATCTACACTTGAATGTTGCCATAAAAGCCGACTTCCCGTTGCTTTCCATTACGTCTATGGCCCACTGCCGTTAGTCTCCCTCAAATTTCTGACTTTTATATTTTCGTATTATTATATTTTATGCTTTATCTTCAAATTATAATAACTACGGCAGTCGTTGTCGCTCATCATTGTTGCGCACCTCCTGCTACAAACATACATAAGCTCTGGGCGCCCGGAAGTGACACAGTCTCTCTCCCTTCCTCTCTCCCTCTCTCTCTCTCTGTCTCTGTCTCTGTTTAAAGGCTCCCTCGAAATTTTCAACTGCATTAAAGCAGCTGTCACGCTGTCGACTGTCGACGTTTAAACATGTTGCCAAAAATGTCGCCAGACAAAGTTGGCTGAGAGATAAATTCATTTGCGCTTGGCGCTGAAGCAAAATCCTTTTATTCAGGCACAATAAGTGGCCCGCACAGTCTACGCCATTTTTATTTCGTTTGGCTTTATGAAATTAGTCAAGGCCCAGGCCCGGGCTCAGGCCTTGGCTACGCTTTAAGAAATGCCGTTCAGCCTGGCCAAGGGACTGACTTTGTTTTGCCGGAGTAAATGTTGAGATATGATTTGATATTATGGCCAGGCACGCCCCAAAGACAAATGGACGGAAATGGTTCAGAGCGGGCAGCAGCCATGTAGCTCTGGCATTTGTTATCCTTTTTATGAATTTGAGCATGCAATGAGAACGCCACAATAAGAACAACAGCAATAAAAACCCAGCCCCACACACACCAAGACTGAGCTGCCCCAAATTAAGTGTTGAACGTCATTGGAATTTTGATTGCAAATACTCGAAGCGCAAAATCTGATCCGGTGTGCAGCTGGGCGCCGTATGTATTACAATGATAAAATCAATTTACCCACTAGAGTATCATATGCGGGACATAAAAATGGATACGCAATGCCTCATGGGCGGGACTGTGATGTGACACGAGCGTATGACCGGGATATTCTGCATCTAAATGTCGACTAATTTGGCAGGCACGTGTTTTTCATCTGTTAAATCATAAAAGCCCTCGAGAAAGTAACGGTAAGTGGCCACAAATGGCAGCTGGCTTACAATACTTGTGCTCAAGAGCACAAAAGAAGAGGCGCAACTAACTGCAGCTCGGCATGGAAATGAAACAGCCACAGCTTTAGTTTAAGTGGTTGTCCTGAAAGGCAGCTTCGGCCAGGCCGGGCCGAGCCAAGGCAAGGCGAGGCGAGGTGAGGCGAGCCAAGCACGAAAGGCAGCCACAGGAAAAGCGCTGTGAAAATAAAGTCAGCCAGGCGCCGGGCAGACAACGATAGACGTGTGTAAGCACAGATGCTGGCCCAGTCCAGGGATAAAAGGGCTGCTCCCCATTCCCATTTCCATTTCCCTTCTCCTTCCCCTTCCACTTTTCCCGTGCCTTTGCCTTTTCCTGACACTTGGCTGCTTGGTCCATGTGCTGCGATTGTTGTGTGACCGCATTGCCCGGCGTATGCTGCACGTCAAGCTCAGTTGCTGATCATAAACTAACAGACACACACACACACACACACACACACACAGACACTCGCACTCTCAACACACATAAGGGCTATTGCATAAGCCTTCACACGTTGCCACCCCAAATTCGCTCTAGCACTCGTCCAAGCACAAGACACTACAAATCATTTGTGCTCCTCTTCCCGACGACTTTTCGTCCATGCCTGGGCGTCGACTGTTTGCCATATGTGTGTTTCACTCTGCTTGTACGACCCACATACATATCTATAGCAATACCAGAAATATTTGTAAAATTCCCAAAATCCACTTAACTTGTGTTGCAGTCAAATAATTGTTCTCTCGGCAGCAAGCCCAACTCTCTTATTTACAGGGTATCTCATGGCCACGCACTTTGTATGCTCTTCTGTTTGCTATTTTTGTCATTGTTTCCATTGTTGTTGCTGCTTGCGTTGTTATGTTTGCGGTTACACTTTGCGTGCTGCGCCTTGGTCTACCCTCCCTTCCCCCTTTCTCTACCACTCCCTCTCTCTCTCTCTATGTCTACCTCACTCTGTCTCAGTCCCAAGCTGTGCTCATGTCCATGTCACCCCCCCATTCTGTCATTTTTTCTGCCTTTTGCAAGCGTCGCGCTGCGGTTGGCATTGCCGTGTCTATTGTGCTAATAGGCAGCACTATCGTATTTTAACAGCTTTTATTTACACATATGTGTGCGTGTGTGTGCACACGCATGCACACAAATATGTGGCACAAGCATTTCGCTTGTTTACCATTTCTTTGTTATGCTTGCAGTTCTCGAATATAAATACCCTGTACTCAGGAATTCACAAAAACAATTCCACACTTACGCAAATATTTAGCTTGCTGTTATTTATGATATTCTGTATCCACGGCAACTTGAACAAACAGACATCTATTTGTACTCGTGTCAAAGAGCTATCTGAAATCTAATAGACTTCGCTTTCCATTTGCTGATTGTTTCACAAGGCCTGCATTTTTTGACACTTTGGCCCCAGTCGGTCTCCTGGTCAAGTAGTCCATAACGATGGGGTTTCGCATCAGAGTCTGATGTTGCCGGCATGCGAGAGCGATTGAGCTCAGCTGGTTGTCAGCCTTAACAAGCTGCGTACTGCGTGCTGCTCCACGTGCCGCCCGTCATCAGCATGATTGGCATTTTCAAGTAAAGGTATTTTACAGCTACCTGTCCTTTGTTGAAATATTTTCTTTATTTCGCTTCTTCTTCTTTTTGTTTTGTTGCGCATCAATAAAAATACCAAAATGACAGGTTTTATAATTGGCGATAAAATGCCATCAACGAGGGACGACGGCTGACGTCATCTATACATGGTAGCTGTCCGTTCACGTGTTAGCCAGCTGCGACACTGACACTGACACTGACAACAACGTGCCACAAATAAAGGCTTTAAAGGACTAGCATCAGCTGCAGCTGCTTTTGTTGCCCATTCACTGGCCAATTTGCCAAATTGCCAGCTGAAGGACTTGTGCAATCAGGGAAACACGCCCACATAAATCGAACTTCAACTCTTACTTTCAGCAAGTACAGTCAATAAAAATGTTAACGCACTCGCACTCGCCGTCTGTTGATCAACATGAAAGGCAAATCAGTGAGAGGCACTTGAGGCCTGGCAACGGCCTGCCCAAGATAGGGGCAAGTTCAAGCTTCCGTTTGATACGGGCACACATTTTACATATATATTCGAGTAGATGCGGATGCTGCAAGTAACTGAACATCCCGTCGGGCGCCAGTTAACTGTAATAAACACTAAAAGGCAGCGGCTCGAGGAAGCTGCACATTTAACGTGCCACGCCAGCGCCATTTGACTGACAAATGTGGCCGGCGCGCAGAGCGTCC
Organism: Drosophila navojoa; assembly: GCF_054131105.1. Taxonomy (NCBI): domain Eukaryota; kingdom Metazoa; phylum Arthropoda; class Insecta; order Diptera; family Drosophilidae; genus Drosophila; species Drosophila navojoa. The sequence goes on from NC_142890.1 coordinate 14,231,454, forward strand.
AGGAAATGGCTAGGAAATTAAAACAAATATAAAACTCCAGCAGCTAGGCGGCCAGCGCCACCCCAGCGACAAGAGCCACCACGATAAGGAGAGCCATGGAGCTATGGATCTATGGAGCTGTGGAGCTGTGGACTCGCCGAGCCAAATGAAAATAAATATAGCGCAAAAGTTTTGCTTGCCGCTAGCCAAGCAACTCAGTGAAGTCCACCGCGGGGCATTTAAATGTGGCAGAGCAGCACTTAAGTCGACAGTGGCAGGCGGTGAGGGGCGAGTGGCAAGCAGACAGCCAAATGCGTCTCTCTTTGCCCCAGCTGGTTGCCATAAAAGTCAACAACTTTCGCTGCCGCATCGCTGATAAAGGGCAGCCGAGCAAGTCTCCAATCCCGAATTTTGTTCGATTGAGTTAGGCGTAATCGTTTCGAGTGCTTAAAAATGAAATTAAAAATTTATTTACTTTAAAAATGGCAGCCTCTATGGCGTATCCAGCTTATCAATGTTAGACGCGCCCACGCAGCCAGCCAGGCAGCCAGGCAGCCAGGCAGCTGCCAAAGACTATAATAAAACCGCAGAGTGATAAGAAATCGATTTGTCACCAGGACGTGAGACTCAATTGGCGCTTAAGCAAACAAAAGCCAACGCAAACTCAGTCATGAGGGCATAAATCACGCGCTCACATACCAATACACAGATAACTACGCACACACACACACGCACAGGGACTCTCATACACACAGACATTGCGTAGGGTGCAGGCTCTCTATAGCTGTGTCAGTTTATACAAAGGTGATTGTACTCTGTCTGTGTGCCTGTGTGTGTGTGCGTGTGTGTGCGTCGATGTGTGTGAGTGTGTGACACATTTAAGTTTATTACAGTTACTCCCGCGAGTTGTTTTGAATGAAATCCCCAACAAAATACTCCATGCTTTTATATAAAATGTGCGCCACTGAGATTTGGCTTTACTTGTAATCATAGAGAACGAAACACGCACACACACACACACACACACGAGAGCGAAAAAGAGAGAGAGGGAGAGAGTGAGCCAGCTGCGAGTTAGTGAGGCGAGCCTGAAGAAATTGAAACAAATTTTTAAGTCATGCCTTAAAGTGAGCCTAGTTAAGCCCCTGGGGGTGGGGGCGGAGAGCAGGTATGCTTCCCGGAGGGCAGGCGAAGATAAAGAAAATGTCACTTTGCGCAGCAACATCTAATGACATTGTTCAAAGCAACGCGATAATGAAGTTGCAGGTGCTTGTGTTGATTTATTTTCGATTTACAAGTTAATCCCCCCGCCAGTGAAATATAATTTCCATGTGTTTTTTTTTTCTGCAAAATTTGCCGCAGCGAGCGAGTGAGCGACTCCTTTCGATTCCTGACAGACTTTTTTGCTTCACGTGACTACACTGCGTATGTCACAGGCTCCCATCGGAATACCAGCCAGCCAGCCAGCCGGCAACCATACTGTTTCAAATAAGATGAAGCCAAATAATCTTGGTAGCACAGAGAACGAGGCTCCAACAATTTTCACTCAGCCCCTGCTCACTGTGCTCCCAAGAGAGTCGGCTGTATGGCTTCTATTTAAGGCCCAGTCGATTTTCGCTTTATATGCGCTAGACGAACACATTATAAAATATCAAAATAATCATCACGTTGAGACAATATTTGGAATTTTCACAATGAATATAAATATACTTGACGTGAATATTTATATAAGATATTAAAATATTTTAAAAAGTATATGATTAAATTTGCTTTATATTAGGTTTACTTGAATAAAATTATTGAACGTAAAATATAAGAAAGCATATATAAATAAATATATTAAAGCAATTAACTTTTACTTTATTTTGATTTTCCATTATTTATATATATGAGATGAAGTGACAAAACGATAGTCTAACTCAGGTAAAACAAAAAATATAATAATTAGGCCTCAAAAAGTAAAAAAAAATAAATGTTTACAATCATTCAAATGTGAAAATTCGAATCTTAAATAAGCCGTTGCTTTTGGGTATCTGTTTTAAATCTATATAATATATATAAATATGTATTTTTAAAAATTTTCTTTTCCATATACTTTGTGCAAAATATCATAATTAAAAATTTTACAAATTTAATTTTGGTTTTAGTAAATTGGAAATTAAAAAAAAAAACCTTCGCTTTTTATTTTTTTATATTATTATATTAAGAAAATCTGTACAAAATAATTTTGGTACTATTTTACGTAATATTAATAATAACTAATATCAGATCAATCAAATACTAATATCAAACACTCAAAAAACGCTCTAGCATAATATCTACAGGGTATTTAAATGCATGTTTTCATTTCATATGCTCAATTTGTTTTTGCTTTGCTGTGTGGCGATTTTTATTGGGTTGCGTTTCGTTCGCAGTTCGTCTTCTGGCGCTTGTACTTCTTCTTCTTCTTCTTGTTCTTGTTCGGTTGGTTTCTCAGGTCTCGACGGTAATGTTTTTTTGCTTTTGCTGCACGTGAAATATTTTCGACTGCCACAGAGTAAACAAGCGCACACATTAGCTTTCACTTGCTTTATACTATGTGTGTGTGTGTGTGTGTGTACGTGCAAGCGAATTCGCACACACTCTCAATTTAAACGCTTCATTTCACTTTATTTCGACTGCGATTTCAATTTAAATTCCATGAATTTTCCCTGGCGTTTTGGCGTCTTTTATTTTAGCTTCGCTTTGGCTTCTGCTTTCGCCTTGGCCTGAGAAATTCTCATAAGAATGAATGGATTTTGTTGATTTTAATTTTTAATTTGGGATTTGCGGTCTGCCCATTTATTCGCTTTGTCCATGCCGCTCCACAAATTGTTTAAATGTTTACTAAACTTTCGGTTTAATATAAAAAATGCAACATTCAATTTGAAGCTGCAGTCAATCGACATTACGCCTTAAATTGTAGCCGTCCTTTTTCTTCAGCTTTTTTCCTGTGTCTTCTTGGATCACCCTTTGAAATTGGGCAAGCGAAAATTTGAAAGGAAGCCATTTGACGAGAATCTTTTAATTAACTTTTGTTTACCCAGGGGCTAAAAAAGTTTTCTATTTACATTGAGTACGCTTCAACGGAGTCTGAAAATGTTCAGTACTTGCTCTGCTCTGCTCTGCTGCAAGAGAAAAAAGAAAAAGAAAACCTTCCATACCACGCACAATGTGTGGCAAGTGCCACAGCACTGGAGGCGACATCCAAATCCAAAGCCAAATTGCGTAGCGAACATTAAAATAGATTGCTGTTTGCTTTCAATTTACTAGCGCACCACCGCACCGCTGCGCCGTCGCGGGCTCCATCTAAATCTCAATAGCAATCGCAAATCCTTTTGTCGCATCCATGCCACGCCCCTCCCGTAAATATTTGCCCTCTGGCTACCAGAATTTCGTAGCCAGCAGCTACATGGCTGCCAAAACGGATGATGGCTCAGTTATGTGGCTGACCATATATTAGCATGCCACTGCTGTCAAATAACTTCAACTTCCAGCTACCATAAATTCCCAAAAAAAAAAAAAAAAGGAGAAGAGGAAAAAGGAAAAGGGGAAAATAAAACCATAGATGAGCTAACCCCGGGCAGATTGCTTTGCTTCAACTATGCAAATGTCAGTTGAGCGGAATTTTAGTGACTTTTACCGCTTGGCTAAAAGTTTGATGTATGCTGCGGTCCCAGCTCCGTAATTGCAACTTTTGTGCCAGGCATTCCTTTCATTAGCTTAATGCGGTTCAGCTCATAAGGTCAGCTTCAGGTCAGGCAAAGGTGGCTTCGCTAATGCACTGCCCCAGCCCTGAGACTGCATCTGCATACCGCTCTATTAGATTGGTAGCAGCCAACCCGGCTGGCGTATTAGCGGTTGCCAATGCCACCGAGAAGACGACGCGCTGAGCAGGAGGAACAGCAAAACACTTAGATGGAGACAACAAAACAGCTTGATGTTGGCAGAAGGCGACCATGCCGGGCGACCGAGACATGGCCATAACTAGCTTTCGGTCTGGGTTTTGCGTGGAAAACGAGTGACAGGAAAATGCCACCGCTGTTGCTGCTGCTGCTGGTGATGCTGGTGCTGGTGGTGCACTGTGCAGCTGTGGCAAGTGCGGCCGACAAGAACATCCTCGACATAGATAAACAAGCGTCTGTTGCTGCCACATTTAACCGCATATATCGCTCATAAACACGGCCATAAAACTAACGCAAACAAACAGCCAAACAAATATGTGATAAAGACTGCAGCAACTCTATATATAGGTCCTCAAGTAACGCCACGACCACACCCATTTTCCAGTTTAATGGCCCCATCAGCAGATCTGAGAGTTGGTAAAAAGTTTCGGCGCGGACTGCTATCAAACTGCCATAAAAAACTGTCACTAAAAACTTATCTGAAATTAGTGCAATGTTTTATTTATTTACTAGCCACATTTTCGATGTATATATAAGTAGCTCATCCCTGCGACCACGCGGCGTATGTGTAATGTGTCATGCATTACGCATACGCAGTGCTGGCAACTGCTTCAGTCGAAATGCTGCAATTTCTTGCCTCAATTTTAAATCTCTTTCGCTCTCTTAGAAAAATAAAGTTTTACCCATCGTAGAAGTTCCAACCGCACATTGCCAGACAAAATTAAAAGAGGCTCCCAAGGCGCTGGTACAACAAATAGCAATTTTACAGCGCATGCACAAAATTCTCTCGGGCACACATAAGGCACATGAGTCCTTACATTTAAAAAGCAAATATTTATAAAAATAAGAAAAACCTATGTACTCTATGGAATGAAAATCTATATAGAATAATGAATCAAAATAGAGCACAAAAGTCCATCGAGCAGGGGCAGTCATAACTGTCTTAGCCTACAAAGCTTTTGCTTTTCAGACTAATTGTTAACGCTTCCGCTAATTAAACGCTGTACTACGAAAAAATAAAGCAAACTAAACAAGGGCAAAGGCAAGCCGGGCGCAGCTGAAACTAAAGGAAACTGGCAGATTATTGCATTTGCTGGCGTCTCTGCTCTGCCATTTGTGTGTGGCTAAATGCTTGCCATCGTTTAAGAAACATCAACAACAGCAGCAGCAGCGGCAGCAACATTGAGTGAGTGCAGCAGAAGAAGTGCACGAAGAAGTATAAACAAACAGAGCGACAGCCACGCCCGAGTCTTAGAGCGTCCGCAATAATGAGAGCTGCGAGGGCGAGCCGAGTAGGGCGAGGCACTGTAACAAGCGCTTGCAGCGTTTACCCAGCATTTGGCTTGTCTTCCCTCCTCTAAATGGCCGAAAGAAAGAAGACAAACCCTTTTGCCAAACACTGCCGCACGGTCCGACAGACAATGCACAGACACGCAACGCAGGATGCAAGCTTTATTTGCCTCAAACAGAGCGCAGTGCAGTTGTTGTTTCTGCCTCCTTTTTTTGTTGCTTATTGTTGCTCTCGTGGAAGTAGGCTACATCGTCGACATCGTCCTCGACAGCCTCGGGCCATCTTCTGTTCAAATCCAACTGGAATGCGCGTTGTCTGGCCGGGCAGGGGCCGCACAGCTCCCAAGATGCCGTTGTCCTCGAACAATGTTATGAGCCAAAGTGGCATCGCTTTTCTAGCACATTCCGAAGGGCCCCACCCAGACCCACTCGAGCGCCCACTCGCCCACAGCTGCGATGCCGGCGCACGTTGTAATTAAAGTTTAAGGATTGTGCAAAGTTCAGAAACAAGTGCAAGAGGTGCGCGCCGCACGGCCCGCTATATAATTCCTGGCAGACTCGCAATAACGTTAAGGCTGGGATACTGGAGAACAGAGCCCGCTTAGCTACATATTATAATCGATTGCTCTTTAACTTTTGCACACAATTGAGACACTGATGGGCTAAGCTCGCGCCTAATGGCCGTCTAAGTTGACACGGGCCAACGGTTAACGGAAACTGAAGCTGAAGCTGAAACTGAAACTGAAACTAAAACTGAAACTGAAAGAAAAACTCTCTAGCCTTGGCCATATCCATAGCCTATGGCCGGGCCATAACCATTACCACGAGCCGAGCAGCCAGCTGGCTACAGTATGAATATAAGGCAGCCAAAGTTTTTTGCTTTTTGTTGATTTATTAAATTAATTGCTGCCACATGCAGCTGCCCCAGCAGCGCGCGCCATCGAGGCTAGCGTTTATTTGTGTTTAATTTAATTTATACGAAATGCCGCAAAACTTTTTATGACAACACATTCAAGCGCCGTAGCTCCGCTGCTCTACTATCAATGGAATTTTAGCCTAAGGCCCATAGCAAGCAAGCCAGCCGCACTTCCCGGCGTTTATTTGGAACTTGATACCGTATAAATATATTAAAAAGTTACCAATTTATCAGGAATTCCAACTTTTATACATATTAAAACTAAATTAGCCGAAAAGTTTTTTTTTCGAATTTATAACTTAATTCTTGACTTCTCAACTCTGTGCTCTGATCATATATATGTATATGTATATATAGATATATATTTGCATATATTTGTATTCATTTTCACTGCTCTGACCTACCTTAACACAAAAAATATTTCCTTGAAATCCTCTTTACAATTTTTTTTTTTTTTTTAGCGTTTATACATTCTCTTTATGTTCGTATGAGGGATATTTATTTTTTGTACGTACATTTTTTATTTATTTTCATTTTATTTTTTGTCAGGAATATATATTCATATCTTTGCCAAAACTTCACAGAACTTTGTCGTATTTATTTAATTTAATTTAATTTTTTTTTTTTTTTTTGAGCTTGTATAATCTTGTCTCTTTTAAGGCCAGCGAACATCATATGACAGCTTTGTGTGATATCATGAAAGCAAAAATATTCATTCAGCATTTCTACAAAGAGATGTGATTTCTCTACTATTCACTTCTTATCAAAGGCAAAATTTGTATTTTATGTTTATGTTAATTGAAGAAGATGTATATCATTCAGTCCATACGAAAACGATAATTGACTTAACAAAAGTAAAAAAAAGATAGAAATGTACTTTCTTATAGAAGAGGCACTTGCCTAATTACTTCGCCTTGAAATGCTAAGTGCTCGACACGTATACGCCCAGTCTACACGTGGCTTGCTCTTTCCAAATGCATGATTAAGACGCAATTAATCAGTTTGTGTGGGACGATAATTTAAATAATTAATTTGCCCCATTGCTGGAAGTTTCGGAACTCTGCTGATACCCGCACAAATAGTTTGGTATTCTATTTTGGCCCGGACCGGAAATTGAGTACAGGTTGTGATGCGATAGAAAACATGATTTAGACGAGCGATGCACACAGCGAATACAGAAGTGGGGTAAAATGAATTGCCACGATACGTGTTGCTGTTCCACACAATTTCCGGAGGGACGGAGACTCCAGCATATCCTGCTCCTGCTGCTTGTGCTGCTGCTGCTGCTCCTGCTCCTGCTGCTTGTGCTGCTGCTTCTGTACCCACCTCATCACTCAGTGCGCACACAGCTAAGGGCCGTCCGTCCAGCTGTCCGGCGACTTGACATCCAATCGTTTCGCACACTTTTGCAATTGATTTAGCATCGCCAGGACTCGCCAGTGATTCGCTTGGCACTCCTTAAAGATTTGTTGCGTTGCCCAACTTTGGGCATTTAATGGTGTTACAATTTGCCTTTGTTATTATTGCCGTTCGACTCGTATGTCTGCCGGCTGCTGCTGCTGCTGCTGCTGCTGGTGTTGCTGCCCAAGAAAAATGATGCCACTGAGCCCCATGGTGCGAAATGCTCATTTATTCCACCTTTGGCGTGGCACGGGGCCAGAAGTGGAGCTGTTAAGGTTTAACAGCAAAAGGGAGCGGCGCTAACCTCTTGAATATGTTGCACGTTTAACGTTCGCTTCACAATTTATTGCTGGGCGGCTGCGCGGTTGACAGTCGAACCCATAAAAACCCGCACTCTGAGTGGGCCAGCTTGTTGTTGCAGCCAGCCAGGCAGTGAGGCAGTGAGGCAGTGAGGCAGCGTGTTGAAGGGCCACTGGGCGCTGGAGGTGGGCCGGTTGGGGCTTGGGGTTGCTCGTTTATTGCATTTACAGTTACTTAATTCCTTTACATGAACTTGCCACATAAAACAATAATAATTGCACACCTTTGCACACAGCTTTCTCACACCAGCCATCAACTCTCTCCCCCTCGTTCTCTCTCTCTCTCTCTCTCTCTCTCTCTCTCTCTCTCTCTCTCTCTCTCTCTCTCGTACGTGTTGAAAGTGTGTCAATTGTGCGGGCCAGGTAGGAAAAGCGTTTTGATTGCCGGCTACATATATATTTTTTTTTATAAATTCCTTTAAACTTTCCAAAACTGCTGCCATTACGCCACAGCAGCATTTTCCGGGCAGGGCTCAGGCGTCGATTTCTGTTGCTGTTGTTGCTGGTGTTGCTGATGCTGTCGTTACGTTATGGCGCGTTGATTGTATTATGAGTGACGTGTACCGCAAAAAAGCTTTTAAGTCATTAATTTCATTGGGAAAAGCATACTCAAAGGATTTTAAAGTGCACAAATTTTAATTCAAAGCCCAGCCAGAACTCTACAGCCAAAGCATTCTCTGCATGCCATCGAATCGATTTTAAATCAGAATATATAGAAATATCTACTTATCTGCTCGTATGCTATAGAAATGCCATTCATTAAACGAAATGAACTTGCGCATCATGCGTGAAAATGTCGGCTGAAAATAAATCTACGACTAAGATTTATGCCATGCAAAATATATCTACCCAAAAAATATACCAAAAACCGAGCATTTAAAAGCAGCCAGATAAGCCACAAGAAAAGGCACATTTCTCTGCAAATAAATGCCTGAGTGTGTGTGCGTGTGTGTGTTTGAGGAAATCAGAAAACACAATCTACATGCAAATGAATCAAATGAATTGGTTTGGCCATTTTAAAGCAAAAGGCAACACTTGCGCCAAACATCTTCCTTGCCATGCCAGCAATGGGTGTGGCCACGCCCACTATTCTGCTGACTGGCTGTTGCTCTTGTCGCCGGCTGTTGGCAAACTTTTGCCTTATATGATTAAATAATTTCCATTTAACTTCTTACTTTATGCCTATGCCAATGTCGCCGTCTTACTCAACGACATCCGCTCGAGAGGCAGCAAACACAAAAACTCAACGTATGTGCGTAATTAAGAGCAACAAATATGCACTATACATACATAGCCATGGGCTGACACACGCACAACCATTTAGCTGGCAAATTAGTATGGCAAAAACTTAATCTTTGCACCGCAGGCCAAAAATCCACAGAAATAAAAGGTATGCGAGCATACAAAACACTCAGAATAAATGACTTTTTGCCACAGGCAACTGCCATTGATTGCCACCATATAACAAAGCGTGTATGGCTCTATATATGGTTATATATACACATACATATACATATACATATACATAGTAAGTGAAAAGTATAGTTACGGCCGGCAAGAGCGGGCAGACAGCAGCTACGCGCGCCAAGAGAAAAAAAAAAACTAACGCTGGCTGCCTCCAATGAAGTGGCTCAGTGGACGGAGTCTCATGACAGCTAGATTTACAGTGTGCGGTCACATATATATATTCTGCATACACTGAGCGAAATAGTGCACTCAAATATGTATGCATTCAAATCTAATATAGTTTTCGCAACAGTTTTATTTTTTTTTAAGTCTCATATATATTTTTTTCTGCATACACTGAGCGAAATATTGCAGTTAAATTTAACATAGTTTTCAAATTCATTTTATTTGTTTAATTATAATTTTTTTTAAGATTTTTAAAAGCTATTATTGTTTAGTTTTAGTCTATTTTTTATTATTTTTCATGTGTTATCTGTTTATTTTATTATTTTTTTCTTTTGAAAAAAAAAATTTATAAACTATAAGAAAACATTCACATAATTTAATTATATTAATTAATTTTTATTTTATTTTTTATATTATTTTTAATCATCTATAATTTATCTTGAGTAAAGAAATTTATATATTTAAATGACATATTTCTTGTTACTTATAATTTATATTTTCTTAATAAATATTTAATTTTGTTAAATTAAATTCAAATACAGAAATCTAGTAAATTATTAGCATGCTATTTTTCTCAGTGCATTTTGCACACATACATAAGCAAGCAGAGAGCAGAGAGTGGAGGAGTTAAGCAGAGCGGCATATAAATGTCTGGGTGGCGCCGCTTGGCTGTAAGTATGTAATGTGGATATAGGGTTAAAGCAACAAAATCCACACACACTAAGAAATGAAGTTAAAGGGCGACGAAGGCAATGGGCCATGGGCATGGCCGAGGGCAGCAGCTGGAAGGGGTGGGCATGGCCGCTCTGTCGCTGTTCGGTAACATGGGTTAGCTAGCAAATTGTATTGTTTTTGTGTAAATTAGTTCATTTTGCTAGTGCGTGTGTACGTCAGTTCGAGTGTGGGTAAATTATGTGTGTGTGTATGCGTGTGTGTGTGTGTGTATTGGGAAAGCAAGTTTATGCGCTCAATCCTTAGCTTGGACGACGTGTTCGGTCCTTTTAATTTGCATGTTTTATGTTCCCTTTATGAGATTTGAGTTGGTCTTGTGGTTTAGCATAAAATATTAAACTGGCCACATGTGCGTGTGTATCTGTATGTGTGTGTGTGTGGGTGTGGGTGAGTTAGGTCTCAAGTTTAGCTGCGATCATAATTTATCGCTGAGCTGTGTCGTGTGCACAGACCCAATTTCAATTTGAGTTTTTGCCTAACATCACCACAAATCTGGCTCAGGTTTTGTTTAGTTATTTATTTAATTTATTTATTTATGTCGCTCACTAAAACCACTTTAATCAGAGCCATGCGACATGAGCCGCTCATCTGGCCTGCAAATGAAGACCACTATTTAAGCCAGCCAGCCTAGTCGTTTAGTTATAATCCGTCAACACGCACGCCAACAGGGCTAACGACGCGACTCGGTTAACGACAGACCGTTAGTCGGTCAGTTGGCCAAACTGATTTTATTTATGGCCAACTTTTATGACACATTCTGCGTGGGCAACTGCCACAGCACATGCAAAAGCCCCACAGATTTAATGCAGCCCCATGAAACACTGAAACTCCACTTTAATTTGTAAACATTTACCATGCAGATGCCCTGCCAGTCAGCCAGCATGTTGGCCAAATTAGAGAGCAACCGCAGAGCATTGCCATCATTGGTAACATGGCTAGACGCCCACTGAGTGTGATTGTTGTTGCTCAATGGCTGTCAAAGCCTCATCGGTAATATAGTGAATTGCCATTTGAATCTATCCATAGTGCTGTATGCTTATTGTAGATGGGACCGCAAGGACATCGAGCAGCCATCGCCAGAGCAATCGAAGCACATCTTAAACTCTTTACACCGACATAAACAGCGAACGAAAATACGTGCGTGGCATGATATACGTGTAATTGAGGCCAATGGATTTGGGGGCATGGCATTGACGAGCTCTGGCTTCGATGGCGGTGTGACAGCGCTACAAGACCCATATAGCCAACTGTGTGCCGCCCTTCCCCTCCACTGTGATCCTGTCTTGTGGCATGCGAAGCAATCAACTGTAAAATGCAGCAACAACGACACCACGCTCCCTCTCTCACTCTTTCTCTTCATGTTGCGCTGATAGTGAGTGCAAGTGAAGTGAGATCTGCGACAACATGCACACGAGATTACCAACAACAAAAAAAGAGGGAGGGGGTTGAAAAACAAGAAACTAGAATAACTGCAGATGGCACAATGCAGGCGCATATTTGCAACGGCTCTCAACGGATATTGCTGTCAGCGCAGCATTCTGCGGAGGAGTCACCACATTGAGCATTTCAAATTGTTTGCTTACAGGCGGCCATTGTGGCGCACGGCAGTCCGACATGACCCGGACCCAAATACGTGGCCATAAATCTGGAAGTGAAATAAGTGTACACGCTTGTATATTTGACATTTGGTCACTCAAACTCGTTACGATACCGAATGAGTATTCGGGCGTTATCTACCACGCCCCGCCGCCACCAGCCCCCCTCAGCAACCTCATCTTAGCGATTGTCTGTCTATCTGCTTGTTTACCCACACTGAAGGACTCGTGGTCAGCACGTATCGCCTGTATGTAAGTGTCCCTCAGCGTATTTATGAGACTGTCTGTGTGTGTGTGCGTGTGAGTGTGTGTGTGTTTGTGACAAGCACATGCGTCAGTTTAATAACAACAAGCACAAGCAGGAACAAGCTGGAGCAAGCACGAGGAGAACGTACGGCCAAATAAATGAGATATTACCAATTTGTATTGAATGCCTCGAATGACATAATGGCCAAGGCGTTGCCTTCCTCTCTGATTATTATTGTAGCCCCCTTGCTGCCCTGTCCTTGTGCCTGCGGTTGTCCTTGTCGTTACGGTTCCGTCCAATGTCCATTCGATTTTGTTGCGGGTAATCATTTGTGCTGTCGCCCGAAACGCAATTAGGCAGGCCCTGTGCAAACACTTGCAAGTCATTAGCCGTGTCAAAGGCGACGCATTGCGCACACATTTGTTAAGTATACGCGATGGGGGCCCAGGGGCTCAGGTCACGGCTCTGATAGACAAATATAATAGCATTTAGCTGGAAAATGCCTAAGCATACACGAGCATGGGATATCAATGAAAGCATTAGACAAGATCGATCAGAGAATGGAAATCGAGGGTTCCATCTATCAGAATCTAAACACCCCATGGCTATGGACCATTAAACCGAGTATTGCAGCGCAATGTACGAACTATAAAAGGAAAATATGTCAAAGCATCGCTTTCCGTTTCCCCAACACACAGCTAAATGGACAAAACATGTGCCGTATCGAGCTGCGAGCAAGGTCCTTTCATAGCTTGAATTAAATGGACTACAAAGCAACAAAAACAAAAGTAAAGCAGAAGAGAAGAAAAAATCACACACACACACACACAAAGCAAAATAAAATAAAAAACAATGCTGGCAAATAGGAGCAGCAACAGGGCTAAGGGGGAGCGGAAGGTCTAATAGTAGCAGCAGCAGCGGCAACAACAGCAGCAGCAGCAAAGGAAATTCGTACACAAATTGTAAAGAAATAAAATTTTAGTATGCGCATATTGATTTTATGATCAGAAATAACTACGCAAAGCAGCCGGACCAGGCCGAGGGGTACCGGGCGGTGCACATATTTCAAAAAGTGCAAAGCAATCACGAGTCCGTTCGTGTGTCTGTGTGTGTGTGTGTGTGTGTGTGTGTGCGTGTGAGAGTCCCTGTCTATGGTAAAGCAATGTGGAACTGCTGGGCATGAAAGCGACATAAAAAGCGCGAAAGACAGAGAGAGAGAGACAGAGAGGGAGAGAGGGAGGGAGAGGGAGAGCTGCCGATGGCAGTCGGCGGCTTGTGTCGATTTTGGAGCCAGTTCCGCCAGCTCGCACACACAGCCCGGCAGGCTGACAGGCTGGCGACAACAGTAAAGTATCTGCCGGCCATACATTTGACAGTTGTAATAAATTTTTGCGTTAGCAACACATTTTCTGCCGTTCCGCTGGCCCCTTTGTGTTTGTGAAACGGCAAAGCATTTTTGCCCGCATTTTTGCGCGTTCGCCTCGCTGCGCGCTTTCGCTGTGGTATCTTTTAAATATGTTTCGCTTAATGTAAATTGATTGGCCGCCGAATATCAGCAATAAATTTGCTGGTATCAAGTTCAAGGCTAAACGGCAAACTTTCTATTTTTGCTGATTAACATGTACATATATAAATATGTATGTATATCTGGCAATGAGCATGAGTACATTGCTCGGCGATACATATATACATATCAAGTGGCAACACAACAGCCCGCGGCGGGCAAAGTTTTTAATCTCATTTGCTCATTCTCCACATTATACGCCTCATAAAAATGCCATAAGCCACTAAACCTTCTGCTCCCCAAAAGGCCAAACAAATTTCAAAATGGAATCTGACGCTCACAAATAAAACGAATACTTCAGCAATCCAACAATGAGCAGAGCCAATAAACAAAATAAACAAAATTTCTATAGCAGCGAGACAACGAAGTTCAAATACACTTGGCCACGAATTTTCATTGTATTGTGATTGAAAAATTATTATAATTATTTTATTTGTGTGGCGAATGAGAGAATCCAACATGAATTATTCAAGATGAAACTGGGATTCAATTAACAACTATCGAGATAAACAGGAATGCATAGAATATCTATGTCTTCTATTTATATATTTTTTTATTTTAATTTTCTCTTTTTTAAGTATGCAGCTCAATTTAAAATATTTTCAGAAAAATACCAAAATAATTTATATATCTTCGAAATTTATAAATATTTATTTTTTTATATATATATTTATTTATCTTAATTTTATTTTTATTATTATTTTTATTTTATTTTTTATTTATTTATTTTATTTATTTATTTTTTTGAGTCTGCAAGTTTCTTTGTACACATATATATATTTGTTTTATTTTTTAAAGGCTGCAACTCAATATAAATTATATTTACTTAAAAATAGCGTTATACAAATATCTTTTCTACATCATCTTTTTTTTAAGTCTGCAATTCAATTGAAAATATATTTACTTAAATATAGAGTAACACAAATATAATTTTAATATTGCTTCAATATGTTGTTTGGCATGTAATAAATGTCGGATGCCCCCCACAAACCACAAAACGCACAAGCAATAGCGAAATGGAAACGAAATGCTTAAATTCCGTAGCTGAAACTGAGGCCGTCGACATTGAAATCGAAATGGAAATCGAAGCCAAAGTCAAGGGCGAGACGAGACGAGACGTGCGGAGTTGAGGTGAGGCAGGACAAAGGACATGGGACAGAGGCAAATGAGAATCTTCAAGGCAGATACCGTCGCACGGCGCACGACGCGTCGCCCCAAATGTATGCCACAGAAAGTTGTTTACAAATCTCTTCAGCAACGCCCACAAATTTGTATGCACGACCCATTGTTGTTGGAGCCGGCTGCTGCTGCTGCTACTGCTGCTGCTGCTGCTGCTGGCGTGCGGTTCAGAGGCTGTTGATTTCAATATTTACTTTGACCAAACGGCACAGGAAACAAACAGAAAGTTTCTGCTGAGGTCGCTTAATGATACCAGCTTAAAGTTATTGGGCCGCAGTGTGTATTCCGTCTTTATTAAATTAAATATGGCCGCCGGGCGGGATAGTAAATGCGGGGCGGCACTTTTTCCAGCGGCCACACGAGCGCCGAATCCGGTCATAAATCGACATAAAGGAGCCGCAGCCCGCCCACGGTCCATGGCCCTCGGTCGACGCCAGAGACACACTCCTGCAATAAAATAGAGTTGAATGCTGGAGGCAAATGTCCTACGCCCTCCGCCCTTCACCCTACGCCCTCTAGCACATGTCCAGCAACCACTTGAGCGCTGCTCCGGGCGCCCACTTGGAGCAGCCTCCAATTCCACAAGGGGCTCGAATTGCGCCAGGGTGTGTGTGTGTGTGTGTGGGTGTATAAGAGTGCGTGTAAGCTGTATAATAATTATGTCACTTTTGGGTAAAGCGACGTAGAGTTGGAGCTGTCTGAGCTGACGCCAGCTGACGCCCATTTAAACAGTAATTTGAACTTTAACTTGACTTTAAATGTGCTGGCAGCAGCCACGACTAGAACCGACCTTATGATTGTCCTTTAAATGACATTTGCTACGACTGCAGCAGCAGCAGCAATCCACATGCCAGACGGCTGCTTATCCGAAAATCGTTCCCCTCGCAGGAAAACAGTCGCAAAGCGTGGGCGAAAACAAAAACAAAAGCAAAAGGATAAAAAATAAAAGAGAAAAGTGTCAAATAAGAAACTAAATCGCATGTCCGCCACGCCATCGCCGTAGCTGACCCTTTTCCGTATTGTATTCTGGCAAGTAGCTCGAATTGAAGGCTGCGCATTTATCGTTACATATATACATACATACATATACATAGCCTTATGGGGGCACTGATGTAGCTCCACTGGGGTCGCTTTTAGCCCCAGGGCGGCATTTAATTACGCTCGTGTTCGTTGTAATGAGGCAAATTGCTTTTTGCTGTCAATTAAAGTAAAGTTTTCCCTTTAGCCGCCAACCATTAGGGCCAATCAAATGTGGGAGCCAACGCCACCAGGACGCTGGCATCGTGAGCAGCCGAGATTTTTGTGGTAATACCGGTTGTAAACTAAAGCATCTGCTGTAGTTAGACACACCGACACAGACGCACATCCAATGTCTGCTTCTAATTTTAAGCCACTGCACACACACACGCGCACACACACACGCACACACGCACACAGATGTATGTCTACATTGTCTCTTAGTTTCGTTTCCATTTCCGGTGCGGCACAGTTGCTACAATTCACTCCGTGTTCTAGTTTCGTTACGCCCTAAAAACTGATATTAAATGAACGCATGTGTGTGTGTGAGTGTGCATGTATGTGAGTGTGTGTGCGCAGCGTCTTAGAACACGTTTGTAAACATCTTAAATGTGCTTTTAATGAGCAGCTTCAATACCAACAGCGACGCAGACATCCAGGCAGCTGTCAAGCGCCCCATGGCCAACCCACCCCACCTACTCCCTGCCTGCTGTTAGCCATCTTTATGCTGCGCTAGCATCGACTTGTTTTCTGCACTCGCAGCAATCGCTTTAGTGCGTTGTATTTTAATAATGTTAATTAGCGTTCTAATTAGTTGTTGCTTTTAGTTCGCATTCGGTGTGCGCATTCTTAACGCATTTCAGACATGCACAAGCCAATACACACATATATACACACTCTATATATACACACATAATTGTAAACGTTAAGTGGCCCTCCACATTTTGTAGCCAGATGGAGCTCAAGCGCAACTTCAATAGCTGCTGCACTTGTTGGCCACGTCGTTATCATGCAAATTGCCGTTTAAAAATTAATGGAAATTAAAATAAAATTATTACCGGCATTTTACATAACAAAACGTTTGCTCGTGTCTCCATTACCATTTAGTGCAAGCCGCTTTCCACCTCGCTTCTGTTGCGTGCAGCCATCTCATTTTTGTTGCACTGCAAATTTTCCAACAGATCACGAAATAAAGCTGCAATTAATTGCTCATATCAAAGCGCAGCACCGGCACACATGCTCGTTCATTTGCAGCTTGTGCGCCGTAATAAAAGCTGAAACTGTTTACCTTGCCGTAATGTGACTGCCACTGCTCTGGGCCAATGCAAGGGCCCACACAAAGAGTTAACCAGTTAATGGCATTTACTAAGTGCTTTATGCGAAATTAATGAGACTATCCGCACGGCCAATATAATCAAGCGATGTTTAACAATCGCATCGCTATCGTCATCCATAGCGAAGTATACAAAGGGAGTCTTTTTTTTATGTACATACATACATATATGATGATGATAATTAAATTACATATTGCAAGAATTACTATTTTACTCTGTAGTTTTTGATTTAATTAAAAATATGGTTATGCTGAAAATAAATATATGATTATTTTATATTATATTATTAAAATAAGTCGCAATAATTTTATTATGAAGTAAGATAGGGAGTAAAAATAAAATAAAAAATATAATATTATAAAGATAATAATTGCAAAATAAATTTAATTTGAATATTGTTTTAACTTACTTTTATAATCATTAAAAAATTTGGATGATATTGAATAAATTGTATTTTTTTTAATACACTTTATTATTATTCTATATATTTATTTTACTATATTTCATTTTTACATTTATTATTATTACTATTTTTATTTTTTTTTTTTTTCATGACCTCTCCAAAGTAATCATATTAATCCTTATTTACAATATTCAAATATATATTTCATATACAATACAAATCAATTGCATGCAACTATTTGAAGATTTAATTAAATATGTTGATGATGGCAAAAATAATTAGTTATCAAATATTTAATGGCAATTCAAATAACACAAAATGCATTTTTAGTAAATCTAATTAAATGACTATTCAATTAAATTTACTATTTGAATAGACATTGCATTTAAATTGGAATCATAATATAATATGTTATACAATCAAATTGACCATTTATTTAATCAAGTCAATCTTAACTCAAATATATCAACTTCTGTAGTAAATGTAAATGTCATAATCTCAGCAAAAATACATCAAAAGGAAACTAAAATCAATTCAATTAACTTAATTAAGTTTATAAAGTTGCATATTGAAGATGAAATGCAAATTGAAACTAAATTCACAGTTAAATACAATTAAATACAAATTGAAACAAAATTGAAAATGTAAGCAAACAGACACAAAACATATGCAACTGCTTTATTAATAGTAAATCGAACAACATTTTAAGCCAAAATATGTTAGCCGAAATTTAAAACTGGCAATAAGGCAAAGTTCGCTAGGAAAAATATATGGAAATTCAATGGAGCTCATTATGTGCATATATGTGTGCATGTGTGTGTGTGTGTGAGTTTTTTATTTTTTCTCTTGCCTGCATGCATGTACATATTTTTGGCCATAAATAATGGCCTGGCACAGTGGGAAGCGGGGCGGCAGTCAGACAAAACCAGAGCTACAATGAAAATTGCGTTAGCTGCCCAAAACTGTTTTGCTTGTTAGGCAATGGCCAACAGCAACAGCAACAACAACAGCAACAAATTCACTTGATGCAGTTTAAAGTTATTGCAAAATGTGTGCCTGAACGGGTATAATTGTGTTATGCCAGAGCATGTAACAGCCACGCAGCCTGGCTGGCCAGATGCTTGCCTGGCAGCTCTTACTATGCTCAGGCATAGCTGTCTAGCACTGAAAGTTGCACAATAAAAGATGAGAGCTGAAAAGTTAATCAATAATCAATCAACAGCTCAGCGCTGAGCTCAGGGAATCCACCAGCTGCGCACTCCCCACTCGAGCTCCTTTGTTTTATGTAAGAGTATTGATTGCATGGAAGAAAGTTTCGAGTGCTTGGATGCAGGCTAACTTCTAGTCAGCACTCCCGACCAGAGCACCCTCGCCAGTTGCTGTCGTTGTGGTCGAGTCACACACACACACACACACACTCACACACACACAGACAACCACAATACGCACAACACACTTCAACGCGCCCTCCAATTGAGCTCGCCCAGTGGGCTGGCAGCCGCAGTTGTTCATTTGTTTGGCTCACAAGTGTCATGCTGTTTGCAGCCACTGTCCGATCTCTGCCTCTGTGTGTGTGTGTGTGCCAATAACCATTAAGCGTTAAAAGTTGTGCCATGCTGCTGTCCGGCTGCACGTACGATGCGTGTGTATGTGTATGTGTGTCTGGCCTGTGAGCGCTGGCAGCCAACAAGATTTGTCAGCCTGGGCAAAACATTGTAATTATTTTATGCATGCAACTACGGCCAGCAGGCTCGCACATGCGAATAAACAGACAGGCGGCTCACATTCTGTGTTCTGCCATTAGGCGAGTGCCAAGCCAAGGCTCGCCCCCTAGTAGATCATTTAAAATTTCCAATTGGCTTGACAGACGCATGCACAGGGAGTCAAACAGAGAGTGAGAGAGAGAGAGGGAGAGGGAGAGAGAGAGAGAGAGTGAAAGAGAGAGGGAGAGGGAGAGTGACACCCACAGGCAGAACCAATATAGACGGTTGCTCTGTAGCCATGGCTATATCTGGTTAACGGCGACTACGGCTCAGCCGTAGGCTCAGAGTTTGGCCCAAATCGAGGATGCTTGTATTTAATTTACTGTCGAAATTAACGATGCATGCACCAGTGTTTCTGCTAATGTATGTGTGTGCGTGCGTGTGTGTGCAAAAGTCAAGCCCCAAAACAACAATTTGGCAGCAATTTGTTACAACGTTGGCAACTGCAAATGATTAACAATGTATGCGACATTGTGGTTAAAAGCATAATATTATCATACGCTTTGGCAGCGAACGAGCGAGCGAACGTACATTAAATATGCTTTGCCAGCAGACATAATACATGTACTATGTATATGGAAATTAATTTTGTACCATTTTGCTGGCGCAACTCCACAGCAGAACTAGCCCATTGGCCCATGGGGATATTTATGTGCCTGCCATTAGAGCGAGACAATGGCCATATTAATTACACATTTCATTTATTTTGGAGCATCGAGCGAGAGCCAATGATGCAAAATCGATAGGCTGACGCCAAATTAAGCTATCATTTGTAATGTCCCCAAATGAGGCGCTCTAATCTAATAAAACGGAATGCAAATCGCTCTACTCTAATTATACGGCCGCCATGTTACGCACAAACATCAATCAAAATGTTGCGGCCATGGCTAATACTAATACCTCGAAGCGAAGAGTTGGCCACCAGGTGAGAAAACAAATTGCCGTATAGGTCAGCATAGACCCACACACACACACACGTAAATATATTGCATATCGTATTTGCGTGTCAACAAGCCATTTCCACTGTGAACGACCTGGCACAATAAAAAGCTAGAGAAGAAGAATGGCGAAATGAAAACAACAAATGCTGCCCGCTGCAATAGGCCAACCCCAGCAGGAGCGGCAGAAGTGGCAGCAGCAGCAACAGTTGGTGAGCTGTGGGCTTTATTTTTACGATAATATTAAGTTGAATCGTCTGGCGGATAGAACGGCCGGGGTAGTACGGCCGTGGCAATCAGCATAAAGTGGTTGGCATTAAAAACTGTATCAGGCCGCACCATAAAAAAAATCGCCGCTACCCAACGGAAGTGAGTGAAGCAGGGACATTGTCCTGCCGTTGCTTTTGTTGTTGTTGTTGTTGCTATTATTATTGCTGTTGATCTCATTGCTGCTTGTTGCTGTTGTTGTAGTCCCTATTGTTATTGTTGTTGCCGTGCAGCATAATCAAATAATAAACCCATAAAACTGCTAACCACAATTAAAATGCCTCCAGCACAATGCCAACTTTCTGCTTACTGCCTTCCGCCTGCGTCGGGGGCTTAGCGCCTGCCGCTGGACAACAAAATAAAAAAAAAAAATAACAACAAAACAAACAAACAAAAACAGAAATGAAAATGAAAACAAAAAACAGCAAAACGAATTGCAATTTAATGATGCATGCCGTTATCCGCAATTAGACGGCAATAACGAACCGGCAAGGCCGAGAGCTACGAAAATAATCTATGATTATGCATAGCTCTGATAGGGTATATCAACTGGGCGCTTGGCATGCGACACTCACACATGTCGTGATGGAAAAATACAAGTATAATATAATTTATTTTATAAAATTTGATCATAATAAAAATATTTCTAATAATAAAACTCATATTATTGTGGTAAAAATATTTTAATATATTTATTTATTTTCATAATCAAGTATTATTAGCCTAGATTATTATTATTTGAATAGAGGAAAAAATATATGCTTAATATAATTTATTTTATATAATATATTTTATAATAATATTCAATTATAATAAATAATATTAATAGTGATAAAATTTATTTTATAATAATGAAAGAATTTTTAATATATTTATTTATGTTCATAATCAAATATTATTAGCAAAGATTATTATTATTTGAATAGAGGAAAAAATATATGCTTAATATAATTTATTTTATATAATATATTTTATAATAATATATAATTATAATAAATAATATTAATAGTGATAAAATTCATTTTATAATAATAACTGAG
This sequence comes from Drosophila navojoa, assembly GCF_054131105.1. Classification (NCBI taxonomy): domain Eukaryota; kingdom Metazoa; phylum Arthropoda; class Insecta; order Diptera; family Drosophilidae; genus Drosophila; species Drosophila navojoa. The sequence continues at coordinate 14,253,030 of NC_142890.1, forward strand.
TTTTTAATATATTTATTTATTTTCATAATTAAGTATTATTAACATATCTATTATTTGAATAGAGCTCAACTCATAGTCAGGTTAGCTCTGTGATATTCACTTTTTTAGCGCATTTTATCTTTTGAGCGCTTATGGCCGCAAAACTCATTATCTTTGGGCATCTGTTGAATTTTTGTCATTCGGCGACGTTTAATTGTCGGCCAGAGAGGCGCGTGTTTGGCATTCACTCGACATTATATTGGCCCGTAAAACATTAATGTTCGGCTTTAAGTTTTCGGCAGCAATCTTTGAAAGGAATGTGCACAGCGCAAACGGAAACGAAGTCAATTTCGGTGCCAACTGGTGGGTGGTCAGTTGGCTTATATATTACATACATATATATATGTATATATACATATATATATGGGTGGCAAAAGAATGCAGTCAATTTAAATGCAAGTGCAAGTCAAGTCGAGTGCAAAAGCGAAAGGAACTGCCAGCCAGGCAAATTGGCAGCGCAAACTAGCAAAATGCTTGCTCCACTGAACAACGACAAACACGGAGCGAGAATGCAAATAGGTAGAGCAAAGACGGCAGAAGCTAAACTTAATGGCAACAGCGACAGACACTGCTGGTGGACTGGTGGACTGGCGGGCGGCTGGAGGCGTGGCAGTCGCAGTCGAGCACTGACAACATTGTCAAAAGCAAGCAATAGCTGCGCGCCTTTCTTTCTTTGGCAGCCAAACTGCAAATTGTAGTCTCAGAAGTCGCACTTAAGATTTATTGATTGTTTCAACAGCACCGGCCTTGTGGGTCCAGCTGTCCTGCTTCGATGCTGCTGCTGCTGCTGCTGCTGCAGTTGTGCCAGTTCAACGTCAACATCGTGTCTTGGCTTATGCTATAAAAAACTTGCAACAGCAAAAACAACAACAACAACAACAGCAGCAACAAAGCAACTGACAATGCTGATGATGACAAGCGCTCGGCCCCAGGCCCTGGTCCTGCTTCGACCAAGCCAGAGCGAGCAAGACGCACTTTTTACTGCAGACAGACACACAAACACACACACACACACATACTTGGATTCTTTTCACGTTTTTTCTTGCTGTTGTTGCTTTGCGCTTGTTTTGTGCAAACTTTCAGCAACGATTCGGATTGAAATTCTTTTGTGTTTACAGCGAAATTTTTGCCTTATTACATACAAACATATTTATGTATGTACATAAATATATGTATATATAGATAGAGAGGGAGTTTTTGTGTTTTACTTATTTGCCACAGACAAGCTTTAAATGCGCACGCACACACTTAAGCGGGCAGTCGATTTGGTTTTCAAAAATGCGGGCTCCCGACCCAGGCGTTGCTCATACGTCACGTGGTACGTGCTGTTGGCTGCTGACTGGCGCCTGGACAACATTTTTATCTTTTAATTACAGTCATTTCAGTGTGCTGCTGTTGTTGCATGTTTACATTTCAATAAATTGTACGCTTCCATCAACACACTATACGCTCTGCAGACTCTGCACTGGATTCGCGTCATCCTCTCAGCCCAGCAGCAGCGCCCGTCAGCAGTGCTTTTGCCAGCTTTGCGACGCTTCGACGCGACGCTCGGGCTTCCTAATGATTTTGGTCGCCCATAATGAGTTTTTGTTTCCAGCAGCTTAAGCTCTGCATAGCAGCAACAACAACAGCAACGGGACAACGAGAGACAACAATAACGGCAGCACTTTCCATTGCCATTTAATTAAAAATTGCAGAATAATTATTTTTCTTTGCGCTGCTTCTCGCCTTGCCCGCGCCGTCTACGGCCAAGCGAAAAGAACTTTTAAATAAACAAAGGCGCCGAGCGCAATTTGAGAATCTGCAAATTAGCGCAAATGCAGCGCAGAGAAAACGTGGAGAATGGAACAAAATAAGAAAAAAAAAATAAGGGAAAATAGAAATCCAAGAAATTTGAAACTGCAAAGATGTGAAAATTCGAAAAAGCGTGCAACGCAGCGAGCAAACTTTCCAATTACATTAAATCCGATTTGCAGGAGTTGGCAACACGCACCGTTGACAATTTATTTCGCGCCGTTCGCCTGTTGCAACTAACAAGTTGCAGCTTTCCAGTTGCGAGTTGTCAATTTACTTCCAAAAGAGATTTGTCCAAAATTTGCTGAGACAACAAGACCTGCTGCGCCAGCTGCCTCGGAGATTACGTGCTCAGGCAGCCGAGCGCACGCGGCGTATGCGTAACTTTTATGCCTATGCCAAAGTTGGCCAGCCCATTCACGAGGTGTCGCTTAGCTAGCCAACTGGGCTTATTCTATGCGAGCAAATGATACTTTAAGTGCCGCACAGCCAGAAAACTTTAACTACAGCTTAAACTTTGACATAAGAGTGTATGTGTGTGTGTGTGTGTGTGTGTGTTTGTTTAGCTAGACGGGGGTGCTGACAAATGCCGTCAATATATCAACAGTAAACCGTAAATGATGAGACGATTTATTATGTTGCCGGTGCAGCAGCAACGGCAACAAAAGAGCAACTGCAGCAGCTTCGCCTTACGTTTGCTGCCTCTTTGCAATAAGCTGGAAATAGCAGTCAGCCAGCTCGCTTAAGTGGCTGTTGGCCCCTGCCACTGCCTGCCATTCGATGTACTGGCCCACTATGCACTGCCATGCATATACACACACATACGCACACATACACATGCACATATACATTTTGGCAGCATTTTACTCGACGCTTAATACTTTCTTCTTCTGCTGTTGGGGCAACTTGTGCCAGCTCCAGCTCCGAGGATGTTGCAGTGAAATGTATTTATGCGCTCGTCGGCCGCGTAGACTAAATATAAAACCAGAGCAAAGTTTATATAGCAATGCAGTTGCCGGCTGCGGCGGCTTATGATAAGACCGAGCTATGCTTGAGCCGTGGGCTCAGCTCGAAGGCTTCGTCTAGAGCAACAACAACAACAACAAATTCAATTTTGCTGCCCCCTAAGCGGATTACACGCTGTTCAGCCCGCGCTGATATGGCACATCTTTAATATAAACTATATAGTATGTATGTATGTATGTATGTATATGGCTTGCCATCATAAATTGTTTACCGATTCTGGCGCACCTGCAAGATTGTTGGCTGGGTACAGTCTAAGCAGCTGGCCGAAATTATGCCAGACTTACATCAGGGCGAAGTGAACAGCGACAGCAACTCGAATGGCTTTTCATTATGCAAGACTGTGGCGGCAGCAGTAACAACGGAGAATAAAGCCGGGGCGTGGCTGGAGGTGGCACTTGAGCTGCCATTGGAGCGCTTCTCTCTTTGCCATGCTTTTCATCAGAGCACTTAATTTGCATAATTCTGCGAGGTGTTTCGCGGGGCAAACAAATCAGGCAGCCACAGCAAACAGCAGCAACTGCAGCGGAGATCAGAAACTTGGGCGCCATTTAATTCCGGCAGCTTAAAGAAAGCGCAGTGCAGCCATCCAACAACTCTGAAATATGGCATTCATTTTGGCATGGAACCGTCGACCTTCCATCGCAGCTTCCGCCATTCCACGGCCTTTCTACGGCGCGGCTCAGAGATATTGCGCTGTCAAAGCTTTTATGTGGCGTAATTTCATATTTTTACTTCATTTAGCGTTATGAAATTTCCTCAGCAATTCGTGCACTTTGCATTTTTCAACAGTTTTTCACGGCAACAACTCACAAAGGATTTTCCGCTGCCATGCCATGGAATGCAATTGCAATGGCAGAGTAAATCAGTCCAAAGCGCTCAATAAGTAAATAATGACAAAGAATGCTCCAAGCAGTCGAAAGCTATCTAAGTGGATAACGAAAAACTCACACACAGTCACTGCCAGCAATCGAGCGACAGTCGATTTTGCATTTAATTTGAGTTCCTCAAATGCAATCAACTGACAGTAAATTCCAGTAAATTCCATGTGCACAGACATCAAAGCCTTCGACTAACGATATAATCAAGCAATTTGCATGTATGTATGGACAAATATAAATATGTACATGTGTATATATAAAATATTTTACAGTGCTGCTCAATATGGAATACTATAACACTAAAACTATGAAAACAAGAAATCAATGAGGGGAGGAAGATCAAAGCTTGTGGCTGCCTGCAGCTTTGAAACATATTTCAGGACTCTTAGACACACATACACATACATATATACATAGATAATCAGCATAAATATTATATTCATATCTATTAAGCTTACATTTATTGAGATTTCTGAAGGCAAGAGTAAAATAAAAGCAATCCTAATATTTCTCACTATCTCTCCCTCTCTCTTTCTCTCCATTTGCAGCTAAGTGAGGACATTGGCTATGTGCTATACTCGGCGCTGGGCTCCTTCTACATACCCAGCTGCATCATGGTCTTTGTGTACATACGAATCTACTTTGCCGCGAAGGCGCGAGCGAGACGCGGCATTAAAAAACATCCGCGCAAAACAAACAACGAACAGGTGAGTGAATAGAGGGGAGAGTGGCAAGCAGGTGGTTGTGGCTGTGGTTGTGGTGGTGCTTCTAGCTGGCGTGAGCGAGTACTTCGGTGGATTGCAATTAAGCTGCAACCTTTACACTGCACCGATCAATGGGTTTCCCATGGCTAATTCATGCCTGTTACGCAGGTCCGTTCAGTCAGATAAGCTGAGCTGGAGCCGCAGCGATGCGGCGGGCACTGTAAATGCAAATTTTGCCATTTGAATGAACAAGGCGGGGCTCGCAGCGCGGCGGCTGATGCAACGAAATTTTTCCACCGGCATATGTGGCGTATGCGCAATATTTTGCACTCGAACTCAGCGAGCTGCATTAAAGCGTTAAGCAAGTGGCTCACGCGCTTTGCTTAAATTATACAGCAATTTGTTCTCTACGTGTTGACTGCAACAGCATCGCTCAGCACTTTTGCCCCGTTGCACTTGGCCACGTTCCTCCAGTTGCTCAGTTTGCCGCAGCGCCGGCGCCATTGTGCAGCGTCATTCCACGAAATGGCAACGATATTGAGAGAAAATCATTGAGCAAAGTTACGCTGATTGGGTGCCAAAATCTCTAATCATTGAGCATTGGGCGAGCGTAACCATCGTTACCTGGCCAAATTACAAATTACAGCGCCGGCCCGGGAGCCAAATGTGAGTGAGGCGTACGGGCGAAACACAATTAAGGCCAATTCATTCACAATTTGCATTTTCAATTAACCGAGAGAACGGCCAACGGCCAACGGCCAGCGACACCTGACCACCTGCGATTCGGGCAAACAAAGAAGCGCCGATGTGTCAGCTGTGTCCAGCAGCTGCATCTCAGATCACAGATTAAGGCTGATGCACGCACGTCCTGTGCATTTCGGCCGCTGTTAATTGCCCCGGGCCCGATGGTGCGCAGCATCGGGTGTTTCGCATGCTTGTTTGTGTAATCATTGCGCTCTGACGCTTGCGACGTGCCCTTACACGGGCTTTAAAATCGGATTTTCGAAATGGGAATGTCGTGTAACAGCAGCAACAACAACAACAGCAACAACAACAACTCTTTTTTTTTATTCGCATCTTCTTTGTAGGTAACGAGCTTCACCACCGCCAACAAGAAAGGAACAATACCGATGCCATCCTCCAGCGGCGCCACGCAGCTGCAGCTGCACCAGCAGCGACAAATAGCCACCATTGAGACCCCACCGAACAGCGCGACGATGCCGATGCAAATACCGACAGTCACCATGGACTTGGCCTCGGACATATCCACCTCGGAGGCCGGCGAGCTGGAGGCCGTGGCCGCCCAGACGGTGCTGGCCTATGCCAATCCCAATGGTGGCTCCGGCGCAGCCACAGCGCTAGGCAGTGCGCCCTGCTCGCCGAAGGAAACACTGCAAGTTAGCACCATCGCCACGGGCCGGGGCATCGGACTCAATGTGCCCGTGCCGCCGTCCATGGGCAGCCAGAACTCCATCAACGTGCTGAACAACAACAATGGCTGCGTGGCCAGCGAGGGCGTGGCTCGAGCCAACGCGCTGGCGGGCAACAGTGGGGCGACTGCAGCGAGTGGAGCGAGCGGTGGTGCTAGTGGTGGTGGTGGTGGTGGTGGTGCTGGTACGGCTAGCAGCAACGAGCTGCGCGTCTCGCCCGTGGCCGGACGCTGTCGTGCCCTCTCAGTGGGCGTTGACACGGACATGGTGAGTGAATTCGATCCTTCCAGCTCGGATTCGGGCGTGGTCAGCCGCTGTGCGGTAGTTAAGCCGCTCAAGTTTCGCCTTTGCCAGCCCATCTTCGGACGCAAAGCGAACCAGCAGCGCCGCAACGAGGCCAAGGCGGCCACTGTGGCGGCCAAGAACAACGCAGCGGCGGCGGCCAAGACGAAGGAGCTGGCCGCCAAAACCGAACTCGAACCGGCCATACCCAAAGCGCCAAAGCCCCGCGATCCGGAGAAGGAGAAGCGCCGCATCGCACGCAAGAAGGAGAAGCGGGCCACGCTCATACTCGGCCTAATCATGGGCAGCTTCATCGCTTGCTGGCTGCCGTTCTTCTTTCTGTACATCCTGGTGCCCGCCTGTAGCAACCACTGCAACATACCGGAGTCGGCGTTTGCGATTGCCTTCTGGTTGGGCTACATGAACTCGGCGCTCAATCCGGCCATCTACACCATATTCAACAAGGACTTCCGACGCGCGTTCCGGCGCATCCTGTTCAAGTGATGTTTGGCCTACGTGTGCTGTTACAGGTGCGTTTATGCGAGCATCGAGAAGGCTACCGAACGTGCCATGGGCAGCACACCCATGGGCTATGGGCACGGCATGTATCAGCATTACAGGCGTTAGTTTTGCTTGGTTTATGGGGGCATGCCCCTCAGCCACCTCAACCAGTACGGGGTATCATCCTCTAAGCATATTCAGTTCACTATTCAGCTCAAAAGTTTCTGTGCCTCGTTTTAGTTAATCATCTGTTATTTAGTTTCAACTCTTGCTTTAAAGTAACGAACATTGTAGCTCATGTCAAAAGCAATGAACGGCTGTGAATTTGATGGAATCTCTCAATTTCAATTTTGCAACAATTTTCAGTTTCAATTTCAACTGTGAACTTGAACCACAGCTGCTGCACACACACTCACACACACACACACACACACACACACACACATGGAGTCAGTCATCCGACCGAGAAAAGCCCTCGAGCTGTGCAAACACAAGCTTCATCTAAGCAAACATCTTTTATGCACACTCAATGGCCATTCAACTTGATATTATTGCACAAATTTTCCATTCCAAGAGCACAAACTGCGGCTGCATTTTAATGCGAAAATGGGCTGAAAACTCACTCAGCGTGGTCACGTGAAAATGAAGAAGAAGAAGGTGAAGTAGAGAAGACAGCAGCACGAAAAACATTCAGTTTGACTGTCAAGCAAATGTCACCGAATACATGACCATCTGACTGCCTGGACGGATGATGCTGTGCATCAAATTAATCTGTGTCTGCCTCGTGCTACACCTCAGCCTGTGGCTGGCATGAAAATTCATTTAAAATATGTTTCTCTGAGCAAGCAGAAGTGTCACACTTTTTAGCAATTCAGCTTGGATATTTCTATTTAATTAATCTTTTTTTTTCAACTGATTAATTGCTTAAGCACAGTGTTTCTTTTTCAATAGTTGGTTAACAGTGCAATAACAAAAAATATTATAACTTTTAGCCATGTTAGCAGACGTATGGCTCACTGTCTACATCAGTCAGTTAAAAGTAAAATTTCACATATATATTTTCTACACATGGAATTTCATTTTTCGTTGACTGATGAAAAGTCACACTATAGTCCCAGGCATTATAAGTTTGTTTGTATGATCATCCATTCAGTCCTTTGATGCTGTTGTTCATGTTGCCTTGCCCCATTTTGCTGAAAGGCGCCTAAGTGTTGAAATAATTCAAAGAACACAAACACTATGCGAGCAGACGCTGTCATTTCATATGGCACAGAGTAAGAGATATTTTAGATATAGAGATGCAGAAGAATAGCCACAAAAAGCTACAACTAATGGGCATGCACAGATGTGCTATAGACGCCTCCCTACCACTTTAGATGCCATAATTTTCGATGTTGTTTTGTTTGGTTTTGCTTTGCTTTGTTTTGTTTTGTTTTGGATATTTCTCTCATCTTTTACATTTTTGGCTGTGCATCAGCAAATGCATGCGCCAGTCGCAGGAATAAACGACACGTCATTTCGACAGACAGACAGTCGGACAGACGGACAGACGGATAGTCAGAGTGAGAGAGAGAGCATAAAACTGAAGGCAACGAATGTTTTGGCATGAGGCCCATTTATACTCCCCAAACATGTTCTCTATGGCCGAGAGCAAAGGCGCAGAGAACTATGCATAAATTTCAGCAGCTACATGAGTTTTTCATATTTCAGACACTTTGCGGTTAGTTGCACCTAAATTTAAGATGCGTGTCTCTGGGAGATGTAATCGGCTTGTTCCATGTCTTGAATTTATGGCTGCTTTTAGCTCTCGTCGTTGCCCCGGCTTTCAACACACGCCGCAAATGTATCAGATTTATTGGCCAGGCCATTTATTTCGGGCCGCACGCAGGCTAAGTGCCAGCCGACTTTAAATTGTTCAGATGCTCATAAATAATGCGCCAGCCAAATCTGTCAGTTACCGAAAACCAACAAAAAGCAAACAACAAATAACAAACAACAAAACAAACATTGTTTTATATTTTTTGTATGGGCGTGAGGACAAGGGCTTTTCTTTCCAATCAACATGCAATTTTTATGACACGCACACACACACACACAGACACATTGTGAGTCTGTGCTGAGTGTCAGCAACAACGGTGTGTACAGCAACTGCACTTAAATGACAATTTCAACAAAATGAAGGGACAACAACAACAACAACAACGGCAACGGCAACAAATCCCAAATACAACATCAAATGGCTATGGGTAAAAGCTCGCATCGAAAACAATTGAAATCGATGGCAAGGCAGGCGGTGTAGGAGTGCAGCTGGCAACCACAGTTACATTTAAATGTATGGCACTGACATACACACACACACACACACACACACACAGCTAGTGCACTTAACTGCACTTAGGTGCGACACAGCAAGGATGAATGCCGCACGTTGGCTGCAACACATTTCTTTAGCTGACTTTGTTTTTTTGCTGGGACATCGAAATTCATTTGCGCTTTATGTGTCGACCGACAACAACACGAAAAATGAGTTAGCTATTTGGTCGGGCTTGACCGACTGCTGCATACCTGCGCTACAAGCATTTTATTATTCAGGAACATGAATGGATTTATTCAAAAAAGCAAATAGACTTTTTGATATTATGATATACATATAAATCAAATTTAGTTATAATTTTCATCCTATTAAGGTTGGGTATGCTGACTCCTCTTTATTATATTTAGTCTTTACTTCTTTAGTCTATCGCCGAGATATCCTACCAAGACATTACGATAGTGTTTACTACACCTCCTGCCAGAGAGGATATAGGGATGCATAATGTACCCATTGAGAATGGAAACTCAGCTTATAATAATACTGTTAAATGTACGTAACAGTCAAAAGGAGGAGTGACAGAGCCCACAAAGCTAAGTCAATTTAGCCCTGGTCATCTGTCTGTCTATCTGTATATCCATACGTCTGTATGTCTCAACCCGACTATCCCCGAAGTTAGAAAAGCTAGAAACTTCAAATCTACTCCCTTACTACTAAAACCCTTAACAAAAACGAGTTATAAAATTCATTTCCTACATAGTGTTAAATATAGATTAATTTGTGTTTTTTAGAATTACGATTTTTTTGTAATCTATCCCAAGCCAACTCCCAAAGACATATTTTAAATACTAGAAACTTGTTTCTTCTATTTTTAGTACTATGCCCCAACTGCTATAGACCTTTCTTGATATTTCATTTGAATGAAATTGTCTTATTTCTGTTTCAATTTACGCATTGTTTTTAACAATTTTCAACAAAAATGTCAACTCTGAGCGTATTGACACTTTATCCCACAATTACGCGTACTTATTCGAATTAAATTTATGGTTGATTGTGCAATTAGCATAAATTAAATGCAGCGCAAACATATGAAAACAACAAAAAATATATAGTAAGTACTACAAAAGCATTTGCATTAATGCATATAATTCAATTATGCGCGCTTTTTATGCAAATGCTGGGCACACTTCAATTGCTTTCAGTGCCTTAATTAGCATTCGATTGTTTGTTAGATAAAAAATTTAAGCAAAAACACAAATCGAATGAATAATTTCATTTAGCCAAATATTTGTGGAATTTTGTTTGTTTTTGTCTTTGCCTTCATTTTTTGCGCTTTGTCAATGTCAAATAAATGTTTTAAGTGCGATAAATGTAAAAAACTTGAATTTGAATTTGAATTTGTAATTGGTAATTGCGAATTTCCATCAAAATTAATTGCTTCACTATATTGAATAGTTGCATACCGATTTAGAGTGCGACTAAGTTAGCAAATTACACGGCAATCAGCGTTTCGCATACTGAAGTATTTAATTGAAACTGAAATTTAGTTGGCCGAGAGCTTTGCGCAAATATTTAATTACATTGATTGGTTTGCGGGCCCAGAACAAAAATAAATTGCATGTTTATTTGTGATTCAATTGCTAATACCTGCCAGTCATAATTAAGTTGGCGGCTTAGCGCTTTGTTGCCAACGATATGGGAATTAAATCACTTTCGTTTCGCCCAAACTGCGCCGCCGCTGTCTCTGTCTCTCCCTCGGTCTTGGCCACTGCACGCTCATAAAGGCCAAAATTTTTGGCTTTGTTTATTGTTTACGTATTTACGGTATATCTGGTATTTTAAAACGAATTTCGCCAGCAATCTCCAGCGAGGCAGGCGTCTGTCCAAGGTTAATTATTTAAGTGCAGCTGAATGATGCAATTTTGGCAACGGCCTCTCACAGTGTGGGCCACCTCAGCCACTACGTCGTCCATAAAAAGTATTAATAAAGCACGATAACTGATAAACATGAAAATAAACTATAAATAGGCATTTATGCACTCACACTCACACATTGCATTCATATTTACACATTCATGAAACATCGAGTTTGGCTAATTGAATCATCTGTGTGCAGCAGCTTTTGGTTTAGTTTTTGTTTTTCGCATTCTTTTATTTCATTTTTTAATCAGTTGGCATTTGGTTCAGGACTAAGCAAACCCAATGTCTGTAGCCAATCAGCTGAAAGTAAATGTATTTATTAATGAATTTATTGGCATAAGCTAAGACCATTTAAGCCAAACAAACAAACAAAACAAAACAAATCATAAGAAAGAAAACCAAAATACACTTGATTGCTCGACTTTAATTTAGTTAGTTTAAAGGAGCGGCACCAACCAAAATGACTGAAAGGCTTAAATGATAATTGTTTCATTGTAAAACCAACTAAGTAAATAAAATTAAAACTTAACAAAAACACAGAGAAATGATGAGAAAAGCAACTAATTATTGTGTAATTCAAAAGTAGATATATTACATTTTTTGCTTATTGTAGTTTAAATGAAATCTACATATATCTTAGACTCATAATGCAGCATAGTATATCAAAAGTTGAATTTTTTCAGATTTATTGTGAACAGCCAGTTAATATACGACAAGTAAACGTAAGCATAAGTAGTTCATGTATTTAGCATAATTTCTAGTTGCATAAAATCAAATTGCTTAACCAAATTTTTAACTTCTAATCGTACGTGTCTCTGTTATAGTTGAATGTAAAAGTTTAAAATACAAATATATATATATATATACATACATACATAATAAACAATAAGTATTCAATCGTAAATAAGCAAATTGAATTGAAATGGAAATCGAGCCGAAGCAAGAATCAAACTCGAAAACAAATAACTATTTTCATTAATAACTATCTACATTTTAAGCGGAAGTCTTCCACTACAATTACGCGCTCCCCATCCATTCAACTCGCAGACCCCAAACAGTTTCCGGGCCCCACATCATGCCGCGTACAATTGCCCCAAATCCAGAAATGTTACGAGCCTAACAGACGTAATGTTAGTCCTTTTGATAACAGCAGAGTAGCCGACTTTTGTAACTGTTTATGTTACCTACTTAATAAGAACTAAATTGTATATGTGTATGTATTTCAAAGGTTTCTCCCCCTCAAAAGATTCAATATAAATATTTATATATATATGAATAATTACTACAAAAGCGATAACGATAATGATAATGATTACGATAACTAGTTATAGTCGGTTAAAAATATATACTTGCTGCACAATTAATATGCATATAAATCATACTAGATTAAGGATTATAATAGTTAAATTAATTACCAAAAAAGAGTTAACAAAATAATCACAAATTTATTTCTATTGAACGATTTGCCATTCGTTGCATTGTTTTTGTTGCTGTAATATAAAAGAACAGTTCTGTTATATATAGTAAATTCTACACTAATCTAAAATATGTCTAACAACGAACTAACATGGTGCTATGAGTTACGCAGAAAGCATTTCACAGTTATAATTATTGTTATCATTATTATTTATTTGCCATGGTCAAGAACGTTAAAATCTGAGCCCCTTTTTAACGTCTTGAGCAAGATTATCCATTGATTTCTCTCATCTTATAGACCAAATACCGTTATTGGCATTTCAAACAAAAAAAAAACAAAAAAAACCAAAACGAAAATCAAAACTAAAAGTAAACATTTAATAGCAGAAAATAAATAAATAAATAAATACATTATTACATAAGACAAGCCATGTAAATACCTACTTAATATAATGATATGTAAAAATAAATTTAGCAGCAAATTTAATCATATGTATATACGAATAAATTATATATAATATAAAGCAAACCAATGTAAATTATGCAACACGAAAACGTTGCAAATTGAAGCCACCAATGAATTGAATTTTTGCATGTAAGTCGAATGAAACATGAATGAAATGAAATGTATTTCGAATAAAGTATAACTAACCAGACCTAAGCTAAGCGTAAACAATCCCAACTTGTACCCGAACCCAGCAGCGAACCCAGTTGTACTCCTAAGCTATGATAGTTACAAACTTTTAGCAATTAGACGCTCATATATATCATAGTTCAACTAAAGTAAACAACGTAGCAACTAGAGAAATTCATCATTCAGTAAAAACTACGAACAAATTTTTGTAAATCTCAACAAAACCAAAACCAAAACTAAACTAAACTCAACTAAAAAGCATTTAAAAACTTTACGTTCTTTCATCGAAACGATAGCATATACATACATACATACATATACCACTTGGGTGCACTTGCTCTGGCATGTGTATGCGTATTGCATCTGTATCTGAAACCTGTTTTCCTAACATCTAGTAGATATATACTTAACATAATATACACACACATGCATACGCATTATGAACGCCACCAATTGAGGGCATAACAATATATAATTCAAACGGTAAACACTATTAGCTAAGCGAAAATATGTCCAATTAAGGGACAATAAAAATTCTATTAAATTATATACTTAACTATTAAGCAAAATGACTAACAACAAGTCAACCGTAATCCAAATACTATGAGGCTACTTTTGAACTCATCCACACCTAGCTAAAGCTACAAACTATGGAACCTACCTTCGACAACATGAAATAACGTATAATTACAGAGTTTTAAAATTACATTCGTTAAGTGAAAGGCAAAATGAAAGGAATTCGAGACAAAATACCATTGAATCCGAAGGCCACATACATAATGTGTAATAAAAAATGAAACGTATTCTTAAATTCTTTAAAAAAACAAATGTCTTTTTATTTATGCCTGCCTGCGGATATTTGACAACCCCGGCTCGCCATTTGCCAGCCAGGCGACAGTCGAAGGTCAGGGCTAAGGCCTGAAGCCAGTGCGCCAAGAATAATACAAAACAAACGAAAACACAAAAACTTGCTTAAGCAATTCCCCAGATGTATTAAATATTTGCAAGGGAAGCCTCACGTTCTCTCCTTCTGCCACGTGCGCCGAGCCAGAGATTTAAACAAATCCAAAATCGCAATAGCTATTGATTTTTCGCACAATCGAAACGCAAAGCCGGAGTCTTAAGAGGGCAAGAGCATTGGCAGCAGGGTTGTCAACGCTCTGCAATCTATTTGCTAAAATAAAACAAGGTAAGCACAATGAGTTAAGCATACTTTGAGGACTCTGCGAACGTACAAAATTCGTAGCATACTTTTGCGCTGAATCTAAAATTCAATGCGAATGAGATTGGGCAAAATTTGTGCAATCATTTGGTATTCAACTAAACATTATAAATCAATTCATTTATTTAAAATAATTTTTTTATTTATTTTATTTATTTTTTTTTTTATTTTTTTTTTTCTTTTTGAAATTAGTAATTATATATATATTGCAAATATATGTACACGTAAAAAGAATAAACAAAATAAATATATATTTGTATGCTTTTACAATGACAAGAAACAGTATAGATTTTCTGGATAAAAATATTATATTATATATTTCCACAGCATCTAAAAATTAAATTTGCTTTAAAATATCTTAATTTCTTTTCTGTCAATAATTATTTATTTATGTATTTTTTTTTAGTCTAGTATTTAATATAAAAAATTCTTGATTATTTTACTAAAAAAGTCTGCAACAATTACGTTCAAATAAAATTATTTTCAGGTCATCTTTATTAGTTTCATTACCAGGACTTTGTCTATATTCTATGTTTCTATATAGGAGTTTTTGGAAAACTATCATTTAATACCTAATTTATAAGATCCATAAAGTTGTGTTGACCTATTTTATTTAATGCTTTTTAACTGATAAACTACCAGTGGAACAGAAACGGATATATAATGCTCCATCACTATCTGTGAGTACAGCTCTAAATATTGATTTCTGATGCAGCAAATAATGTGTCACATTTTTAATAATCTCATAATGAAAACTCATAAACAAAATACATCTCTTTAGTTATTATAGCTAATCAAAATTTAAGAGCAATCCCATCCGCCATGAGTAATAAAGAAAATTTAATTGCCATGCAACAAGAGTAATTTCAAGCTCAGTCGCTGGCAAGCCGAGAACCTCTTAAATAAATTGTGTCACAGTGCACAGCGCCATTAATCATAAATCAAAGCACATCTAAAGTTAGCCAGGTAGCCAAATGGGCAAATAGACAGGTGCTAATTGCTCACATGCTGTGAGAGTGTCCACAAAGTGTGCCGCCCCGAGAAGTGTTTGGCAAAAGTTTAGTCCGACAACAACGGCAAACGCAAATGCAAAACAGAGTTAATTGTTACAGTTGCTCTGTGCTGTGCTGTGGGCTGGAGTCGATGAGTTTAGCGGGCGGACCCAGCGAAGGGGCTGGTCTGGCGGGAGCAAGTCAGCCCCTCACTTGCGTAGTGGGTGTGCGTGCAAATATTTTAGCTGAATTAGAACTGCAGCTACAAATAATTACCAAGGGTCTGGCCTCAGACAGCCAGCCAGGGGGGAAGGGAAAGAAAGAAAGAAAGAAATGACAGAGTACATTGAGCTATGCAAGTTTTAATTAGTTAATTAAACGTTTGGCGCCAACTAAAGCAAGCACACACTGCGTATGAGTAATACATGCATGCATGGCGAACGAGCCATAGAACGCGGCTGTCGACGCCCGTCAGGACTAGGCACGGAGGGCGCTGCGGTCGACAGTGCCGCTGCTAAGTAATTTCCTCTGGCGGATGCAACTAATTACTAAACATTTCGCATAAAATTCCCAACTTGACAGGATCTAACTGCACTGTTCGTTCTTAGCCTTAGCCACAAGCACTTGTTGGCCCTTTGTGTCTGTCTGAGTGTGTGTATGTGTGTGGGTGTGTGTGTGGGTGTGTGTGTTTGGCTTGTTATCAACAAATCTACATGCGGTTTTGTGCTAATTCACCAATCCCTCGCTGCCACACACATTCGCTCTCCGGCAGAGGCTATAAAGTATGTGGTGCGCCAGAGACAGTCGAGGCGGAGAGAGAGAGAGCGAGAGAGAGCGAGTGAAGCGGACAGAAAAAGCGGGAAAGAGTGTGAAACAAGGCGCTGCAACACTTCCGCTTTTACACACACACACACAGAAAGAACCAGCCGTCAGCCGTTGAAAAATGATCGTAAAATAGCAGAAATTATTTAACACTATTTTGCATTTAATGCAAAAACTTTTACATTCACTTGCGACTCGTTTGTGCGTCGCCTGAAAATTGTTACCAGAAGTTCACAGAAGTTGCAAAGTTTGACACGACAACGACTTGAGCGCCCAGCGAAGCGTTTAATGGCGAACATGCAGCCGCAAATAAAACCCCTTGACAGAGCCACAATAATTAACGCGCCCCCAACTCGGCTATGTAATTCAGGTGTACAAAGTGGGTCCTTCGGCAAAGGAGGCTCGGCTCTACATGCAAATACATACCTATGGATGAATACGGTTTACACGCTCTTTACTCATTTCTGAAACTCATTTGGACTTATTAGTTTCTTGAATAACTTCTGCTGTAAGGTAACAGCTGAGAGCCGTTATAATTAAACTGGTATTTGTATAACTCAATTTCTATTGGAATTCCTTGACTCAGAAACGTAAGCTTATGCAGTTTTTTGGGATTCCCGATGAGTTGTTTGCTCATAAGCGAGGCAAACAAAATTAATTGGTATATAAATTCGACGAAAAATAACTACTTTATGGAGAAATTTGTATATACGATAGCTAAAAGCTTTTTCGAGATATGTTCCACGCGGTAGTTAAATATGCAATTAGAGAATTCTGCGAAATAAAGGTTAAAGTCGAATCTATCTGTAGATTTCTTTGCATATACAGATAGGCAAACAGCCATAAAAGACATCATGTCTCAATTAAAAGTTTGTATAGTCATCAAGAGGCAAGTCTGATCGATTAGAAGTCACCCTTACAGAGAGTCTACCTTGAAAATCTTAAGCACACCATCACGTAGGCCACGCACACCTCACAAGGGTACGTCACATCAGTCGGCCTAGCCTAGGTCGACCAGAGTTCAGCTCACGTTACAAAATAATTTATGGAAACGTGATTCTTGCTTATTAAAAAAACATCTGCACAACACCACATTCATTCGCAATGGGTATTGAAAAATTTTCCAATGGGCCGCACTTGACTCTGCCGTTTGTCGTAATTGTGCAAAGGGCGCCGACAATTTTAATTTGCTTTAACTATTACTCACTGCTAAGCTGCGACTGGGGCTGCAGTCGCTGTTGTGTTTCCGTGCGCATGTTTGCCTGCCCATTGACACCGCGGTCCAGGTCCAGTCAAGCGCTCAGTGCACACAAAACTCTCAGCGCTGGGTGTGCTGGACGGACGACGACGCAGACGACGTGTAGCTGGCCCAAAAACCGGATCGCCAGCCAGCTAATCCATAGGCCGCGCTGTCCACATTGGCCTTTGGGCCCAAGATGTGCAGTCGTTTATTGTACAATAAAATCTGACAGTTGCGCTGTCGACTGCGCTGTCTGCGTTGCAGTCGCTGTAGCTGCCGCTGCCGCAATCGCAGTCGCAGTCGCTGGCAGCGATACACGAACCTTTCGACGACAAACGTAACGGCCTCTAGCCGCACCTGACGACGACGCCGCTTCGACCGCGAACGAGATCGAGCCAACAAAAGTGCCGCCCAAGAGGCAGCCGCAGCCGCCGATGACAACAAACCCGTCGTGGCACTCGCAGACGCAAGACGCAGCGCGCTTCGATCCGATCACAAAAGTGAAAATAGCTGAGAAGGCAGAAGTAAAATAATAATAATAAAAAGCAATCGGCAACAAAACAGCCATAAAAAAACAAATATCAAGAGCGAGAGGAAAGAGAGAAAAGTACGAAAACAGAAATCGTTGAAAAACTTCGCGTGTCACATTAAAATGTAAATGCAGTTCTCTGCTGATCTCTAAAGTTGATAACAGCTGTAAACTAACATATGTTAAAGGAAAACAAAGAACAAATCAGTGCAAGTAATTAGAATCAAGATCAATTATTTTCGTTGACAACGGCTCAAAGTAGATGATGAGCGAATCTAATTATTTCATAAACGTGGCCCACGTTAGTTTCATGGCCCTCAGCTCGTCGGGCTAATTACGTATGTCTCGAGCCAGAAACGTGACTGGCATATCGAAAACACATAAGGTCGCCCACGCACACGGGCCATGGAAAAGTTCGCCCCAAACTAAACAAATTATGTTTTCATCAAACTGTCTGTCCAAAGCTGAAGAAATTGCAGTGGAAAATTTTACATCTCAACCAAAAAATTACTCAAAATATGTTGAATAGCCGAATGAGGGTCGGTCGTACGGATATCGGAAAAATAAAGAAAACAAAGCAAAACAAAAATCAAATCAAAATCATTGTAAATGCAAATGAATGGAAAATATTGTTATTGTTGATCGGCAATGTAAATTATTGAAATCAACTCGAGTGACTTAGATCCGAGCCGAGGGTCACATACTCTTTGCTAGAGCTACTAGAAACGAAATTTAATTAAGGTCCATCTAAAAATAATCTGATTCGTCATCTGTGCAGTAATATATTATAATTCGGTTAGAACTCTGAGTGAAAGATGCCCAAGGAACGGAATGATGATGAGTTTTTGTGTGTGCCTGATGAGCAGCAGTTTAATTGGAATGCAAAACGTGTTTTAAATATTTTAAGCAGATAGCGTAACTAATTTCGTTTTTCGTATCTTTTATTTAAATTAGTCACATGAGCCAGAACAAGTTTCGAAATTCATTCATGTTACAATCTGCTGTGGACAATAATAATTCATAATTTATAACTTTTAAGAGTTCTTTCCGAGGTGCGTTAAGACCAGGCTTACAAGTTCGACTCGTGAGAGGTTCACAAAGTCAAGAGCTTCCTCAATTCCGGTCTATAAACGATGCGTGAGTGGTAAAGCGAGCTAGCTAACTAACATATACATACATGTATATAAATATTTGTATACCTGGCAAATTAATAATAATAACTGTGTGCAAAGCGCAACAGCAACAACAACAGTCCGTCAGTAAATTGCTAAGGGCGTGATTGTGGGACTGTTTCCGCAAATTATTATTGCTTGTTTAGCCGGGCTGGCTGGCTGGCTGCCTATCCCCAGGCCGCAATCGCATTAGCATCAGTTTTTGGCCGCACAATTGCCCAGCGAATTCATAGAGAAAGGGAGAGCAAGCGAGAGAGAGAGAGAGGGAGAGAGAAATTAATTAGTGACATTATAAATAAAGCATAATCACTTTGGTGGCAAATCATTTGACATTCGCTCGCTCGCCAGCGAACAGTGCGCGACAAAACACAAGCGAAACGAACGGCAAAACAAAAACACAGAAGAAATCCATAGCAAAAGAAACAAGAGTTAAAAATAACACAAAGGAAAGCGAAACTGAAATCAAAACAAAAGCAAAAACAAAAACAAAATCAAATCAAGCATCGTCGCAAATAGTGACAACTGCGCCGGTCGCAGCAGCCAATCACGAGCCGCTCACGTGGCCAGACCAAGCAAGGGGTAATCAATTTCCTCCCATTCCGCGGCCTGCGCGCCGTCTCGCCCACACATTGCGACCGTCTGTCACATCATTTCTTGTGCTTTGTCTTTATCACTTAATGCACTTCTCACTCATCGCCGTAGAGGGCGGGTGGGGGCGTGGTGTGTGTGTGGCGGCCATTGGCACAGGAAATCATCCGCTTTGAATGCACTCACAATGCCGGGCAGCTGGCCAACCTTTGGCAATGCCCATGTTTTGAAAAGCAAATATGAAATTATTCTGTTCGGTTTAGCAGCACGAAACAGTTAAAATTGGCACAATTTGCTGCCAGGTGAAATTCAACAGTTATTTTTAGCAGCCAAACGAAAAAGTGAATTTAAGTACTTTGAAGCGCCGCGATAATTGATCAAACAAACATCAAATTATATACAATATATACAATATATCACACTTTTTTTCGGCAGAAGCGCGTAACGGGAGAACAGTGTTAATTTCGGACTGGAAGTTGACTGAAGGTAAGTGTGAATGAGCACCGTGTGTCATGCGTAGACTAAGCCATTGGGACATCTCACATGGAGTCAAATATTGGGTGATTCACTTAACTTGTGACAATCGGGCCAACAATTTATTCAAGGTATCATGCTGTCAGAGAGAGAGGGAGAGAGAGGGGGAGGGGGGTGGGACTGCTGCAAAACATGAAACATTTTGCAATGCGTTTGTCATGCAATTTTAATCGCAATTGCATTTTTAATTTTCCTCTTCCATCTGACGCCAGCGCACCTTGCCAAAGGAAAGAAAAATGTGCGCAGCCAGAGAAAAAGCAGCGAAAGAAAGACGGGGACATAAAAAAAAAAAAAAAAAAAACGAGGGAAATAAAAGCAAATAAATATTAAATGCAATACACTCAATACAAACACAGCAGAGACAGCAGCAGCAGCAGCAGCAGAAGCAGCAGCAGCAGCAGCAGCAGCAGCAGCAGCGAACTGGCAAGCAGACAGCCAACGGGCAAAAACAGACATGACAAAGCACTGGGCGAGGGGTAGTGCGGGGCCGGCCGAGAAGGCTAGGGGTTAGAATACGGCTGATAGAAAACGATGAGTAGCGCGCCCGAGTCTGTGCAGTGGGGGCGCCAGGATGCGAGCGGCCCACTTGCATAAATCTACATTTAAACCATTTCTCATACTCGTTAGACAAAGCTGAAAAGGGAATATTGGGTTAGTGTGGCCTAAGAGAAGGCCTCCCATTCGGAATATGCTACGAATGGAATTCAATTTGCAAACTGCTCTCAAGACAAGGCAGAGTATGGTTGAGTCGATTACGATTCAGTTGCAGCTTCGGGCTGCAACGAATCGAATTCGTTTTCTCCTGCAACGCGAAGGTCGCACTCTGAGTTAAAGCTAATGCAAGCATCGTTTAATGTGCAGCATCAACTGTAATGCCTCGATGTCAAACTAACTGACATTGACCAATTAAATGCGCGCCCCCGCCCCCTCGCGCCCAGCCACTGGCGGGCTGTCAGGCTGTCAAGCCTGGATTAACCATTTCATAAATATGACAGCAATTGCCACAGAAGGAGCCACCGCAGCATGTGACCACAGCATAATGGCAACAACGAAACACATACACAGAGAGAAAGATACACGCGGATTCACTCACACACACACACACACACACACATGTTCAGCATTCATTAAATATAAATATTTATGAGCTTTCAATTGAATGCATGCAGCGCATAAAATAATGATATTCATTCTGTGGCATGTTTTAAATTAACCACAGAGTGGTTCTTAAATACCCTATTTTTAATAAGCTTACCATATAAATGTATAAATTATGCACTAAATGCATGTTTAACAGCAGCACAGTTACAATAGCTGTACAATAGCTAAAACTAGGTCTGCCTCTCATTCATGTGCAATTTGCAAATGCTTAGGGCACTTTATATAATAGAAGACCAGATAATAAATTGCTAATATCGAATTTATTTTAGTCAACAGTTTTTTGTTGAATACAGTTATATATTTTTTAATTTATAATTATATATTATTAATTTTTTATTTTTATTATCGAATCAATAAATTATTATTAGTACTGTGTACGGGTATTGGGCAGTCAGGCATGCCTCTAACAACTATTTGACTTCGATTGGTCTAATTTCATATACCTGGCCTAGGCCTGAGGGAATTCTAATGCAAGTCCACATGGACAGCATTTGGACTCTTGCACAAAATCAATATACTCCTATCACCAAGTGAGCGAGTATTAAAGCGAGTATCAAAGTACTATCAGCAACAGCTGAACAGGCATCTTCACTTTTTAATTGATAACAGGTATACAATAATAATAAAAATGCAAATTTAAATATGCATGAAATCAATCAAGCTGTTGACCACCAACAAATATTTATTCACTAAAATGTTGTTTAAACATTTAAATGTGAAAAGCATTAAGCCTGAGGCAGTGGGACAACATATATATGCAACAAAATATACATACATACATACAGCTATATATTTGTATCTCTTTCCGTCGCCTGCTCCAATTCCTGTTTGGCGCTGCAGCAAAATCAATTAGTCACTTGAATTATATTATAATTTTGTAGTTTGCTTGTCCGGCTGTCAAGATCCATTTAAATATAATGCAATTCAAGTTTAATCAAATGATATATATAGCTTTAGCTTGAATAGGTCATTTAATTTAATGATAATACTCAGCTCATTTCAAATTGATTATTGAATGGATATTTATGTAATGAACGGCTATTACAAAGTGATAATAGTGTGTAAAAAGCCGACGTAAACAATTGAAATGCATATGAATGCATTTATTGAATCATTTTTTCAACATTTTTAGCAGGCGATTTAAAATCGCCAGTAAAACGCGCGCGACATTGCGTGCGCTGTATTTTTTTTTTCCTGTTTTTAATTACAACAATTTGCTAAGTACTCAATTTGCATGGCACTTTAAATACACAAAGAAGCGTGCCAACAACACAAAAACTTTGAGTCGCTCGCGTGACAAAAATTCAATTTTTTTTTTTTTTTTTTTGTCAATTTCTTGATTTGCTCTGCTTTGTATATGTATGTCGAAAGCATTTGATCAGCATTAACACCTTGGATAACTGCCTCGGCATGTTGGTCAAGCGTATTGCTGTTGTCTTTAGTATCACTTCCAACTTGTGTTTATTGCCTGCTCTAATCAGCTGCAAGCGAGTAGTTGGAGACCCCAAAGCCACCTCTTATATTAATTAAGTTGTAAAGTCATTAATGCGGTCGAGCTGCATCATTTAACAAAGTGCCGCATCATTGTCAGTTATAAATAAATATCAGTTTTTAATTTTTTAAAAGGTAATGTAATTAACGTGTGATTGTATTACAAGGTTATTGTATTACCTGGATATTTGAGTAGATATACATATATATGTATAATAGTATATATGTACTACACTTTGTCTATTAAGGGCAGAGGCTGGTGATGTATTAATTGAATGTAGTATAAATAACATTTTTATTCAAGTTTAAGAAAAAATTTAAAGCAGTTTACATATAATAGCAAAAACTATCTATATAGACTGTATGAAAATAAAAGCAGAAGTGATTGTCTTAACTATTTCCTTTAAGACCACTTCCAGTTCAAGTTCCACATCTAGTTCAAGTTACAGCTCCTACCTGGCTATTCGGTCTTGACTGTGCCAAGGACATTAATTTCTTTTACAAACTTATTCATATCATTTGAATACAAAGTAACCCACTCAATGAAAGTCTATATAAGGTTGCTGATTGATCATTTGGCACATGATGCGAAGCCGAATGCCATAAACTGATAAACAAATAAAAAAACAAGTAAGAAAGCTTTAGTCGAGACTGCTCGACTACGAGATCCCCTGAACCCTACAAGCAACTGATATTTCAATAATAGTTAGTACACTCACACGCACACACACACACACGCTTACAAACAAATACACGCACACACATACACATACAAATAAACACACGCATACCCACACACACACACGCATATACAGGCGATTGCGCTTTGGTTGCGCTGCAGTGTTGGCAATATAATGACAACTTATTTGTTGAATAATTTAATTTCTAGACGTACGATCGTAATGAAACTTTGAGAACGTAATCATAATGTTAAAATGTATGTGTATACCGAATCACAAGTCTCTAGTATTTGATATACGACTTTTACAAAGATGAGGGTGAGGGGGTGGATATAGAGGCGGGGGGTAAATTTTAACAAAAACCGAAATTGTATGACATGCGTCTTAATATACATTTTAAATTTGGAGACTCTAGCTTGAAAGATGTAGGAGATATAATTATTTAAGTGATATTCGATAAGGTTTTTTATCGATAAAAAAGTATCGGAATGAGTTATCGTTTTTTAGTGATAAACTCGATATCCGCGTGATATATACGGACATTTTAAAAAAAAGTTGAAGTCTCTAGCTCTTGTATCTTCTGAAATCGACGCGTTCAAACATACGGACAGACGGACGGACGGACGGACGGACGGACGGACGGACGGACGGACGGACGGACGGACAGACAGACGGACAGGGCTAAATCAACTCAGCTCGTCGCCC
The DNA here is from genome assembly GCF_054131105.1 of Drosophila navojoa. Taxonomy (NCBI): domain Eukaryota; kingdom Metazoa; phylum Arthropoda; class Insecta; order Diptera; family Drosophilidae; genus Drosophila; species Drosophila navojoa. Next base: position 14,277,101 of record NC_142890.1, read on the forward strand.
TGATCAAGAATATATATACTTTGTGGGGTCTGCCACGCCTCCTTCTGCCTGTTACATACATTTTAACAAAACCATTATACCCTGATTTCCCATTTTCAATGGGTTCAGGGTATAAAAACTCGTTCCGAAAATCTATTAATGCAAATGTGTCGTTCGCCGTCTGATGCTCAGCTACGACAGCCATTTCGGTCTAATCGATAGAGATTCGTCAAATTATTGCAAAGTTCAATGACTGCGTTAAGTAGTTCACTGAGTCGACTGAGGTCTGGATTGAGTGCATTTAACCCAAATTGAAATTCGAATCGATTTTGACAAATGGCAAGGCGCTTTCGGCGCAGACATGCCAACATGCCCAAATCGAATTAGAATCGAACAAACAAACAGCTAAACAACTGTACAGCAGGCGGCAGCGAGCAGCATGCAACATGCAACATGCAACACGCATGTCGCCAGCAATTATCAATGAAATTCAATAATCAAAGAAGCAAAAAAGCAATGTATTTGCAATCTGTGCTTGTATTAGCGGTCATTGAACTGCCACACACACACGCATGCACACATACACTCTCATACATGTAGAAAGGTGTTTTGCACTTTAAACAGCTTTATGTTTCGCCAGCGATTCACAAATTAAAAACCCAGTCGCACCTTGCTCACCTGACCTGCGGCAAGTTCTGGCCAGAACACGCCCCTACGGCCCAGCCTGCCAGTTACCTGTGGCTTGTAGACAGCAGTGATAAATACGACGACAAGAGACAACGGACAACGGACAACAGAGAACAGCCAACAGAGACGTTGAAGCCACATCCTCTGCTGCTGTCTGCTGCCCGCTGTTGGCTGTCATTTCGACTGCATTTGGCCAAAGTTGAGCTACAGCCATTTCACTTAAGTGCCGGCCCAGTCTAGCTGTAACTGTGAGTGCTGCACGCCTGCACTGAGAGAAACAAATGACAAATAGAACTTGGAAATAAAACAAATAATAATTATAAATAATACTTGATAATCGATTGTCGATGAAAATTAAAAAATATTAATTTTTTCATTTTTTTTTTCAACAATAAATATTATTATTTATTTTAATATAATTATATATACTTTTTTGAGTGCTACATCCACTTCAAAAAAATGTATATATAAATGCTGAATAAAATAATTTAATTAATGAAAATTAAAGTTAGTTAATTAGTTTTTTGCCAAGTGTACTCGAAATATGATTATTTATTGTTGTTGTCTGCTTGCTGAATTATTCCATGCGCCACTTGGAAGTCCCCCAGCTGTTAGTTAAGTTTCTGTTGTTGTTGCTTTTGCACACTGTGGAACAAGTCAGAAACGTGAATAAAATTGTAGCGCGTTCTCTAATCAGAAAGCGTCGCCTGGTTTGCATTTTAATTGCGTTTTATTCAACAGAATTATGTGTACACAAACACACACACACATACACACATACATACACATAAATATCTCAGTTAAATTTGTTGTTGACATTATGTATTATGGTTAAATTGATGCAACTATTGCAATTGAATGCGCTCGCTGCAATATCCTTGCTCCGGCATCGCTCTCTGTATATTGAGTGTGTGTGTGTATATTGAATATATAGGGCTGCACAAACTTCTGACGCTATTCCATGATTGCCGCAATCAAAGACTGGGCTCGTTGTTGCTGCTGCTTCTGTTGTTGTTGTTGTTGTAATCTAAAGAAATTGGCAGAGGGCAGCATACTAGGAATTGTTGAAACCAAATCAGCCGTACAAAATCCATAACAAAGTAATCAATGAAGGCTGCTAGCAGGCAGCCAGACAAGGACTGCCAAACAAGTCGGAAGCCAAAAAACAGTTTCTTGTGGCTGCAATTTGTTGGCCAACACGCCAACCAGCCAAGCAGTCAACGAACCAGCAAGCCAAGCAGCCAGCCAAATCAAACAAGCAACTGGGACAGTCAGTGGCGCTTCGCTGCTCCTTGGCCGCCTTGTTGGCTTCCTTTTGTAGCTGGCGCTTCCTTACATCGCCTAGTGCGCTCGGAGTGCGACCGAACATCAATTGCAAATACAGCAAGTGCAGCACCAACAACAACAACAACAACAACAAGCAGCACTGTCGATAGCTTTGTACAGAACTTTGCCACCCAAAAATGCCTCGCCTAGTTATCAGGCTCGCATTGGCTCTGCTTTATGCGACTAGGCAGATGATTGCAGCAACTATTGTTGTTGTTGTTATTGTTGTTATTGCTGCCGGCAACTAATTGAATTGCTTGTTAGCAACACACAACAACAACAACAACAACAAAGCCCGACTGTGGGTTTTTCCACAGATTTCTATTATTTTGTATTTTTTATTTTTTCGCCGAGTGGTGCAGCCCCTCTGGGGCGTTTCTTTAAAGACATTCCTTAGGGGCATATATTGCAAAGTTCTCATCATAGAAGCTATTTTAATTATGGCTTAAAGCTCATCTCTGGCATGTAAGAAAACGAATTAAGGAACTGCTCTTAAGGCGAGCCCTGACTCAAGACCAGACCTTTACTCTGCAAACAAGTCTCTCTAGAGATATACATATATATTTTCCTACAGGGCATTCCTTAGTCTGGCAGCTGAAATGCTGCTGCTCATTACTTGTTACCAGCTATTGTTGGGCGCGTTTGCCGCCTGCAGTCGACATTTTTGCAAAGGAGCTAATTTTGAAAAGCAGCGCACGTGGCGTATGTGTGCTATGTGTATGGTCTATGCTGGCTGTTTGCATTCCACATTTTGCATTTTGATAAAGTAGTTTATATATACATATATATGCTTCTTCTTGCCCCTTAGCTCTGTGCATAATGCCTTCAAGTCGCGAATCCTGCTGCTCGAGAGCGGCGTTGTCGTCGACATGACGGCAACGCCTTGTAGCATGCACAGCACGCAACATTCTCATAAAAATTAGAGCCTGCGCCGAGTCGAGTCGAGTCGAGTCGAGACGCGTCGAGACGCGTCGAACTGGAGCTCAAGTGTGCGGTCTGAGTCGAGTGCATGTTGCATGCAACATTGCTATTTATGAACTCAACGAGGATGCCACTCCCAGTGCTGACTCTCTGTTGCTGTATGCGGACCATAAATCGCAGCAGATAAATTTCATTCTCGGATTTCGTTTTGCTTTTAACCACCACAACGGCTTACAACACTGGGCCCTGTCTGCCCTTTGGCCAGTCAAGAAAATATTATTTAGCATACCCTATGCAGTTGAATGAGTGCGCACAACTTTATGTAGAAACATGTAACACTTGAGGTAATTAGACTTAAATGTAGTTAATTAATAATTATTTTATATTTTATATATAAAAAAAATTATATTAAATATATTAAGCGAGCAAAATTTTATGTATATGCAAAAACATATCATATTCTTTATTTTGTAGTATTTTATATAAAATATTTTTATTATTTTATTTTTTATTTATCAATTATTACAACGAATTAATTATAAATAAAAAAGTTGTTTTTTATATTATTTATATTTTATATGAAATATATAAGATGAGCAAAAGTTTATTTAAATGCACAAATTTATTATAGTATCTATTTTTTAATATTTTATATAAAATATTTATTTATTTATATAATTAATATTTTAAAAAATTAATTTATGTTTATATAGAATATATAAAATGAGCATATCATATTCTCTATTTTTTAATATTTTCTAATATATTAATGCAATTATGTACATAACATATTCTCTATATTTTATTGTTCAACGTAAAAGTCGTGAAATGTGATATATTTTCTTTTGCTGGAATCAGTTTCTCACCTTATTTTCTTCATTTTTTCTCCCTATCCATATCTGTTCGTATATGCAGCTGATTAGGTATCAAGGCTGGCGGTGTGCTAAAGCTGTGCAGACTTTCTACTCTGTAGACTGGATTAAAATCGTTTTCATGCTCCTTCGCCAGGCCACACAGCCGCACGGCACCACAGTGGTGCGGCATGGCGTGGTGCATGCAGTACAGTTGCCCGTTTTATTTATGTCAATCTCGGCGCTGGTCTTGCTGTTGGCCCTTGGCTGGCTGCTTGGCAGCCAGAACTCGGCCTGGCAGTAGGCATAGCTCACACACACACACACACACACGTACACAATATACATATAAATGAGAAAATACAAATAAAATAAAAACTGAAAATAAATAATCAGCTGGCAGCGACAGCAGCGGGGCACACCCACTTCCTGGCCCCCAGTGCGTGTGTTTATGTGAGTGTCTGTGTGTGACCCATGGGAAAGGTGGCGAAAATGAATTTCACTCGCTGTGCGGTTACCATTGTCGTTGTTGTTGCTCTTTAATTATTTATATGCTCTATATATACGTTTTCCTTTTTTTTGTTTTCTGTAATTTTCACTTTAAATGCCAGTGATAGTTTTCAGTTACGTTGTTATTTATTTTCTTTGTGGCACTTTTGCATTTATAATGCATTTAAATTAATTACATTCTTAATGTGACCATAATCCCTGCCATGCGTTAAATGACTTTTATAATTTTTATAAGCGCGCCGATTAAATTACTTGGCTTAACCCATAATTCAATGCCGAGCTAAAACAGTTCACTGGATTAACAGTGCGGCTAGAGAGAGTGTTTGATCTTTAATAATTATTATTTTTATGATTACTTACTTGACTCTCTCTCTCTCTCTCTCTCTCTGGCATACTCTTTAAATATAGCAATAAATTGCGTCAGCTCATTTATCGCTTGTATCTCTCAATATGGATGCATTAAAAATAAAATAATTAATAACGAACGGCAAATTACAATTTCATATAGTGCTCTGTCAATTGAATCAGCAAGGCAGGGCAGGGGGAGGGGTTAACACACAGCGGGCTGTGCTTCCAGCTTGAGCTGCAATAAAACCCAGCAGCAATTACCAATTTTTCTGCTTCTGCTGCTGCTGCTGATGCTCTTGGCCACATTTGCAACACGCATTTAATTGCTTGTCAGTGCGGCAAATGGTAGCACAGTTGCTGTTGTTGTTGTTGTTATTATTATTATTGTTGCAGTTGTTGTTGTTGTTGTTATTGTTATTGCGGCTGAGGCATTTAATTTGCTGAACAGCATGCGGCTGTCACAATAAAAATCATTCAAGTGCAATTTAACCACGGCTAGTGCACCAATCCGCACGCACAGTGGGCCAATTCAGTTGGTTATTTATAGCATGACTGAAAATATTTAAGAGACCTTAGCCCTTTGACTGTCTGTCTCCACTGCACTCATACTCTGACCAACGCCCCTCTATGTGCTTCTCATCAGATTCATTGCAACCTTGAGCAATGCGGACGACCACTGTGCACGCTCAGAGTTCAGCCCTCACTTCGTTAGCCTCGACAGTGCCTGAGGTTCAGTTTCGTGTTCGAGTTCCTGGTGATTGGTGTAACATTGCCCACCATGGCCAGTGGCATCGGATCCGCCAGTTGCAGTGGCTCGCCGTTGAAATGCCGTTGGTCTGCTCGTGGAATTTTGACAGCTCCTCACGTACGCACACACACACACACACACACACACACACACACACACACAAGTCCGCTGGCCGAACATGCCAAATAACAAGCAAACATGAAAATTCAATTTGTTAATAAAGGAAATCTGTTCAATTCGCCCTTTGAGGGCCCGCATGAGCAATATATAAACTCACAAGATTTCATATCGTTGCATTACAGCACTCAAATTGGCTTAAAGACTTGAATCACAGAAAATGGTAATTGTTCTTGTAACAGTTAAAATAAGTAACTTGCATTACTCAATAACTCAATAAAACTTTATATCTTTTTGTTGGGAATCCATGGCAGAGTCCTTTTAATAGAATATTTGTTTATCGATGTCTATCGAAATTAAGCTTAAATTAAAGAAACTTGAACTGAAAATACATTTAGATCATTTAAGAGTTATTTGAGCTTATTTATACCTTTTTTCTCTTGCTAAAATCGCTTATGAATTTGAATACATATGCTTCAGCTCTTCATTGTTTGAAACACATCATTTTAATTCACCTAAGTAGGCAGAAATTACGTATATTTAAATTTATTTTACTGGCGTATCTTAACACGAACAATAAATCCTTAAAAAATTCTGCTTGATTAAAACAAGGCAACACATCCAGCCTTTGCTTTATAGGAAAATAATTCACCACAGCAAAAGCTACAAATGAATGATAAAAGAGTTTTTCAATAAAAGTTAATCATTTCATATTTACTTAGCGCTGATGGAAATGTTTAACATATCAATAACTGTGCTGTGAAATATGAAAATAATTTAACAAATATTAAATAAGAGGGTGTTTGTATCACATGTAAACAGTATCGGGCAATTAATATAATTATTTCTTATTTAATTAATCTGTGCTTTAATTGAATCAATCAATTCAATTAAATTCCAAGAATTTAATGATAACAGCCCCATATCAATCTACACTTTTCGAGCCGTGTGAACAGCCAACTAATTGTGTGTGTTTTTTATTTTTCTTCTTTTTTCAAGTCTGTAGCTAAATTCTCATAATTTTTACATTCGAAAATTTGTTTTCTTAAATGGAAAAATTTTTGATCAACGCGCACAATCGAAAATTGTGCAAGCAATCACAATAAGTAAGCTGGGTAAAATGCTTTTAGCGATTCACGTGACATTTTTACATTTGTTACGATACATAGACCGATTGTTGTTGTTGTTGTTGTTGTTATCTGCAAAATACAATTTATAAATATTTTTTTTTAATGGCGAGTGCGACATTTTACACGGAAAAACACGCAGACGCCCGATGAGTGACAAGATAAAGTCACTTAACAGAAATAGACAATTGTTTATTGTTGTTGTTCTAATTGTTGTTGGGGAATCTTTTTTTTTTTCTAATATATTTTTGTTTTGTTGAATGGCAGACCTTGGCATAGCCATCATTTGCTCATTTAATTTGTGTTTTTTGATTAGTCTGATATCGCTTTGAGAATAAATCAAGTGAAGTGCAGTTTAAATAAATAGCTAATTTATTATGTGACTCCAAAGTATGTATATCAATAGTTGGTTGTCTTAATTAACATTAAGTGTGGCTGTTATCACATTGTGATTTGTTTGCCATCGATTATTTAAGCTGAGCACACAGTCAAAGCTCTTCACAGTTGATTTGCTTGCTCCGAGCACCAAGTTAATTAAATATGAAATGAAAGCTTTGACGCTAACAAACATATTTATACAGGCATTAATTTGTCTAGTATTTCAATTTGGCTTTGAAATTGTGAAATTCTGCTCTCTATGTACATACTTGTATAATAATATAATCTGAGTATTGAAACAAGTGCATAGCAAACAGCAAACAGCAAACAGCAAATGGCAAACGGCAAATGGCAAACGGCAAATGGACGTCATTAAGGACAAATATTAACTTTCTTCATTTTGATTGAATATGCTCTGGGGCTCTTTTGTCTGATTGAATTGGCCTTTATGTGGCTAATTAAACAACTGCAAATGGAAGTAGCAACAGCATTTAGTATAAACAAGAGACGGAGCTGTAGACAAAGTTGAAGCCTCGTCGCGAGCAGCTGAAATTAAATCAACGGCATTGCAGAAAATTAGCATAAGTGATTTAATTAAAGGTAAGTGGCAGCCAAGCTTAGCGATCACGAGAGCTACCAGCCAGCCTCCATTGGAGCTATTAAGCAGCCGACGCGCAGCTAACAGAATCATGTGTTAATTTTTTAATGGTGTTTCATAAATCTCTTAGCGCCAGGCCAAACTGCTGCTCCACTTGTCTGCTCTCGGCGCCCACTTGTGATTTTTTGTACATCCCCGTACCCCACCGCACCCCCCTCCTCATTTAAGTGTATAGAGCACATTCAGTTTAATTGGTTGACTGCATTTATATTCACATAAAACGTTGCCAAAACGATTTTATTTAAATGGCAAATAATTTGCGTACGCTTCACATAAAAGGGTAAACAAAATTGTTAAGCACATACGTATGTATGTACATGTAGGAGTGTGTGTACGGAGCCACCTCCTACATGTTGCACAATTAGCCAAATGTAAATAACAAATGAGATAGTTTGATTTTTATTTCATATCAAAGAACGGGCTATAGCCGGAGGGTATATTAAACAAGTATAAATGAAACGTAATTGCAAAAAAATGTAAATGTATAAATGTGTACTCCAGCTGCTAAAATATTTAACATTCTCTTGACTCGAATAAAGCGAATAAGTGTGAGTGTACGAAATTGAACAAAATCTCAACGACACATGTTAAATATGCACGGCGAACGTGCTGCGCGGAGTATGCCTCGCATTTAGTATTCGAATCAAAGAAAATAGCCATAATAATGAAATCAAATGCATAATAACAAAGAGATCAGTCAGGTACAGCTGACTGTATAATACTCGCTCACACTCACAAACGAAATCAGAATTCTTTAAAGCTGTGAACCGAGAGGTCAAAAAAGGCTCAGCTGCTCGATGATCTTTGTTTTTAATCTGTGCAAATTCAGATACCGAAATTTGATTCTCTATATCAAAGTTTTACGCACTCGCCAACATTAAATTATCGATTCAACATCAAGTCAAACGAAGCCAATATAATCTGTTCAGCTCATGAACGAGCAATGAACGTTGGCAAAATATATTAGCTGAAATGTTCAGCGAAACTCGTGAGTTGTCAAATTCGTTGTCTCATTTCGCTGATTTGCGATGCTCCACATGAACGTCGCCAAAATAATCATAAAAATATCTGAAACAAAGCTACAAAGTTTCCCAATATAAATAGCACTTATCTGGATAGCCGGCAAGCTCTTTTCACTTTTGGATTTATTACAAAATTAAATGTTAATTCCAAGAAAATAATACACATATGTACATATAAAAGTAATACCTAAAGTATTAACTTAACTTTCGATTAATCATCTGGATTATCTATTAAAGTGTGTCTAAGCTCCTGAGTCCACAAAATATTAGCTTAATTCGTTACAATATATAATCAAGTAATCAGCTTTTCTTACAATCGCATTGAATAATTTCGCTTGAGGCCTTTTAGTACTCTTGACTAATTAGCTCTAGAAATATATTTTACTTTTCACTAGAACACCTGCTATTAAAGTAATTTCCTGCTATCGATTCATGCATATAAATAGCTGTACTATATATTGTTCTTATTTTTGCCACAATACAATGTAATGACAATGCATTTATATACACATATAATTGAGTTTTCTTTGTAGTTAAACAATGGAAGATTTCCTTTCTTCTCTATAAACATTCAATCCAAGCAAATCTTCGCATTCAAGTAGTTCAGATTGAGGAGTCCTCTTATTGGTAATAAAGTTGAATTGCCATATTCAACTAGAGCAATGTCGAATCATTGCAGCTATCAAATGAAGATATACTATACTAAAATATTTAGTACTTGCAATGGGAATTGGAATTCCAAGCTCAACTGAGTGTAGGATACCAACTAGTCAATCACACTTCACCAAAAACTTGCTGCTTCTATAGCTATAGCATATTTATAACAGCATTACGTATATTTTTTAACATTTCCATCATGCAAAAACAACAAACAAATAGCGCACAGCTAAAGCAAATGTAATAAAAAGTTTGTTGTTTTTTTTTTCTGCTCTTGTTAGCCAATGAACAATGATGGCCCAAATGGCTAGGCAAAAAGTTATTGTTGTTGCTATTGTTGTTGTTGTTGTTGTTGCCACATGGCAAATAAATAGAAACCGCATCGAAACTATTATAAAAACATTTTCAATGTGCGCATTGAGAAAGCGCAATTGCAAATTGATTTGTGTGGTTTTATGCATTATATATATGTATGTATGCATGTGTATATGTATGCATATACATATGTACATGTGTATAAATTAAGCTTTTTTGCTGTAAGTGTTAGATGTTAGTGTGCGGTGTTGCACAAAATGAGTAGACTTCAATAATCCCGTGGCGACGACCGACGTTCTTTATTATCAAAAATCAACTAAAGTACAGTGACATAAATTCTTATATCCAAAGCTAGCCCTAAACCCTGATTATGCTGACATTGCATATTTACGCGAGGCATCGCATTACTTCGGGCAACAACATTGTTGCGCGTTGGAGCCACTGCTGCTGTTGTGCAATATCCGCTGGGAACGGCTACATTCATGCTGACGGCGCGTGATCAATCTGAACATTTATGTTTTGCTGGTCGATTGTGTTAACTCCTCCCCCACTTAGATGAATGACGTCCTCGGCTTTCTTGAAACTGTTAATTAATGTTTGAAGATCACGTTGACGTTTGTTCCTCTGATGTCTTTGATAGAGTTTCATCGAAGCGTAGCAGGAGAGTAAAAGGATGGCCACGGTTAGCCCAGATACTATTGGCCTTCTTACTAGCCCTTCCTCTAGTTGAGCAATATCCCGCAGATTTTTTATGCTTATCTTCTGCAGGTATGGCAGGCTTGGTATCTCTTGGTGGTCTGTTATATTTAAAAGCGCAGATACCGCTGGTCCCGGGGATTTCCTCACGTAGTTTTTTTGGTTTTGGTATACGGTGTTGTTTACCTTTATCTTGTCGTCAAAGGTAAGGAGGAACGTCCCTTTTACCATCTGCTCGTTGACTGTAGCTGCTCCGTCGTTGATGATGATTACTCCATCGTCGACTATGGTTAGAGGTTCGAGGTGGCTGGGCCGAGTTGAACAATGTGCGGTGTCCCCTGAGTGTAGCTGTTGAGCGCATGTTGTGTAGGGTGACTTCTTGCAGAACGTTATTGTGAGGGCTGTACTACAATTTCCTATTGATATTACATGATTTCCACAGTCAGCTAAATTGTAGTCTTCGGCGAAATTTATTATGATGCCGTTGTGTTGGACAGGGTATACGGTTAATTTTTCACATACTATGCTAGGCTTAGGATATCTTATAATGAAATGTAGAAAATTTTCGCTTAACAAAACTTTAATTTGAGATACTTCCATTAAGTCAGTAATAGTGATATTTATAGAGTGTTCATTAACAATGTTTTTTAAATCAGTGGAATCCAAAATGGAGGGGTTTACAATTCCAACCTTTGCAAGTGTTACTGATAGTATTAAGGTTTTTAACTCTGAGATAATTATTCTATTTCTTGTTAGCAGCGTTTCATATAAATGCTCTGTGTCTACTTGTTTTACTTTTGTGTTTTTTACTAGGAGGTTTACGGTGTCAGTTAGCTTATTAATTTGTTCCTGCATTTTTGTGTTTATGGTTATCTGCCTATTTTCTGACTCTACAAGTTCATTCTGTGTAAATTTTAGTTTCTCGAAATCATCATGGTCTGGCGTGCCAGCTACGACCTTTAGAACGGTGCCTAGCATATTGATACTCCTAGCATGTCTATGGTGGACATTTACTGTAGCTATTAATGTTTCTATATGTTGTATGTCTGCGTCTAATAACATTCTCATATGTGATCGGGGGAAATGGTTTGCTAATTCTTTCGTATTTTTTACTATTTCTGAGTATAGGGTAAGGTTGGTTGAGTGCTTCAAGTATTGGAAATCCGTCCAAATGGTTACGTATCCGTCCAAGATCGGTATGTAGTCCATGTTAGTATAGTCAGTCAATTTCGCTGTTATCGTTGTAGCAAAAAGAAGTATAGTCCAAATCCTAAAAAGATAAAAAAGGGAATTTAATGTTTTGCCTATCTTAGATTGTCCTTGTGGACCACCCTCCCTTTTATTAAGACTGTTGTCCCCAAGTCTGCGTCAATTTTGCCTTCGTTGTATAGTGGTGTCAGTTTGTTCCCTAAGCGTCTGTTTGTTTTTTCCAAAACTGTGTCGCCTATTTGGAATTGTCTATTGTGTCTTGTTTCGTTTACTCTATTTGTTAGGAGTTGTTGTGCCTTTTGAATTTTATTTCCTATCTCTATTTCGAGTTCTGGGGAGGATGAGTGGATTATATCGATTGGTCGTTTGTCCGTTACTGAGTGAATTGTATTGTTATATTCGATAGTTGCTTGAAGTATCGTTTCAACAGTGTCAGTAATTTTTCTTTGAGCTGTTAGGCATCTTGCAATGTCACCGAGGGTGCTATGGAATCTCTCGACTTGTCCGTTTGATGTACTATGGAGTGGTGGGGCATTTACGATTTGAATGTTATATTGATTGTTTAGCAGAGATTTTATTGTTTCGGACTTTATGGAGGGCTCGTTATCGCAATAGATCGTCTTGGTATGCCGGTAAAAATTTACAAGTTGTAAAATTGCTGATTGTATGTCAATTATTGTCCTTGAAGCGATGGGTTGAACAATTGCAAATTTTGAAAATTTATCTATGCACGTAAGGAAGTATTTTTTATTGGTTGAGTATATGTCTATGTGTAGTATTTCGCCCACATAGGAAGGTATGGGTGTTTCTCCAAGTATTTGTTTTTGTGGGTGACGATTGTACTTAGCTGTTTTACAAATTTTACAATTTGAAACAACTTCGTTCGTTAATTTTGTCATTTTCGGAAAAAAATAGTCTTGTAAAATCTGCTTCACATTTTCTTGGGCTGCTCTGTGAGCCCGATTGTGTTCTGTTGCAATTATTTCTTTCTGTTCGTTTTTATCAAAAATGTCATTTACTATGTACTTTGTATATCGAAATGTTGTTGTTGGAAAAGTTTCTATTAGTTTATGTTGTATGAATGCTAATATTGGTAACTCGCAATGGATTGCATTTACGACATCTTTTTTGACTACATCGCAAACTCTTTTGATTAACGAGTCTCTGTTTGAGAAATGAATTGTATGTCGGATTTTCTTACCAAATAGGATAACTGTACGATCAGAGGCTATATTATTTTCTTCTATTATAATTTGGTTTTGGAAACAGTTGATTGGTTTGTCTGTTGTGTCTATGGTGTATGTGAGCGATATTTCGCTGTGAATTGTGGCTCTGTCTGACTGTACATCGTCCTCTAGGGCATGAATATTATGCCGTGACAGTGCGTCCGCAACGTAGTTCTCCTTCCCTGGCTTGTAATAGATGTTTGCGTTATATTCATCTATAAAAGCTTTCCAACGCCTGATTTTTGCGTTCGGGTTTCGGTCGGATACTGCAAACGTCAGAGGCTGATGGTCCGTAAAGATATTTAAATTTTTTACCCCATATAGATAATTTCGGAGGTTTTTTAAAGCCCAAACTATTGCAAGTAGTTCCCTCTCATTTGTTGCAAAGATAAGCTCTCTATCCTTTAATGTTCTTGATATCATGGTGATTGGTTTTCCACCTTGTGACAGAACTGCCCCAAGACCAGAGGATGAAGCGTCCGTTGTTAAATCAAACGGCTTCTTGTAGTCAGGGTAGAGCAACATTACATTTTCGGATGCAAGAACCTCTTTTAGCTTCTCGAATGCCGCATGTTGACTCTCGTCAAATTTTACTGGAATTTTTTTGGATTGTCCGGCGCTCACTTTGCCATTTTGGCCTTTTAAGATGTCGCTTATAGGTTTTGCTATAGACGCGAAGTCCTTGATGAAACACCTATAGTAGCTTGCCAACCCAAGGAATGATCTGACGTTAAACAAAGTTGTTGGTACTTCATAGTTACGAATCGCTTCAACTTTACTTGGACATGTCTTTATACCATTACTTGAGACTACGAAACCTAGGTATTCTACACTTTCTTTGAAAAAGTGCGACTTTTCTGGTGAAACTCTCATGTTGGCCTCGTATAGTTTATCTAGGACCCAGGCGATATGCTTGACATGGCTTTCCATATTTTCAGAAAAAATGATTACGTCGTCTACGTAAACATAACAAGATTTTCCAATTTGCTCTCTGAGCACATCGTCAATGGCTCTCTGAAAAATACTAGGTGCATTTTTCAAGCCAAAAGGGAGCCTGCAGAACTCATACTTTCCGCTTCCTACAGAAAAGGCTGTTTTTTCTCTATCTTTTTCGGCAAGTAAAATCTGGTGGAATCCGGATTTTAAATCTAGTGTTGTAAAGTACTTTGCTGTGCCTAAGTTGGATAAAATGGAGGCTATATTGGGAATGGGGTATTTGTCATCTATTGTCTTTTTGTTTAGTTTTCTGAAGTCTATAACTAAACGTTTCTTTTTTCTTCCCTGCTCGTCGGTACCTTTTTTATCTACAACCCACACGGGGTTGTTGTATGGTGACTGGGACGGACGTATTATACCGTTTTCTAACAGATCTTGAGTTTCTGTGTTTACGAATTCTGATACGCCCATTGGGTATGGATATAATTTTGAATAAATGGGATTCTCGTCCTCTGTTCTAATAGTTGCAATGACATTTGTATTATACGGAAGCGCTTCATTTGGTTCCGCAAATACTCCTGCTCGGGCTTTGAGCATTGTTTGAAATTCCGTTGTTATAGCCTGAGGGGCTTCTATTTCTTTGACACTTGTGAAATTTACGGCTGGGCATTTTAGAAAGTTAATGGTCTCAGAACCATAGTTTGTTGTTAGTTTCTTATTTTTGAAGTCTAATAAAACGTTGGTTTGGTTTAGTAGGTCAAGTCCGATTATACCATCGAATGTCGTGAGGTTTGGTAATAAGAAAAATGTTGTCTTGGTATTAAAAAGGTGCATTATGCATTTCTTGTCAACTACGTTGTGGCCATGGATTGATTTTAATCGAAAGGGTTTTTCTACCGGCGTAATATTTTTTAGTTCTTTTAATGGTCTCACGTAATTCTTTGAGGCTCCGGTATCTATTAGCAACTTTATGGTTTTCCCTGCTATCGTTCTCTCTATGAACGGGAGCAGGGATTTATTCCTAAAAAATTGACCTGGTCGTATTCGTCCAATTCATTGTCAACGTCTTCTGTCTCGGTTTCTGCGATCGCTTGGTATTCGCTATTGTCCTGCTCGTATTCTGTATCTTCTGTTCCTAGGTGGTTAACTCTTTGCTGTTTCGGTCCTGTGAACCGTGCGCTACCGCTGTTTGGTCGTTTGTTTGCCTGTCCCTGGTTATTGTAGTTTTCGTATTGAGTGCGTCGTTGTTGATTTGGCCACTGAGTCTGTTTCGAGAAGGTCGCGTTTTGTTGGTGTTGCGTAGCCTGTCTGAAGCGAGAAGATGAGTCAACGTCCATTGGTTCTACCTGTTCTTGTCGTGGTGAGAATTCTGGTCTTTTGTAGTGTGGGCTTTTTCCTGGTTGGTTGTGTTTTGGGTCTTGAGCTAGAGTCTTGTCTCTGACTTGCTGTCTTTGTTCGATCTTCTGCGCTTTTTCTTCTATACTGCGGGCGAAATTTGTGGCGAACATATAACGTTCATGATTTGACTCAACTTCTTGAGCCAATGCCAATGCAGAGGGAAGATCAATTGGTCTAGCTGAGAATAGGACATCACTTAAGGCCTTCCTGGTTCCTGAGATGAATACTCGCAGGGCGTCTGCTCTATATTTCTCATTTAGCGAAGAGGCAACGGTGGTGTCGTAGGTCATGATTGTCTTATTTATAAGTAAAGTCAGTTTCTTTTCTACCTCTTCGTAGTACTGCAGTAGTGTCAAATTTCCTTGGCGGAGTGTTGACATCTCCTGTTCAATTAAGTATATCGGTCGTTTGTCGGAGTACGTGAAATCTAACCGATTTATAATGGCCTTAAAATTTAGAGGAGTGTCGAAAGAAGAGAGTACCATATCAGCAGCGTTCTTAATTTTGTTTCTTAATATTCCCAAAGCTTGATAATGCTTTGAGCTACCATCGTATTTCTCATATACCTTGTATGCGATATGCGCAGCCTTTCTCCAAGATACATAAGTTTCGCTTTTTCCTTCAAAGTCCGGGAGGGACTTCATGATGTCAAGGGTTTCGTTGCAAATAACACCTATTTTGATTTCTGCCTCCTTGAAAGTTTCTACCTCGGGTGCGCTAACCTGTACTGAATTTATACGTTGTTCAATTTCGTTTAATTTTCTATCAAAGCTATCTTTTTGAGCAGCTAAAGCGCTTGCGACTGCGCCTTCTACTATAGCTTTTAATTGATCTGAATTCAAAGCCATTTTTAAATTTTCTGTGTTGTAAATTTTTCGAAAATTTGTTATTAAATCTTGTATTTCACTATCACTCATAGGGCAAGTAAAGACAGGGAATTTTGCGTGCTGCGTTTTTTGTTATTAATAATTAATATTTAAAGGTTGAAATTGTATTTTTATTTGTTTTTACTCCTTAATTTCTTTTTTTGCAATGAACACTCTACTCACATGTTCTTATATTATGTTAGTAGACTGTATGTTGTGTGTTTCTTCGCTGATGAGCCGCTTCGTGGTGGGTGTCTTCGCTGCGTACTGTTTCGTCTAATGCTGCTTTCTTTTTTCTTTTTTCGTTTTGGTTATGCGTTTTAGTTGTCTTGCTGTTTTTTTTTTTGCACTTGTGGGGTATTTATCTCACTGAATGCTTGTTTTAATCGAAGTTTTAATTTCGTTTTTTTTTTTTTTTTTTTTTTTTTTTTTTTTTTTTTCCGTTTTTGGGTTCGTTTCGGTTGGGCGCCAATTAAGCTTTTTTGCTGTAAGTGTTAGATGTTAGTGTGCGGTGTTGCACAAAATGAGTAGACTTCAATAATCCCGTGGCGACGACCGACGTTCTTTATTATCAAAAATCAACTAAAGTACAGTGACATAAATTCTTATATCCAAAGCTAGCCCTAAACCCTGATTATGCTGACATTGCATATTTACGCGAGGCATCGCATTACTTCGGGCAACAACATTGTTGCGCGTTGGAGCCACTGCTGCTGTTGTGCAATATCCGCTGGGAACGGCTACATTCATGCTGACGGCGCGTGATCAATCTGAACATTTATGTTTTGCTGGTCGATTGTGTTAACTTATATATGTTGGCTTGACTTTGGTCCTGCTCCATCCAACCCCCGTTCAAGCTGCCCTTTCAATACTTTTGCCCTGCCAAGCAGAAAAGCATAAGCCACACAAGTTCAATGCTGCAATGGGGCGTAACCGAGTGCAGAATACTTGCTCAGAGTACGTAAAGAATTCAATTGACTAATATGAAGGTATATATATGTGTATAGCATAACTGACTGACTTTGATATTATTTGTTTTTAAATTTTCGGATATAGCTGAGTGGCTCAACAGTAACCGCTTGATATACACATTATCTTAAGAGACTTTTATAACAACATAGATAGCTAGTTAGTTGCTATAAAAAATAATAATGCTAATATACTTTCTAGATATTTCTCGAACCAGCATAAACAAGAACAACAAAATTAACAGTTTTTGTGTATTTTCACAGGCTTATGAATTTGTAATTATGCTTTCATATGCAGCATATTTAAGTGACAAACAAATAGTTGGAGAACACAAAGCGTTAACAATTATTACTCAATTTAAAGACATTAAAAACAAATTTCAAAAAAAGGTTATTGTTTGTTTTGTAAATATTTAATTGCATATATTTAATTCATGATATTTGCACAATTAAATAATTTATGGGCATTTTTTCAATTACTACAAAAAGAAATATACCATAAGCTGATATCAAATTAAAACAAAACATATTTAATTGAAAGTAAATAAAAATTAAAAAAAAATCTATAAATAAAATATACAAAAATATTTCAGTTTTTTTAACATAGCTAGATTTTTCAAATGTAATTTGCATTATTACTTAATATATTCAACTTAATATTTGCATTTCAATCTTGACTCAAAGTTTACATTTTCACAGCTGAGTGAATCAACAATACAAATGTAAAGCAATATCAAACACTGTTAAGTAAGTGCGATAACATTTTGGTGCAACTAATTTAAATGAGAATTTCAGAAAGTTCAGACTAGCTATAAACTTGGCCAAGATAACTCAGTTGGCAAACATGTAAATATTTAACTGGAACACTTACAACTGCAACTGTATTTATCTATTCAAACGCTTTTGTTTTTTTGTTCCTTAGTCTTTTTTTGTCTGCTGTTAAAACACTTGTTGTCTCAGTTATATTTAAAATTTTATGGATGCGGAATTCCGTAACAGTACGCTGCATTATCACAGCCAAGTTACAAGGCAAATGCCATAACTAATGTTAGCTTAGATCAGTTCTTGATAATTTAAATGAAGTACTTCTCGACTTGGGGATTAGACAACCAATTGGATTAGCCCAACGTAACTCTAATCGCGTTTACTGCTTAGCCAAAGTCAACAGACACAATTGGGCGCCTTATTTTATTGCACTCTTGCCCTTTATTGTCCTATGGCGACTTGGAGAATTATATAAAATTACACATGTAATACAATACAATTTTCATTTAAATATTGCGAGAGATGTGCTGCAAACTTATCAAGCAGATATAAGCAGAATAAAACTATTCTAAATCGTGAGAAGAAAAATTATATGAATATAAAGGATGACAGAGACTTGAAAAGATATACAAATGAATATATGGCGCATATAACAAATAAAAAAAATATATATATATATTTATATAATATTCTACGACTATATAAAGAGAACAGCTTTAAGAGAATGATTTTAGTGTATATAAAATGTTACAATAAATTTCAAAAAGTTTTATTCTTCATTTCTTAATAATCAGCTTAATTTATTAAACGGTATTCAATGCATTTATCAATCTCTTTGCCAAATAAATACACAAAGCAAAAATACTTCGAGGGTATATAAGCATCGGCCTGCTGAGGATATTAGGCTGCTTAAGCCAATCCCAGCACCAACAACAACAACAACAAAAACAGCCACAAGTTGGCTTATATACAAGCTTTTGCCTAATGAAAATTTATGAAGTGCCGTGCCAGAAAAAAAAAAAATATATATATATATATATGAATGAATGAAAGCAAAAAGCGCTTTCCCTTTTTTCCAAATGCAAAAATTGAGGGCTGTAGCAATCCACTGAGCTGTGATTTCCAGCTCCAGCTACAGCCACAGCTATCCGCCTGTCGAATGAGAGATGTGTGTGTCCGAATCACAGTCAACCGGACTAAACGTGCCACTGGGAATGCTGCAGCAGCTCATTACTCATTACTCATTGCAGATTAATGACCCAGCCATTCGGATAAGTCTGGAATAATCTGTGATAGCGTCACACAGCTGTGAAAACACTTCCGTTGCCCTCGAGGCCAACTAACTCAAAAATTCTAGACTCAATTTATCGTCTTATCAGCCTGAGTGGTAGCCTGACGTAGCTCGGTTACATCCAAGAGAAACGAGATAATATTTTGTTATATTTTTTATGATTTCATAGACGGACAAACATTTGCCAGTTGTCTGGTAAGATTCCATATAAATTTCACTCTAATTCTGAATTATAAAGGGCTTAATGAGCCATAAACCACATTCACGCGAAAAACACCTGCTGAAATTGACTCGGGCTCTGAGTAGTAGTGTTTGTCGAAAATATTTTCTATGTAAATCATGTTAGTCGCCCGACGCAATTGAGCCCTAGCGTCTTATAAATACGGAACCGGGACTCCGCTTGCGGCATTCAATTGTGACTTTGGAGCCGTAAAGTCGTGTTTCCTGTGCGTACAAATACAAAGGACAACCTCAACAGATTTAACAAACAGCTCTTTATCACGTGAGTGCCTATAAATATCGTAGAGTAAACGAAACCGTCAAATATTCGTATTGATTGATTTACTCACCGATTAACATCGTGCGGTTACCCTATTTATTCAACTGGCATCAACATATGCTGCTCTACATGACGCACTTGCTGCAGGGGCTTAAACTTCATTTTGCCTTTTTTTGTGGTGATTCACTTCTCGTTCACACGAAAAACATGAGTTATTGTAATATTTATGAGATGTGTACTTAAAAGAGGCATATTTTATCTAAGAGAACAGCAAATTTCTATTTGCATATTCCTAATTGATTTTGTCACGATATAGGTGGAATGTGGAAAAAATCGTATAAATTATCGTAGCTAATGTGAGTCGAGTCTCTATGGGCTACGACTTCAGTAGTAAGCTCTCAATATCATAAATAAAATTAAATATTCAGGATATCTGAAATGCCTTTCATAAGGATATGAAAATTCATTGAAAAAAAGTTCTTTTGTTTTTCTGCATAGACTACTGCTTCAATACGTTCCTATGAGAACTAGGCTCTCTATATCATGAATATAATTTAATATTTAGGTTATCTTGAGTACTGTATTCCATTGAAATGAAGTATATGAAGAGGAAGATGGATCTACTTCAATGAAAAGGAAGTTATTCTGCTTGTCCATATAAATTAATTAAATCGAAAATCAGCTTCACTTTTCTGCTAGAGCCTTATCACGATATTTAAAATCTTTTTGTTTATTTATTTATTTAGTTATTATTATTATTATTTTATTTTTATTTTTTTTTTTTTTTTTTTTTTTTTTTTTTTTTTTTGAATATATTGATTTTTTTAATGTAAACTATAATCAAAAGCAAACAAATTATACATGTTAAAACCTTTTTAACTGGAATAAGCTTCCGCTATATATTAATTATGAGCTCGGAGTTAAAAACCAAAAAAATAAAAACATGCCTCAATTTTATATGCGAACAACCAATGAAAAACTCCCCAAATTATTTAACGAATATCGAAATTAATTTTATTACAAATTATTCAAGTCCCCATTGAGCTGTGAATAATATTTTGGCAAACAGTGTTGAGTGCTTGAACAGCTGATCTGAAGACATCACACGCTGTCACGCATAGAGCAAGAAATTTGATAAATATGAGCAACCAACCTAATTTGGAAGGAATATTCGGCGCTCGATTCCAGCGGTTAGTAGCACTCAAGCAATCGTTGCGTTGTCAACAAATAGAAAAGCGTTAACGGCAATGAATTTGGAGGTGAATAGAATATATTTTGGGTAAATCACCTACATTAAAAAGAAAGAAAAAAAAAAAAACAGTTTATTAGTGCAAGTGTTATATATACTTTTTTTTTGGCTAAGCTCTGATAATTCGGTCGTGACGTGATTAAGTTTGGAGCTCTCGGGCTTTGACAGTCAAGCGTCTTAATGAGTGAACAACAATTACGGCAGCGTGCGACAATCTGAAGTCTATGCAAATTAGCTTACTTGCTGGCAACTTCATTTGAGTTCGTTACGTATGCGGGCGAGAGCAACGGTGTGCCCAAGGAGACGGCTTCAACTTATGCCAAAGGACAACAGCGGCAACAACAAGTGCAGCCGACAATGGCAAACAACGCCCACTTGGCTTATAAATGATGTGACCGAAATGGGACCTCAGCTAAAACAGCAACAACAACAACTTGGTTCCGTTCTAAGGCGGCGCACACACACACACTCAAGAGTCCAGCGAGGTTGCTGCTGTTGCTTGTTGCTGTCAATCAAGACGTGCAACATTTTTAGCATAAACACAAAGTGACTTTCTTGTTGTTGTTGTTGTTGTTGTTGCTGCTGCTGTTATTGTTGCTGCACAAGCTGGTGTTGTCAAACTTTGCTGTTGTTGCTGCTGTGTGTTGTCGTGTAATTGCTGTTACGCTTTGCCAAGTTATTAAGTGAGTTTGTTGCCGTTGATGCTTCAGCTTCTGCTTCTGCTTCTGCTTGTGCTTGTGCTGCTGCTGCTGCTTCTGTTGCTGTTGCAACATAATCTTCTGATTATGACAAGTTGCTTGAATTTTGCTGCTGTCTTAAGCGTAACGCAAATTACACTTGATAACTTTGCGCAGGGCGTGCAAGTGTGGTGTGTGTGTGTGTGAATGAGTGAACGTTGCCCACATTCAAGCTATCCCAAGTTGAAAGGAAATTAATTTAAGCATTTGTGCGGTATATGCAGCACGCTGCCTGCTGCCTGCTGCACGCTGCACTTGAGCCTGCCAATTTGCAACGGGCATCCATGGAATGCAACACTTTCGGGCAACTGTTGCACTTCGTCGGCAAGTGGGACCCCATTACCGTAGACACCTAATTACCGTTAATTATAAATTGAACGGGAAACGCACATTAATTTATAAAACTGACACACGCAAATATCTCACCTGTCAAGTGTCAAATGCCACATACATATGTATGACTTATTTCAATCAGTGTATAATCTGCAGAGGCAGTTGAGTTATTGAGATAGGCTTGCCATGTTGAATTTAAAAGCATTCTATGATAACAATAGATATATAGATAGTTAGATATATAGATAGCTGGATGGACAGGTAGATAGATAGATAGACAGATAGATAGATAAATAGATAGATAGATAGTTAGATATATAGATAGCTAGATGGATAGATAGTTAGAGAGATAGAGAGATACATAGATATATAGATAGATAGATAGACAGATAGATAGACAGATAGATAGACAGATAGATAGATAGATAGATAGATAGATAGAGCCAGCTAGATAGATAGATAGATAGATAGATAGATAGATAGATAGATAGATAGATAGATAGATAGATAGATAGATAGATAGAGAGATAGATAGATAGATAGATAGATGATAGATCGATATATAGATAGTTAGATATATAAATAGAGATAGATAGATACAAAGATAGTTAGATAGATCACAGCAACTAGAAAAGTTTCAACAAATTCCAAATGCGTATAGGGTATCCTCAGGTGCCATCATCGCCACAGCTGAGCTCGCTGATGGCTGATGCGTAAGTTGAATGAAGATCTCAGCTGTCAGAGGTAGTAGCATTGAGGCTGAAATGCATATGGCTAATTGCACACTTTTTGCCATCAATTAACTAAGTGCATGCAGCATTTGCATAAACACATCCATGATATGTGGGCACTGATAATTGATTGTGACTCTCAGTTTGTTGTTTTCCTCATTGTTCTAGTCATATTCGTAATTGCAGGTCGTTATGCATAGATGGACTTATCATTTGGGTGCCATCAATCAATCTCTGCTTTAAATTCATTTTGTAAAGTTGTCATTAGGCGCAGGTTTGGTAGTTGTCTTAATTGCTCATTGGTCCTCAAGTTGTCAGCACTTTGCCAACTGTTAAATGAAATTTGCGTCTCATGCATATTTATGCGGAATGACTATAATTAAATATGCTAATTGCAGCTGATTGTACGCAAATAATTGGTACAATCATTTGAAATTATAATTCCGAGCGCCAGCCCCGAGAACAACGGCCAAAATTGAGCCTTAGTCCACGCCCCCGTCCTCCCCGCGCAAACAATAACAATAACAGCGACAGCGACAGCGACAGCGACAGCCCGTCCAGAAGGATAACACGCATTTTTAAACTCACAATTTAGCATAAATTCAAATGAAATCTACAACAATGTTGCGTGGGGCGCCGTGACAACTGCTGCCGGGCAACTGTTGCCAATTTCACTCCAGCAATAGCAGAGACAACAAACAACAACAACAACAGCAACCAAATAAAGTTACACGAAAAAAATGTTGACAAGAATTAAATAAATTACAATGTTGCCTGCAAAGTTTTAGCTGGCAGCAAACAATTTGTGCAGCTGCCACATGCAGCCAAAAGAGGCGCACTCACTCACCCTGCCACATGGCTGACTAGCCATTTTTACCTGTCCCGTTGCTGCATAGAAAATGTTGTCTTCTACTATCTGCCAGCGGGTGGGTCACTGGGATGATCTGCATATTGGCCAAGCAGCAGGAGTAGCAGCAGCAGCAGCAGCAGCAGCAGCAGCAGCAGGAGCAGCAGCAGCAGCAGGAGTAGCTGCATCAGCAGATGACACGAAAAACGTTGAGCCAACTAATTTTTTGTATCAAGCCAAGTGAATTAAAGTTTTAATAACTTGTGCTGACAAGCGCCTTCCGTCCGTTGGCCACGTCGAGTACGGTGCCCAGTGCACTATCAAAGTTAATTGAAAATCTGATGGCTAGTCATAAGCAAGCGTTAACTGGCAGCCTAATTGCAAAAGTGCATCAAAGCAAATTGCAAGCTACTATTGACAGCCGCTAAACGAAAAGCTGACAAACCAAAAAAAGGAGACGAAGCAAAAGGAACTCAAATTGCAGACATGAAGATTAAATACCCTACTCGAAGTGAAAGACATAAGAGAGAGGAGACAAAATGAAGCAGAGAAGAGACTACTAAATTTAGATATATAATATTAAAAAATTAAAGATTGACAAGCGAGACAAAATCATATAGCGCATATATCATATATCGCTGACAAATCTGTAAGGCTCTGGGGATGCATCAAATATACAGCAAATTAAAGCACACAGAACACGTCAATTTTGACAAGAGCCTTTGCAACACACACCTGTTGTGGACAGGTGAGGATGCCAGCATAAATATCCATTTAAAGCAAGTCCTTGGTGACAAAATGTAGCTAGCATAATTTATTACCGACAGCAGACTCTATACACAAACAAACAAAAGAGCCGAAAAGAGGTTTTTAATTTAAGCTGGCACGCACACACACACACACACTCACACAGAGATAGAAAAAGCAAGAGAGAGAGAGAGAGAAAATGAAAACAAAAGTCTGGCTGGACAAATGTGTCGGAACGCTCAAGAGCTGTAAGAGTAGAAAAACATTTCATTAGTTCAATTAGCCAACAGAGCTACGAATACGGAGATGGCATTGGTTGGCCGGTGTCGAGTGGGCGGTGCTGGTGGTGTCGGTGGTGTCGGTGGGTGTCTAGTGGCAGCACTCTAAACGATGATTAGTGTCCTCTCCTCTTGTCACATGGCATACAAGACAAATTATAGTTTGCTTAGCCCCTGGCTGGACACTTAAATGCAAATTTATTACCAAACAGCGAAACAGAGACTAAGCAAACGTAAACTGGCATTGCCAATGGCTTCTATTTACGGTCATTAGCACGGCACTGAGCTAGCTAGAGAGAGTTCAATGTGCAGTTACTTAGAATTAAATATTCAAGTACTCCAAAGACAGAGCCTGACTCCTGCGACGTCTGTTAGTTTCACAATCGAAAGTTGAGAGGCCTTTTTAACCAAAAAATTAATAAATAAATTTCATTTAATGCATTTGTGACTTTTATTATTAATACACAAAATATTTGCACTTAAAATGCTTTTATTATATGCTTTTAAAATGCTTTTATTATCAGTTGACACATGAGCAATTACTCTGAATATATATATTTTCATATTCATTTATTCTAGCAAGAAAATAAATTGTTTATGGCAAAAATATAACGTTCAATATTTAAGAAATTATCAATATAAAATATTGAATTAATGAATTTTAAAAAAAATCCGCTAGGAGGTAGCTGAAATATAACGAAAATAATTTTTATGAAATATGGAAAAAATACATATGAAAAATTTAATACGAAAATGGATATTAATAACATTAAACAAGCCAGAAAATTGATGTGTAACATAGCTCCGCTATATTTGCCATAGATAAAGCCAATATTGGCTAATAATAATATTTTGTAAAGTATCAATGATTCAATCATTTATATCTGAATAGATTATCCTCCATTAGCATTTCGCAATCTTGTTTCAAAAGCAAACATATGTACCTTCATTGATACACTCGCCTCTACACAGACATCTGCGAGGATCCCATTGAGACTCGCCCAGTTGGGAAATTAAAAAGTTGCTCCAGTCAATTGACTACGTGTCAGGCATTTATTGTTGTTGTACATAATATTGTTAGAGCCGGAGTGAACAATGTTTGTGCGTGGCTGTGGAGTGTATTGCAAGTGGCTGGGGCAACGGTAAACGCGTTAATATGCCTAATATGCAAAACTGTGGGTGCCATAGTCTGGCCACTCAACGCCCTGGACTAACTAACCTAATTATTTGCGAAATGCGCGCGCCGAGGAGCAGGGGGAGCGCAAGTGGAACACCACAATGCAAGCCCATTGTAGACCACAGCAGGTGGCAGGTGGCAGGTGGCAGGTGGCAGCTGGAAACTGGAGAGCAGTTCAGAGCTGACGGCCTAGAGGGCAGTTGCCAGTTGAAGAGAGGAAGGACACAGCAGAGCACGCGTAATGAAAACTTTGTTAAAGCAAAAGTGCAACTGCGGAAAGAAAAAAAAAACTCAATGTATATGTAACACAGGAAAAGCAAGCTGAAGAGCACCCTACCTCGGGAGGGGGAGGGGCAGGGAGAGTGAGAGAGTAAGTGAGTGAGAGTGAGAGTGTAAGGCGAGTAGCCTCCAATGGTGTCGAGTGCTGCTGTGTGGCATCCGGAGCATGGACGTAAACGTGAACGTGGCGACAACGTGAAATTAGTTGTGCATGTCTGTAGCACAAAAGCCGGGTATTACGAGAGCTGCAAAAAGAAACTCTGACCACCGAATTTCCATGATGAAGTGTTGCCAGACAGACGGCCAGCCAGCCGGCCAGCCAGCCCTGGACGATGTTGATCAAATTAACAGCATGTGGTCGCTTTTCCTGGCCTCACTTTGCTGTAGCATACTTTTCAGCGGCCACGCGACTCACGCAAATTGCCAAAGCGCACCAGCTGCCTAATTGTTGCTGCGAACTCTGATGCTGCCACCAGCAGCAGCAGCAGTTGAGATTTTTCACAAACTTGAAGGACGCGTGACACTATTTCAAAGTCAGACTGCAAATAAATTACGGAATTCGGCACGAGTTATTATAAATTGCAGCCAAAGGGCAACAGAAATCAAGAGCATGGAATCTGAAGGTTTCTCCAAGCAACTGTCATCTGTGTGTGTGTAATTTCTAACCCCTTGGCAGCAGATTGAAATATTGGCATTTCAAGCCAACAAAAACAGAAGCAGGAAGCAGAAAAATTTGACAAAGCGAATATTAAATACACTGACTTAAGATATTTATATACACATATACACAAAAATCCGACAGAAGTGCATAGCTAGACCGACTCATCACTGTCTATCGACCAAAAAAAAAATATATATATATATAGATATAGTCAAGGACATTGGAAGGGTATCAAAGTGGTGCAGCAAGTATTTGCTTTTTGGTCTGCTTTGATAAATGATTTTGTGGTCGTTGCAGAGGCCAAGTGAATTTTAAGTCCGAGCAGAGCCACATTTGGGGCGTGGCAGCAGCAATGACTTTTCTCATTACAAAGTCAGACGTGGCCGTGGTCAAAGAGAAATCGAACAAAACTTGACCAAAAACCGCGCAACGCATTCAAAGGGCAACATGTGGAAGGGTCGCTCGGTTAAGGGTAAAAACTACGCAACAAAACGAACCAACGCAAAACAGCTAACAAACAATTGTCCAATGCAATGAGGGAAAAATAGCAAAGACGATGAAATCATTTAAAAAAATACAAAAATATTGCCAAAACAAAAGAGAAGAAACACAAAAAAAAGAATGCTGAAACAGTTGCATGTTGGCAGAAGTTTGTGAACCGCATACTTCAACTTCAATTTGCTGGCGACGCGTCGCGGGGAGGGGCTTGCCATGCTCGTATTTCATTACCCGAACTGGTATTAAGTGGCAAAGTTTTGTGTTTAACAACTTTTAGCAGCCGTGCGGCAAAAATGAAGAAGAAAACCCCAATGAAAGTTCCCGCTGCAAAAAGCACCAGCACACCAGCACAAATACAGCTAAAAGCAACTACGAATCAAAAGTGAACAACTCAAAGTTACTATCTACGCCAAGGCGAGCATTCCAACTATCTGCCAGGCTGACATGGAAAATATACAGAGGAAACACAATCAGCATTCCTAAGAAACTTTCCCAGCTCCTGCAATGCAACGCTGATTAAATTCATATTTTAGTTATAGTACTATCGATCACAGCTCTTGGCCATATGCTAGTTGGCTATATAGTACGCGAAAATACTCCGTTTTGTACATTTGCTGCAATTACAGGGTATAAGTAGCTGGGGAAGAAAACGACAACGGCAAACGAAACAAAAGTAACTTGCTGCCACTTGACTTAACTGCACTTGCCATCCAGTTTGAAGGGGCGTGCACAGGAGGCGTGGCCATTCGCCAAACGAAAGGCGACAGTAATGCGAGCGCGAGCTGAGCGAGCTGACAAACGCGATTGCCACGACATTAACTTGAAGAGGTGCGTGCCGGCCCCTGCGGCTGTGTGTGGGCGACAACGGATGAGAACTTAAAGCGCTTGATGGACCAAAAGTTATGCCCACATTGTGGCTGTAAGCTAAGACCTATCATGAGCAACTTTGGCAACAATGCCATCCATTTCTGATTGGCATAAATCTGCATTCCCCTCCTCCCCACTTCCAATTAGCCGCGTACTTTAATTAGCCGAACGCACCGGCAAATGCAGCGAGCGTCAAAAGTTTTATGCATTGTAATGAAATGCATACATTGCGAGCTAGCAACATTGTTGACTATGAAAAGGGGTAGCTTCTGTCGCTGCTGCTGCTGCTGCTGCTACAGCGCTGCAAGTGCCCCATAAATCTAGTTTTGGCTTCTCATAATACTTGCCAAGTGCCTTAAGTTTACTTTATAGCATCACTTCTCTATGAAAGCCCTATAAGCGCTTTAGTACGGAAATTTACGAATTTCCGACTTATCCCTCATTGCAAGTGCTCGAAACTAAATTGTTGCGTTTTAAGCTTCTTAACTTTCACTCGATTTAATTGAAATTTTTAATTTTGAACTAAATTATAAGAGGATTTTATCGTGTGTATTAAACAGCAAAAGTTTTGCTCAGTAAACAAATTTTCTGTTTAATAATTTTATTTTGCCTAAATTTTCATTTTTGTTTTCTTATTTTTTTATTTTATTTTATTATTATTATTATTTTTTTTTTTTTTAAGTAGAAGGAGTACATCAAAAATAGAGTCATAGGGATAGTAAATTATTAAAAGAGTCGAACTCCATATCGAGTTATGGAGATTTCAAGTTGTGGAGGTTTTAGTCCAATAGTTTAGGCCAAGCCTTGCCGCTTAAGTTTTCTTAGTGGTCTAGCTAACTTTTTACTTTCATGCGTTCAACTTTTACAGGGTAGTTTTTATTTAATTTCATATATATTCATGACTTCTAGCAGTCTTCAACTTCAGTTTGGGAGCTCTTCCATCATATATATAGAGCTGCCTTCAGCAGTCTATTAAATGAATTTACGTAAAATGATTTTGCCCTTTTACTACTCTCAGTGAGTTCAAGGCATCACAGTGAAGTTACCTGACAGCGCAATCTTTGCATTAGTGCATTTAATTTGCAAGAGCTGACATCAATTTGCTCGATCGATTGGGCCACACCCAGCTTAAGCTAACAAGACAATTACCATAATGACTCGGCTTAAGTCCTAACAAATAAGTGAGCTGTGCTAGCTAGTGTAGTCGACGAACAGTTATGCTCCATTTCACCAATTAATAAACATAAATGTAATAGAAAAATATAAAAATATAAACTGCTTATATAAAAACAATTTACGATAACCCAATGAACATTTTATAATAGAAAAAATTAATCTACAGAGCATTTTCTATAATGGAGTCGTCTGATAGCTTGCAAGGTCAAAAAGCTCATGAATAGCAAATTGCATTTTTTATGGACATTACAGGGTATTAATTTTGATCAAGTTGTTGGCGTTTGCTGGCCAGACTCTGATGGCCGACGGGTCACACCTTTTGTGGCTTGGCTTGATGGAAAATAAAAATGCAAAATCATGCATTAAACATGCAGCTCTTGCTCTTTGCTCTGTGTGGCGTGTGTATGTGTGTGTGTGTGTGTGTGTGTGTGCAGAGGTGAAAAATGAAACGAAAACAAAGAGCACAGTTTTTCATACGTTTTGCGTCATGGCGGGCACTTAAAGCCATATTGAGTCGGCAACTGCTGGTGTCCTTTGGCCTGCTTGGACGCTAGCCAACAGTTGAGGCGTTGCTGGTTGGCCTGGGCCACGCCCACCGTGCGCCAAAGTATGCAACGCAATGTTGCACTTTGACTAAATTACATTTTCAATTTGTCAGTGGCCGAGTCCAAGTCCGAGGCGGAAACAGCCAGTCCAGGCAAATGGCCAAAATGGCAGAGAATAGAGAGAAGGCGGAGACAGGGACGGGGTGGAGATGGAGCTGGAGCTGGCAGCAGTACGAGTATAATAAAATTTAAATATAAAAATAGATGGGGGCGGTCGCGAGGCGTGGCTGAGAGCGACCATCAATGGCAAATTAAGTAGCGTCTGGGCAAATGTGTTTTTGATATTTTCATTGGAGTCGAGTTTTTTGCGCATTATCTAGCGGATATTTGGATCTTGTGTCACGCATGTTGAATATTTCATGAGTAGCATAAATTTTTGGTTTATGCGATGCCCGCTCTCTTACTCTCCCTCTCCCTCTCTCTCTGTCTCGCTCTTTGTCTCCTTTTTTTTTTTGTTGTTATATTTGGAGCTCTTTCGCTTATCGCAGCATCAGTTTTTTTAATAACTTTCCATTGTGGCTGTCAGCTTCAGGCACACACAATGGCCTGCCAAGACTCCCGACATGTCAACGACTCTCAGAGGTTTGGCGGTGTTTGTTGCTGTTGGCGCTGTCGTGGCTGCTGCTCCAGGCTGCTTTATAATTTATGATCCTTGGCATCGACGACTCCTTCGCCAGCGCGGCGCACACATGTCGCCAACCTTCGTATAATTTTTCAAGCTGCGCCAAAAGTGCATGAATATTAACTGCAAGTGTTTTTCGGCGTAACGGGATGTGAGCGCCCAAGACTTTCCGGCTGCAGTCCACAAGCCCTCAGCGCGACTACTTGAGCTCCACTCCCATGACATGTCATGAGAAACTTTGATATGTCAAACGCCCCACCAGCCAATCTCGAATGGGGCTTCCTGTCCCGCTCACTTATGCATACATGTGGCTTAGTTTTGGCAGCGTTTTACATACTTGATGAAAATGTGCGCAAATTGTCGCTGCTGTCTATTGGAAATGTGTGCGATGATGGCCCTGCAGACACGTCGCCTTTCAGTGTCAGCTGCTGCTCCGACCCCCAAAGCGTTGGCTAAACGGAATTAAATACGGAATCCGGGAACAGCAGCAGCAGCAACGGCAGCAGCAGCAGCAGGTAACAAAGCGCTCTCAATACGGATAATTTGCTTAAGCTCAGAAAGCAGAAAATAACATTTTTCGCTCAAGTTCAGGCGAACAATGGAGGACCTTTGGTCGTGGCTTTGGCCCTGCTTATCACATGGCCAAGGAGAGAGCTG
Source organism: Drosophila navojoa (assembly GCF_054131105.1). NCBI lineage: Eukaryota > Metazoa > Arthropoda > Insecta > Diptera > Drosophilidae > Drosophila > Drosophila navojoa. The sequence continues at coordinate 14,308,063 of NC_142890.1, forward strand.
ACTGCCGGCCAGCCAGTACAACTGGACAGCTGTCAGCTCTGGGCAGCTGTGCCGTTTAAATGTGAGTTTCCATTATCAAAAAAAGCAGAGACCAAACGAGAAGGAAAGCAAAAAATAAAAGAGCACAAAGAACGCAAGTAAGCCAGAAAAAAACATGACTAATAGTTTGTACAGAAAGGCAAAACAAAAGCCAGACAGAGTGTCAGATGAAAGCTTAAGGGACAGCAAATGACACAAATAAAAACACACACGAACACACACATACAAACACCCAAATATCTCCCATAGCTGTCTGTTACGTGCTGTCAATTAGTTGGACATCATGCTGATAATAATAATAACAATAATAATAATGATCGAATGAGTACGTAATAAATGAAATTTACAATTTGTATCCAGATGCCCGTTTAATCGGGCGTATGAGTAATTTGTGATAACACTCTTACATAACGAATTTCTATTTGAAATTGTAATTGAAACCACCTTCAACAGATACAAACGGCAAAACGGCAATGCATTTCAATTTCGAATTCATTAATTACCATTTGGCATGCCAGCAGCTGGTGCAAAAGTTCAGTTCACAAAACTTGATCTTTGATATCAATATAATAATCATTTGTTGTCGAAATGTAAATTCCCGCAAGCAAAAAGCGAATTGATAATTTATTTATTTACGAAAAATAGCTAAAGGCAGCACAGATGGGCTTTACAGATATACATATTATAATATATTTGTGTATACAGATATACAGATATAAATATTATTATATAATTGTGTATGTTTATGTATTTATATTTATATTGGCATGCAAGTCGCTCAAGTTTATGTTCATATGAGAGAATCTGCTCTCTTTAAAGGATATTCGATTCCAAAAAATCTAAAAAAAAATAAAATAAAATAAAAAATAAATAAAAATAAAAAAATAAGCATATATTCTAGCTCATATTATAGTAAATTAATTATTGTTTTTTTTTTTTAATTTTTATTTCTTTATTAAAACAGACTTTTTACTACCCAATTGGCAGCTTAACAAGTTCAACATAAATTAATTATCTGCCCTTTATTATTTCCATATTTTATTAACTACAAATTAGTTTTATTTTGACTCAAGGATATGCCATCCACTAAGCTCAACCAGACTATTATTAATAGCTAACTAAATCATTTATATTCGAAGCATAAATAGCGGAACGATCAGCAAAATCCGCTAAAAGAATAGCTAAAAAAATATTGCAAAGCAAATATCGTTCAGCTCCGCATGCACTTCAAGGGCAAAACTATTTTGAATAAGTTCTACATACTGCGATACGGTTAGAATATACACGGCAAGGCCATAAAGCGTATTTAGAGCATATAAGTTGAGCTAAGCAATTGTACAAGACCCTACAATTTTTGGGTGCTCTGCTCAAGCGGATCAACAGTTGGCTCCGACTCCGACTCTGGATTTGGCTTTGGTTATGTTCTTTTTCGAGTACATGGGGCGCAATACAAAGTTGCAAAGCAAATCGCATATAAGCTGCCCACTTTGTGGCCCACTAGCAACTTGTCGCCGCTAAGACCACACCTACACGCTTAGGTGTGGGAAGACAGTAAGGCACCAGTGTGTGTCTGTCTGGCTGTCTGGCTGGGTGTCTGGCTGGCTTGGTGAATACAAATGTGAACAGTGCAGGCAAAGGGACACAGTCCATAAATTTTGTAGCGCACAACATTTTGCTTTGTTTTAACTCATTTGCTCTGGCGCCAAAGCCACACACACACACACACGGACACACTCACACACATGCTCACTCGTAGATTGTCCCTTTTTTTGGCGGAGGCTATTGGCTTGCTGCATGAGCTTGCGACGGGCAGCGGCAACAGCGAGGGGAGGGTGGCAACCGCAGACGCAACCCACGCGAGCCACGCGCCTGCGGATATGCAACAATGTGGCCAAAGTTTCAACGTTGACGGTGTTGGCATTATGTGCACCGAGCGTGACTAATATGCACATGTTCAACTATGCTGGAAAACGTTTTGACAACAGCCCGCAAAAACACGTACACCACGCACCCAGCGCCATCGCCTCCGCCTCCGCCCCCTGCCCCCTGCCCCTTGCCCCTTGCCCATTGCCCCGCTGAAAAGTTATTTTGACCAAGTTGGTATTTGATTTTTGCATTATGGCTCTTCTATCTCTGCAGCAGCAACATGGCCAAGGATTTGAGCACTCTGGGCTGGGATTACTTCATGTTCGTGGCTTTTATAGCGCTTACCGTCTTGGGGCCACTCTGGACACGCATCTTCGGCAAGAGCAAGCAGCGCAGCAAGGCGGATTACGTTTTTGCCACGGGCGGCGTATCCCTAGTGGCTGTCATGATATCCATAGCGCGTGGCACACTCGGCGTACGATCAGTCCTGGGTGAGTGAGCAGCCACCAATCACCATTCAGCATCCACCTCAACTAAAGATCTCATTTGCCTTTACCAGGCTACCCCAGTGAGCTGTACTATCGCGGCTCGGCCATGTGGGAGATAATATACGGCATGATGAGCGCCTATCCCATCGTCTGCTTCATGTTTGTGCCCGTCTACTTCAACCTGGGCATCACATCTGTCTACCAGTACATCGATCTAAGGTGAGTCCCCCAGCCCGTAGGAATATATATATGTATATATGTATATCTAAACAGCATTATGACAGCATTTAATTAACACAAAGCGGCAACATGAAGATTGTTATTCTAACATTCAATTTAATTTCATAAATGCCGAGCCTCGCCCCCTGCAAATGATTTGATTCTTCGTTAATGAACGACAGAAAAAAAATTACTCTAAACAGAACAGCATGGCCCGAAACAAGAACAGGCTGTTGTTCAGCTAAATAAATATGAATAACATTTTCAAAAAGCAGAAAAGCAGAAAAAAATATGAAGCAATAATGACGCAACGACGCAGTGAACAGCAAAAACAAATGGCCGGGCAGCAAAGTGCAAACAAGGGCAGGCCAAGTAATCTATATATATTTGTCCTCGTCCGGCCAGGACTCCCTGCCAGCGCAGGACGGCCAACTTCCAACTACGCACAACTGTCACAAGTTGTCGCCGGTCGGCGTCCGCTTGTCGTGCGCTCGCCTTATCGCTCGAGCAGCCTAATTGTTTTTTAAGATTGAAATTAGTAAACTAATTTGTTATCAAATGTTTGCAGTTTCGACAACAAAATTCAATTAATTGCCAAAACTGACAAACGCTACGCACTCAGCTCGAGGCGAAGCGCAGGCAGCGAAGGCAGCGCAGGCAGCCGCTCGGCCGGCTCCAAATTTGATTCAGCAGCAGCATAATTTGATTCAAATTTAATTGGCAAGCAGCACGAAATCTGTAAGAAATTGAGAAATTATTTAAATGCTGCGCAAGCTGCCAATGATTGATATCAAAATGAGACTTGCCTAAATGCCGTTCACTCACTAATACCAGCTATCAAATAGACGTACGTTATTTTAACGCACAAATTTAGCTATTTCTACTTGACTGGACAGTGAAGACTTAGTTCACATTTATTCGTTATTATAGAAAATTATTAAATTATATTTCAATTATAATTTACGATTATTAAATACTTGAAAATATTTCAAGACTGTTTCTGCCCAAGTCTTTTGCCTTTATTTTTTTTATTTTTTTTTTTTTTTTTTTTTTTTTTTTTTTTTTTTTTTTTGATTGGTTTTTGTTTAAAATTAAAATTTGAAAAAATATTTCCTAATGCCTTAAATTATTATGCGATTATTATTTAATTTTCAAGCATTTCTATATACAAAAGTGTATTCGATTATTAAATACTTGACAATATTTAAACATCCAGATGTTTTTTTTTTTCTTTTTTTTTTTTTCGTTTAAAATTAAAATTTGCAAAAAAAAAATTAAATTGATTTTAGAACATGAATGCAGCATTTCTCTTAGTTTATTTAAACTACATTTTTTTATACAAATTTTAATCTGTATTTCCAAATTAGATTTTGTAAAATTTTTACAATTGCCTTAGACATATATCAAATGATTTTTATTTTATATTTTATATGCACAATTTTCCATTAGCCAACTTCAACTCCAAGTGCCTTGCCTTGTATTTGTTTTTGACAGAACTCTAACGCAGCTCCCTAGCAATCTTTGCAAGTATTATACTCAATCGAGGGCCACATTCCACACTAAAGAGTGAAATTTGTAGTTTAAGCCAATAGTTACATCAGCCACTCTCAAAATAGTGCTATTATACAGTTAACTAGCTCTCAGTTTGAATGAGTTGCAATACTGTGCGGGGCGCTGCGGCTAATTAAATGCTGGAACTAGTTCTAGTTGTTGCCTTCAATTCAAATTCAGCCCAACCATTGGGGCCATCAATCTTGGTTAGTGGCATTCTGTTTGACTACGATTAGTCTCGTGCTCCATGCAGACATGCGAGACACATGGTGAATTTCATGTGCGATTTAGTTTGATGACAGCCAAATGACATTCAGAACAACCCCAAAAGTGCTGTATGGGGGGGGGGGGGGGGGTTTAGGGGGTGCCTGGAAGTTGGGAGTTGACTGATGGACAAGATGTTGCCGGGGCAACAAAAAGTTGTTACAAATTTGAAGGCTCATTGTCGCTTGTCAGCGCAACTGGCGCTACGCGACATGTTTATGCATACAACTTCATCAAAATTGGCAAGAAGAGAGCGGGAGAGCAAGTCGCTTTCGGCCCATAAGTGAATACGTCAGTCCAACCACCCCCCCTCCCGCTTAAGCCCTTCAAGTAAGATATGAGGCGTACCAGGCAGAGACAGTGACAAACATGCGAACCGAGCAGAGACAATGACATTGACGACTTACTATGATAATGCAAATTAAAGAGCAAGCCAAAACATCAGCTAAATGATGAATTTAAAAATACTCTATTATGTGGTATACCCTATAAAGCGCAATTGAACTCTGCTGCCAGACCATGCGTAAAAATTAATTCAATTAATATGTGGAAAGCTCGTTCGTGCTGTTGATGCGAAACAAACTTGTTAGGCATACGGATTAGGAATATCCAGTCAAAGATTAAGCCTTCAAGCGCTTAGGGTATAATAAACCAGAAGCCAACTGAATTCATAATAAAACCAACAAAGAAAAGAAAACAAAGCACCCTCAAAGCGCCCCAGACGGAGCTGGCACACTTGTGCTTGTGCTGTTGACAAATTGTATGACAATTCGTTTGTGTCATAATGTTTATAAATAGCGCGTGTTGTTGCCGTCAGCCCAGCAGCCCAGCAGCCCATTCAGCTTTGACAGTCACCCAGTCAGCCAACCAGTCAGTCAGTCAGTCAAGCAGTCTAAAGCCAAAAAACTTGCAAAAACAAAAACCATAACCCGGCAGGAAACTGCGTTGGTTACATTTCCATGCATTATTTAGGCTGTCATAGAAGGAGAATTTATAGCATTTCTATGGGCCTCTTAAGTGTGGCTTTAAACAATGCCGTTTTTACTGATGAAATAAAAAGAATTTTATTAAAGCCTTATTAATACTTTTTCAGCTGCAAGATTTCATACCTGAGCTGCGTATAAAAGTTGTTTCTTCAAGAAATTCTATTTGGTTTATTATATGCTCAAATTTCCTGCTGGGTAGAAACTCAGTAAAACACGTACACATACGCACACTCACACACTCACACACACGCACTCACACTCACACACTCACGCTCTGCCTTTGCCGTCTTGTCAGCAGTCCGTCGCAAGTGACATCTGCCACTCAGCACATGGCCTTTGCCTCTTGTCTTGGGTTCGAGTCTTACGAGTATTTGTTGGCCGAGATTTGTAGCCGACTTTTGTTTTCGTTCTTGCCATGGCGCCCTCGCCCCAAGTTCAATGGTCAAGTCCAACGGCGCCCTTAGAGACAGTCGAGCTCTTGACTCGACCGCGCCAACATCTGCCAAAAATGTGGAAATGGAGCTTCAAGTGAATGCAGGACAATTACAACACACACACACACGCACACACACACACTCATGAGTGGTGGGCGAGTCTGACAAGTATATAAATTGATTTGAGTCTTGTTTTGGCCGTGGTTCAATGAGACACTTGTTAGCACTTAGAGTGGAGCACAGGCAGCCACACCACAGCAGTGCGCTCGCTCGTAAGTGCATTTGAATTCAGCTTGAATATTTACGATGTGTGTCACAAGGGCCACGCCAAACATCAAAGGGATGCTCCAACTGCCGAAACTAAACAACAAAAAAAAACAAGCAGCAAATAAAAAACGGATTCTGGGCCAACATGCACGCATGAATAAGGGCAGCGACTAAGTGGCGACATGATTTGTAATTCAAAGGCAACAAGGTAAAGCGGGATTTGGCTTTTTAGCCGAAGCACTCGCCGAGCACACGCCTGATTATGTTTATTTATGTGGCGCATTTAATCCAATCAAATGGGATGCCTCCCAGTTGGCAACTTCTGATTCGCTTTTGATTATGAAATTAGCTTGGCGCACAGTCACCCAAAAGCCGCGATTATACTCCATTCCCAGCTGACCACATTAAATTTTGCAGCCCTAATTTATGCTGACCGGGCGGACTCAACCGCTGCCCGCAATGATAAATGATGCGCCGGGGCTTAAGCGAATTGTCAAAGCGTCAGGCTCTTCTGGCTACTCGAGGCTTAAGTGGTTCCCATAGCCAGTGCACCACAATACTAACGCGAACAAAGAGCCCCATTGCAGCAAGAGAGACAGACAGACAAAAAGAGAGGGAGAGAGAGAGAGAGAGAGCAGGCATTGTTGGCTGGGCGTTGCATTATTGTGCTCTGCCTGCCCGCTGGCGTGGCTGCATCAATTATTGCATACTTTGCGGCGCTTACATTTAATTCAAAGTTATTAAGTGACGTTCGCGACCCTAAATGCCATTCGAGGGAATGGAATGGACGTGCGGAGACTGGGCGCAGATAGATATAAGCTGGCAGGCAAATCAATTAAATTCTATAGAACAAAGCCGTCCGTCCCACTGTGCCAAACAGCGCTCAATCAACGGACATGAGGCAGCCAGACAGGCAGCCTCGGGTCATCACTCACACAACTAGAGGAAAAAGAAGCAATCGAACAAATAGAAAACGAGAGAGACGGAGCGACAAAGGGAAAGAAAGAGAGAGAGAGAAAGAGAGGAAGACAGAGAGAGAGAGGCATAGATGCATACAGCACTTATTGTGATGAACACGATGTTAACAGGCTAAATGAAAAACAATTGTTACAAGCTAAACACAAAAAAAAAAGAAAACAAAGACAGAAAGAGAGACAGAGAGAGAGCGAGTCAAAGAGAGACCGATGGAATAATTCCCATAAATCATATTAAATTGACATATCAGGCAAAAATTGACCGCAAGCGAGCTATGAGAGATGTCCTGCTCGCCTACCAAAAACTACAGCATGAGCATGACGATGCCCACAATATGCTGTAAGTGTGTGTGTGGGTGTGCGTGCGTGTGTTTTCATGCTTGCCACAATACAAATTTCTTTATCAATTTCCGTTATACATGCGAGAGCCATGATGAACGCCATGTGCAAATGCCTAAACAAATGTTTGCCTAGCTTATGCTCCCATTCTGCCATCTCCCTCTCTCTCTCTCTCTCTCTCTCACACACACACACACACTCTGCATCTCTCATCTCTGTATCAATCGCCATGATTTCTGTTTCTTCGCAATTGTCACGCCCGTGCAATTTGTTTGTGGTCACAGCGCCGTCTCCTCTCTTGCCCACTCCAAGCGCCATGCAAATTGGCCCCCTCGATTGCCATAGTTAATGGGCTTTTAATAAAGCCGCGGTGGCACTTGCATCAGGCACAGGATATCTTTATGATAATGAGCGCACTATTTACATTCCCCGGCTTAACTTTACTCACACACACACACACACTCACACCCACACTCACTCACACTGGCGCTCTTTGCGTTCCTTATCTGGGTCAACTCTTTCATAATTAAAATATAACGCATACGACATGTTGTACATGTTGTCAAGCATGTAAGCCGCTTAAGCCCAGGCGAACTGGGAGTGAACAAACGCGGTTAATATGCACTTAAGCGCGCTAAATGCTCAAACAAACACGCAGAGCTGCAGGCCAATTGGTTTGTGGGCGTGCCGATTGATATACATATGCCCCATTGATTGACGTCCATCGCCGGCGAATGCAAATAAATGCAGAATTGAATTTCTTTCTTTTTAATCATTCATTAAATGCATCGATTGCTCGATTGCTCTTCAGGATTACACAAGTGCTACACTAAACAGCTTTAACATGCAAATTAGCCGGAGCTCGTTGACAACATGGACTACAACAGTAAATGTGTATGTGCAGTTGGCAATTAATCATTGAATGTGCCATCAATAAGGCCAAATAGCAGGCATACAACACTGGATTATGCAGTTGGCTTAATCACACAACACGAACACAGCTGTAAGCCATGTGTGTGTGTGTGCGTGTGTGTGCTACTTGGAACCCATATGCGAGATATGCATGGCATAAGTGCTTATTTAAGCCTCAACTGACACACACACACACAAATGGCTTAGCACTTAGCTAGAAATGAATTGGCTTCTCAAATATTTAAATGATAGATAGGCTAGAGATGTACATGTGTGCACAACACTATTATTATTGATATTAATTACAAGTGCTGGCAATCATTCAATTGTAATTTATTTTGGATTTTAATATTCCAAGCATTCAGCAGGCATAAGCATGACTTACCGAGCCCACAAAGCACTTACATACAAACATTCTTGATAAGCTTTTGATAGCTCTTGAGCATTTCTAGCATAGAGATATTTACTTATGCCTGTTCGCATGATGAGTTCGGAGCTTTAAAGAGCTAGAGAATATTTTGTTTAGCTTTTCTTTTCTTTTATTTATATTTATATATACATATTTTTAGTTTAAATTTGGTTCTCTATACAATGTCTAAGTTAATAATTGAACTTAACAAAAAAATACAAATTTTCAAGGATTAGATTTGATCTAGATATGTGTGTGTACATAGCTTTACTGCTCTGCTCCTCTGTTCCACTTGGGTTCAGGTATCTCCTGGCCGGATACTGCCCACTAGGGCTCGCTTGTTTGTTAATAAATTATGCAAAAATCGCAAATTTCTATGGCAGTTCAAAGAGCACTCAACACTTAAGCAATTTACAGCTTTATGCATAGCAAGCGGCTTTTGTGTAGGACAGTGTTGCACTTTTAAGCTGTGCAAATAACACACAAATTGAGTTGCAACTCCAGTGCACATGCCAAACGAAGCTTCTATTAAAATGCAAATTCTCTAAAAACAAGAATTTATATAAATATGCTTTCATATGAATATTTATTGTATGATATAAAACATGAATAAACCGCTATGTATTCAGTTTATTCTCTGACTAATATTTGTTCTTTTGAATATTCTGACTATATTGGACGCAAAGCTTAAAAAATTTGATAATAGTCGGACATGAAATACGTGTTTCTATTTAAAGATATATTTTTTTAATATTATTACTAAAATATATAAAAGGTATATAATTTTGTAGACTATCCTGTGAATATTTTTTTACAAATATCAGCTCAAGTTCCTAGCTGAATCCTAATTAAACTCCTTATCTTAGTCCTTCATTTGCAGCACTGTAAATCTATAGATTATAGCCTCTCAGCTATATATATATATTTTTTTTTTTAAATAATAATGGCATAGTTTCAACGGTAATCAGGTCGTGCATTCAAGAGCCCCGCTGGGGCCAGTCATAAATGTGTACAGTGGGGCCGTCGTCATAATGGGGACATCAACAAGTTCATTACACGTGCCACAGGCGCGCGCATACGGAGCGATCATTAGGTGGCCGTAACTGGATGCCTCCTTGGGTGGGTCACTTGGCGCCTTGTCGCGCACTTTACGTCAAATTAACACACACACATACATACATACACGCGTATATATAATTTTATAACCATGTGCCTTGGCTGCATCATAAAAAGCCGACACAACTATAAAAACAATCAAAACGAGTTACGAACTCGCCAATTTTGTTGCGACTCAGCCTCTTTTTGGGCGTGTCGTAAATGTTGCGGCATTGCTGAAACTTGAGCTGCAGCAGTGGCAGCAGTGGCACCTGCCACGCCAACTTATTGTGAGCGCCCTCATTTTACAGCTGCAGTAAATCATAAAGCAACAACAACAACAACAAAACTGAGAAAGCGAAGTGAACGCACCACACATAAAAAAGGCCAAGCCCATTAAAACTTTAATAAACGCAGCTAATAAAAGTAAATAAATGAGAGGCCAGGCATTGGGCCACTTCCTATCCCTCATTCACTCTCAGTTCCTGTTCCTGTTACCGTTCCAGTTTGCTGTTTGCTGTTTTCTGCTCTCTGTTTTCTGTTTTCTGCGGCTTAATTAATGCTGTAAATCGAGCTTCCATGCTAACAGTTAAGCAGCGCGTACTCACCTGTCGCAAAACCGTTTGGCTGCTCAATTTCAGATTCAAGAGCCGCACCGTTCGCTGTCTCGCCTCGGCCACGTACATTGTGCGGCAAATCTGTAATCTGGGCATCACCGTCTACACGCCCAGCGTGGCGCTATCGGCGGTCATTGGCATACCCTACTGGGCCTCCATACTGGGCATGTCGGCCATCTGCATATTCTTCACCATTATGGTAAGTAGCTGAGGCGGCTTAGTTAAGCTGTGATATCCTTCATGCTTCAGCTTGTTTTTTTTTCTTTTTCTTTTACTTTTTTGTTATCTAGGGTGGCCTTAAGGCAGCCATCAATGCTGACGTCATCCAGACCCTCACCATATTGGTCGTCACCGTGGCGGTCTGTATACAGGGCACAATCTCTAGCGGCGGCCCCAAAAAGGTTTACCAGCTGAACCGCGATAATGGTAAGCAATCAGTTTCTCTTTTAGGATACTCTGGCTACTCCGATTGATCATGGCAGCTTATTAGCGTCGCCTGTCAAACTGCATGTGTGTGTGTGTGAGTGTGTGTGTGTGTGTGTCTGTGGCAGTTTCATATTTATGCTGACGAATGATGACTATTAAAATGGCATCCATTTTACGTTGCGTCGGCTCATTATGCACATAAATGATGATGATAAAAACGGCATATAAAACAGAAGCAGCAGCAGCAGGAGCAGCAGCAGCAGCAGCAGGAGCAGCAGCAGGAGCCGCAGCAGCTTACAATGTGAATGCGTGACGACTGTAATAAATGTGTGACGGCAGAGCGTTTGTCACTTCAGTTAGAATCGTTTGCTGTCGTTCTAACAATTGCCAAGCGCTTTGGGAATCGAAGCACATGGCCAGCCATAGAAAACCACATGCACACATGCACACATGTATATAATAGTTTACATGCATATACATTTACATATATCGTCGATGCAATGCAAGTGCACTAAGCAAAAAACAAACGATGGTTTTTATTTTCTATTGTTGCCATAGAAATAAATATTTTGCAAGCCATGCAACTACTTTATGCTCAATGAGCATTTCATCTTATGCTCGACTCATCTTTCTTTTTATGCTATAGGCCGCCTAAACTTCTGGAATTTCACCGGGGACGTAACTGTGCGCGTTGATACCACCTCCGCCTGGCTGGGCCAGTTGTTTATGTCCCTCTCACAGATCGGCTGTCAGCAGAACTTTATGCAGCGCTACGTCAGTCTTAAGTCCCTCAAGGAAGTACGAAGGTTAGTAGTAGTAATAAGTTATTCCGATGTATGTTTACAGGGGACCAAAAAGGACTACAGAAGATCATTTAAATTGTTTATATGTATAGAGCAGTTATCATATGGTATTTATATTTGAGTGAAACGAAGCTAGAGTGCTTGCAGCAGCAGAGAGAGGTCTCATTGGTCACTCGAAGCTCGACTGCAACTTCTGCAACCGGGCTCAAGTGAGAGTCGCCCTATATAAAGGGCAGTACCCACAGCATTTCTTCAGTCGCCCCAGGCCTGGTGGGGGTCAGTCTTGCAGTGCGGGAAAGTGAAGTGAAGTGTGTGATCGTTCAGCTAAGCATTAAAGACTCGGAGGGAATACTTGGAGGGACTACATGAAGGAAATACTTAGGGGAAATAGTTGATAGAAATACTTAGTGGATTACATAGAAGAAATAAAGCAAATACTTCGAGGAAAGACAACCATTGGTGGTAAACACTTATAGAACAATAGTTCAAGGAAATACTTAGAGGACATACTTTGAGCAAAAACTTGGAAGAAATACATACTTAGAGGCAACTCAACAGAGGGGAAATGCTTAGATGAAACATTTAGAGCATATACTTAGAATAAATACTTAGGTCATCATTTAAAATTATAAAAATTCAGTGTGAGCGTGTTTATTTTGATTCTTTTTGCCCATGCTAGCAGCCTATTGACTTCATCCGAAGGCGATCACTAAACATCATTATCTGCTCAAACTAAAATCATATATTTCAACTTCGTTTCATTTTTAGAGTCATGCTGAGCAATGTGCCCGTTGTTTTTGTATTCTTTGCGCTCTCCTGGGTCTCGGGCATGGTCATATATTCCACGTACATCAGCTGCGATCCCTATGCCGAGGGCTACATTAAGAAACCCGATGAGATTTTGCCCTTTTTCGTTGAGGATCAACTGGGCTATCTGCCCGGCTTTGTGGGCATCTTTATGGCTACCCTATTCAACGGTGCCCTCTGGTAAGTTATTGATAGGCTATATTACGTGTGCTTAGGCTAATAACTCTTAAATATTGCTCTAGCATGATGGTATCGAATCTGAACTCTCTTGCCACCGTTTGCTGGGAGGATTTCGTATCGCAGCTCCCGAGATTCAAGGGACTCGGCGACAAGCAACAATTGAGAATAATCAAAATAGTAACGGTTATATGTGGACTGATTATCATGTGCGTTGCCTTCGGGGTGGGCCTGCTCTCTGGCGTCATCGAGTCCTCGCTGTTGGTCTTCTCGGCCACGTCGGGCCCGCTGCTCGGTTGCTTCATCTTGGCCATGATGGTGCCTGTGGCCAACTGGAAGGGCACATCCGCTGGCATGATATCTGCATGCGCATTTGTCCTATGGATAATTGGCGGCAGCATGACCATAGACAAGCCCACCACCATGCTGCCGACTTCCACAGAAGTAAGAGTGGAGAGATCTCTTTAATAGGAATTCATAATTAAAGTACCAATTTCCTATTCTCTAGGGCTGCTCCAACTCGACCTTTGCAAGTTCCATTGTCAAGCCCAGCAGTGGACTAGATGAACTACCCTGGCTACTGAAGCACACACCAGTCGATGGCTACAATCAGACCTTCATAGATCCAACGCCCAGAATCGCACACGAGCGGTATGTAGATAGATCAATAAAGATATATAAATCCAGATGACTTACTCTCCTTTTGCTTTTAGAAATGCCATGGAGACATTCTATTCAATCAGCTTTATGTACTACAGCTTGATTGGAACAGCCCTGACGGTACTCATTGGCACACTCATCAGCTGCCTGACCCAGAACTCGGATGATGAATACGATGCCAAGCTGCTGCACCCGATCATCTTCCGTTGTTACGAGCGCCTGAATGTGCCCAAGCCGTACTACATCAAGCACGAGGAGGAATCTGGGCTGAATAGACGCAGCAGCAGCAACTCCTCAGCGACCACCAATTGCAAAGAGGAGAAGGTCAATCACGCCTTCGATGCCAACGAGTCACAGGGAAAGAATAAGACGAATCCCATAGCTGTCATTTTCACCAACTCTTCATCCAATGAGGAGCATCGCAACTCCATCTGCAATGTGAGCAGAATTCAGTTGGATACAGTTCCTTCGGGCGAGACGGGAGTTTATCGGCAGCTTGGCTCAAAGACGACGTTCTGAGATTTACTAAAACCCTCCGGAAACACACATATACATATACATATAAATGAAAATTTAGTCGATATACATAGTCCATAATTTATAAGTTAAGTCAATGCGTAGACTAATTAACGAGGGGATTTACTCATGCACCTTCTGTGCAGAATGTCGATAAAGATGCTGTGATTATTGTACAAGAGTATAGATTTACGCATCTGCAATATCTTTGAGAGGTATTCCATGGATGCGTAATGTACCAAACCAATTTATGTCTATGTACTTATGTATGTGTAAGCAAGTGAAAAAAAAAAAGAATTTTAATATATTTAAATAAAAACTAATTTAAAATTAATAAATTTATGGTTATTTTTTATTAATTGGCATTAATTTATGTTTTTTTTTAACATAGTTGTTTCAGTACATTTTCAAAAATATCACCACTCGTGCTTCGTTAAAGGAAGGACTGCCACTTGCTACTTACAGTGCTGCCCATCACAATCACGATATCAGCTGTTTATCGATAGCTGTTGCATTAACAGCTGTTTAACAACAGTGCTGGCGTAAGCTTGTTTGCCCGACAAAAGCTGAATTCATTGGTTTATGATCTTAGAGCTTCACGAATATTAAACAAAAATATCGTAGTTTATATCAAATATGCACTGCAATTCAATCACAACAATTTCGTACCACAAGACCACTATCAAATGTAATCAGAAGCTTATGAATTCTCTTAGTTGGAAAACATAGCCGGAAAAATAAAGCCTGCTCATCACTGACAATAACAATCAGCAAGTTGTAGGGGGTTTTATTGTTAGAGGCGCAACGAAATGCAAAACACGCAAAAGTTCTTCGTCACAGCAAATTGAGCAAATACATAGGTACCTTATTCATTATTAAAAATGGCTACTTTGGTTAAGCCAAAAAAAACCGTATGTATTTGTGCAATAACAATTTTATAAATCTATATACTATACTATAAGAATAAATCGTAGAAAACTAAAAAGCAAAGGGCAATCCACGATCGCACACAATCGAGGGAGGAGGATGAAGAAGAAGAAGCAACTAGTGACTTATCAACAAGTATTGTCTCCGAACAAAGGCAGCTAGAAAATGCGTCGCTGCTGGAGGAATTCGAGCGCGTGGCTGCATTGGCCAGCAGCAGCAACAGCAAAGCCGAAGACATTATTAGTCATGACTGTGGCATATCAAGTGATACAGTGCCAATGCCCGATGATATAGCAGCAACGGCAACGACAACAAATACCCAAGAAGAGGAACCAGAGCCGACACCTAGTGCACCATGTGCACCCATAGCACCAGTGATCAGTGCTCCATTAGTGCAATATCCCAATCTGCAGCCGATACGCATTAGCAATGCACTCATCGAGGAGCAGAAGACGCAGATTGTTTATAAGGAGCGAGGGGCACGCTCGCCGGGCTTTGCGCTGGCAAGCAGCCATCTAAAACCGTTCACCAGCGAGCAGCTGAAGCAAATTTATCACTGCAGCGACTTAGAACTGGTCAAGCAATTCGAATTGGAGTTCCTAATGAACACGCTGCTCGAATCGAGTGAATCAGATCCACTCCATGTTGCACTGCAAGAGTATTACGATCTCCAAGGCAAACTCTCGTCCAATCTGCATGACATTAAGGACAAGCGCAAGGATTGTCTCGAAACGCAACAGCAGGTCTGGATACGTGAGCCAGTGACGCGCACCTTTAGCGCCACCTGCGGTGACGGCAACGTTGTCCGGGAAAGCGTGACCTACGAGTAAGTGGCAAGCACTCAACCAATCCAAATATTAATTCCTTTTGCCTTTGCAGTCGCATGAAAGTTGATCCCATTAAGCTGGAATCTGCCACGGCGGCATTGACAGGGCTCTACGATCTGGTCTGCCATACCTACACTACCAATTTGATTACAGCGAAGCTAACTAAAGTGAAAATCGATCACCTTATCAATAAACTGATTGCATATCCTCATATCGATGCCCAAGCATCCATTGTTTTGCACAACGAATTGGATGCAAATGCTCTGCAGTGCGTAGCCCAGCTAAGACGTGCGATTTGCATCGCGTTCAACTTTGCACGACGACCCAGCCCCAATGCGGTACTTATTTACCATGTGACTATAGTTCCATGATCTAAAATATCTTTTTTATAAAATTCATTCAGAATTTCGACGCGGACCTTAAGCTTTGGCTGCGCAAGCTGATTGCCCTGCAGTTGCTGCTGGCCACCAAGGAGGATCACTGGTTTTTGCTCTTTAATATATTGCGCTGCCCCAACGGCGTTGGCGCCTGGGCAGCAGAGTTCTTGCAGCTACCGGGCATGATACAGACAACCCCAAAATCTAAGGCCACCCAGCCCAGTGAGCTGCCTCTGCCACTGAATTCTCCAGAAATCAATCATTGCATTGCGGTGCTACAAATCCTTTTGCTGCCCATTAAAAAGCGAAACGATTATCTCAAGAGTCAGGTGCAGGCACAGAGGGATCTCTCGCAGCCAACTGGAGACACTGAGCGATGGACAGTGGTGGACTCGGATGGCGAGGACACACTCACGCCAACGGGCGAATGTGTTGGGCTCAAGGAAGCCGATCTAATAGCCCTGCTCAATCAGTTGCCCTTTGATAAGCTCTTCACGTAAGATCTGCACTGAGTCTGTCATTTATACAAAATGTTAGCAACTCCTTCCCATGCTTTGCAGCTCCGCTTTGTGCATCGAGAAATTCCTGGGTGACTATATCATTGAGCCAGATATGATAACGCCTCAGCAGATGCTCACTGTGGTGGCCTTCTTCGCACAGCTAGTCGAGACACTGGGCGAGGGCATGCTGACCTATAACAACGAGCGCTACAAGCAGCTGGCCAAGCGTCTAGGGCGCCTGATTCGCCACTCGTTGCAATACGCCTCCGATTACCACGAGCTCTTCCTGTAAGTGGACCTGGCAGTTGATTTTTCTGCACGTATAACATATTTATCCCTTGCAGGAGCAACAACCTGGCCAAGCCCCAAGAACTGTGCGAACGCATCGAGCTGGAAATGCAGGCATTACTTATACGCGCCTGCAGCTACATATATCGCTCGCGCAATTTGGGCACCTGGCAGTACTTCTCCACGTTGCCTTACACAACGCTTCATGCGGATATTATTTGGCATTTGTTTTACTACCTCAACGTTGGCTTTCCCAGTGATTTGACGACCCCGCTGACCGCTGATCCAGAGTTCATATTTCAAACGGATTTTTGGAGCAAATTCGATGTGGCTAATGCAGATGTTTCCACCGAGGATATGTACTATCTGCTGCAGGCCTTCTTCGAGATGGCCAATGCGCGCGATCGCACAAAAGACTGGCCGATAATACGCATCATTTGTTTGACCATATTCCAGGTAGATTATCAAGATTCCTTCCAGTTCGCTAATAGATCGCACTCTCAACCACCCACAGATTGGATTCATTCATCAAGCCACTCGCGAGTTCTGCTACAAAGCCGCACGAGACATGCTAGTAAATATCACTCTAGCTTATGAGGAGCTACTGGACTGCCTGCTGCTGCAGCTGAAGACGCGCTTAGCTGAGATCGATCAGGCAGCTTACCTATTCAAAGCCCTGCCGTTAGAGAACTGGCACCCAAATATGGATAGCTTTGAGCTACTGTCCAACTGGCTGCTACACTTTGATTACCAAACAGCTGAAAACCAATTGGCGCGACTGATCATTGGTCATCTCAATTGGGGCTTCGATGACGAGGGACGTCTTTATTTGCCCCACAATATTCACGTACGCATGGCTTGTCTCGTGACTGAAGCCATAACTAAGCATGCGCCGGAGGTCATTGGTGCATCCAGCATATCAGAGAGCGTGCGGCAAGTCTCCTTGCTGATCGACTCGACTCAATCGAGCCGAGAGCAATTTACCAACTGGTGCTGGCGCATGATCTCTATGCTACGTCTGCATCTGATGGATCAAAGTGTGGAATCTGTAAAGCGCACTCTGCAGCATCCCACGGAGCCGCTGCTCTTTGTGCCGGACTTGGAGCGCCTGGAAATGATATGGCAGGGCGTTAACGAGCAACGTCCACTGGCCTTATATGTCAGCGTGCTGATTAGCTTGCATGGTCACTCAATACCAGTTATATGCCAGCGTGGCTTCGAGCTGCTTCATCAGCTGCTCAACGATCATCGCCATGCGGCTGTCATTCGCAGTCTCGAGCTGATTGTGCCGCTCTTTCTCGAAACTCCCGACACGTTGGCCAATTGCCAAAGGTATGAAATAAATGAAGACGACCAAGAATAATGATACTAGAAATAGATTTTTTTTACAGTTTTCAGAAACTGCTGATAACGCTGCTCAATGCGGACAGGACTTACCTAAAGGTGGCCAAGGATATAGTATATGCCAATTCCATTGGTCCCATTCTCGAATTGTTGGATAATATGCTGCATCACCAGATTGTGTCTTATACGAGGCAAGTCATAAATTGACCACATTAAACTTATTGACATCTAATATATATTCATGCGCTTTAGCTATGGTCTCTGCTCGCCTCTGAATCTTATCAATATTTGGCTGAACTGCTTCACTGCGTTGCCTGGCTGGGCACAAAATCCTCACGTTCTATACCTCCTGGATAAGATGCTGAGTATCGCATACCAATTTACCGATTGTCGTGTGCAGACCGTCGAGTTCTTTTATAACTACTACAAGGTATTTTAATAAATCACGTTTCATTGATTTCAGATTAGTTAGCTAACATTCTTCTAGGACTTTACCGACTGGAAGCTGACATTAAAACCCTCAGCACTGAAATACATTTTCGGAGGTCAAACCAATTCGCGGCTACCCATGATCTTACCACAGAACTGCTGGTTAAATCTTGTACTATTAGAGATTGAGTTCAGGCTGCAGGATAGTCGGTTTTGGCCAGAATTCTTGCGCCAGTTATCCACGCAAACAGTGGAGGCGGCCCTTAAGAAAACTCTGTCGCTCAGCAAGACGACCCTCTTTCCCGCACAGCATCTGGTCATCTACAAATACGCACAGCTCTTGGCCAACATGGACATCAGGCACTCCCTATTTCCAATTGTCTGCCAGAAATTCTTCGAGCTCTATCTGTGGCGGCTGCCTGAGGACTACGTTAGCCAGAATATGAATCTAAACTATGGCGTGGCCGAAAAGTTTTATGAGCACAATGTGCCACTGATGAAGTCCATCAAGACGCAGCTGAAATCGGCCGAAGTGTATTATGCTGCCATTGCCACCAAGCGCGCCGAAGACGATGCAGTTGCGCACATGTACCGCAGCTGCACCAAGCTAATGCAGAGCTGCGCTCTTTGGCTGGAGGACACACAGATCAATAAATTAGCCAGCGATGCCTGTCAGCTGCCAGCACAGTACAACGAGAAGCTGCGCGAGCTGCTCAATGGCCCCACCTCTCACTGGACCGAGTTTCTTAGCGCCAGTGATCTGCGCAGGGAGCAGCGTCAGCAGGCGGATCAATGGTCGGCCAAGATCTATCGGGTGCATCTCCACAAAGTGTTGCGCACTCCGCTGAAGCCGAAGCCAAGGCTGCCACCAGCCCAACGTCTCAAAATGCATCTGACAACCTATGACAAACGCCTTCCCCCACCTAACCACAGTCGGCCGGAACAAATTGAGGAGCGCCCAATCGATAGCAACACCCTGTCCGAGCTAAAGCGGCGCGTACAAACGCTCAACAGTACAGCTAAGTAAGAAATTTGAGTTTATGCTGAATGAAAAAGGGATATCCTAGCAATCCCCTACAAATATCTGTCTTTTCTTAACTCGTACTCCTTTTGATTACAGTAAATTCCACTACAATTCATCGGAGCTGAATTCATTAAACCTAAACTATCTGGAACGCGTGCCATCATTGTACCAGATGGTGCCTTACAATGAAGAGCGTAGCAAGGAGTGCGAGTCCTTGCTCTTCAATCGCAAGTGCGTGCGTCCGGCGCAAATCCAGCTAGTGCCGGAACATATCCGTTACAACGGGCAGATAGCCAGAAAGCAGGAACAAAACCGAGAACGTCATAATAAGATAGTGGAAGAGATGCTGGCACTGAACGTGGATGGCTTTGCTCAGGCCATCGAAGAGCTGGAAGGCTACATACAGAATCTGCTGCAAGAGCAGGCCAAGTCTAACAAATACGCTACGCCCATTGGCATCAAATTCTTCTATTATGTTGTAGACAACATGAACGACATAACAATGAAGTTTCAGCCCACCAAAAGTTTATACGCCCAAATGCTGCAAGACCTTGGAGTAAGTACTCAGAAAGAAATTAATGCGCGATGCAAATCACTTAAGATGGTCACCTTTCTCTTAATAGATTTTCATCCAAGCCGAGCAGGCAGACCAGGGATTGGAAGTGCTACGTTTGGCACTGCGACGGGGTGACCTTGTGGAGCTGCTGGCTGGCGTTTTTGTGCCCTGTCGCACTGACGCCGAACATTTTCTGGACATGTACCAATTTCTCATCGATTCGCATCTGAAGCGCTGCGATACAAAAATTCTGTTCGTACTCCTGTCCAAGTTTGATCTGCTCAGCTGGCTGGAGGCATATCAGCCAAAACTGAGTGAAATTAATCGGCTGCTGTTGCTGGTGCTGCAAGGCCTGGAGTCTTGGTCGCAGCCGCACAGTAGCCTCTTGCAAGATCAGTTCCGCCGTCAGCTGGTTCACATCTTTACGTACGACTTTCCGCAGCACTACGGCGAGGTCATGCAGCTAGTTCTCGATCGCATTTCGGATCAAAAGCTGATGCCGTTGGTGTTGCTTGACCTGCTAAATGCGCTTTTATCGCCTGCAAGCTCTGCTCTGACACTGAACAGCCAGGAGGTGGAACTGCAGGAATTGGCGTCTGACTTTGCCCGTCGCCAGAAGTTGTTTACGCTGAAAGCAGCTACGGAGACGCTTTTGCTGTTTGCGCGTCACTTTCAAAAGGAGCGACTTCATCATGGCCTCTATGGACTGTATCCCAAGCACAAGGAGTATTGCAAGCCGCTGGTTATGTGGTTCACCTGCTTTGGACAGGTGGTGCTGGCGGCTGCCATTTGCAGCTATCAGGAACTGCTGGCCGATCAGAGTGAGTGACTCAACGAATATTCGTGAATCAATTTAATTCGGCTCATTTTTAGTCAGCGACATTGTCTTCGGCTCCATTGTGGAGACCTATGCACCGTGGCTAATCCCATACACGGAGAATACTGAACAGGCCGCAGGCGCAGCCGCACACTGGATACGTCAGCTTAGCCCCGGTCAGGGCAAGATCTTGCTGCCATGGAGTGAGCCGCATGTGGAGAGCAGCAAGCTCATGATCAGATCTTTTATATGCAATATATTGCAAGTGGTGCAGTATCTGCCCGCCTCAAGCAAGATTTTGGAGCACACGTTCGCTTGGTATGTGCATCACTTTGCACAGCTCAACGTCGCTAGCCATGTTCTGGTGCCCATTCATGAGGGTTTGTCACAGCTGCCCTGGGAGCGCTTCCTGCCAACCGCCCAGCATATCGAGCTGCTCTATGAGAGCTTGCAGCGCTTCATACCAGAGTCGCATGCCATGTTAGCTCACATATTTATAAGGATCGATTGGAACACTTGGTTCGCGAGAACGTCACAGCCGCTGACTCTCACCTCGCACCTCTTCAACATCTTTATCAAAATGGCATTCGAGCCGAACATTCACATGCATCCGAATACAAGCAAGATACTCGAGGATGCTATCAGCCAGCCCTGGCATCTTGTCGAATACAGCGAACTGGAGCAGTTGCTCAAGTGGTTTGTGGCTCACGTTGATCCAGCCATTGCGCTGAAGCTGCCCACCGAAACCAACTACGCTGATCGCGCCGTTCTGGAGTAAGTGGCTCAATGAAATCATTTCTAACTTTCAGTTAACCTTCGGTTTCTCTTTAAGACTCATTCACGCAGCCTGCGCCATGCTGCCAGAGAGCAACGCACAGGGTGCCGTGGTGCAGGCAACGGCCAAGCGCATGCTGTACACGCGCTCCATGGTCAGCATGCAGCGTGCCTGTGCGATCAAGCACAAGAAGCTTTTGGCCACCAAGGAGGGTGAACGGGCCTTTACCGCTGCTTTTGAAAAGCTCTTGGACTCAATTGACGTAGCCATTAGCGGCTGCAGTGAGAATCGTACGCCGGAAGAGCAACGTCGCGAAGCACTCAACCTTATGCTTGAGATTGTGGCTCCAACGCAGACGCAAAGCGAGGAGGTATCTAAGTAAGTCGATTAACTATATTCTTCTGACTTTTGGAATTGATAAGCAAACATCACTAATCTATTGTAAATTTAGCTTGCATATTCAAACTTTGGTCTGCTGGCAACATCAGTGTCCTCCGGGCAATCCGGTCATGTGCGCTGTCCTGCCTGCCATCGGCCATTTAAATACATACATTTCTTGTATCTACACGCTGCTGGAGTCCAGCATTGAGTGCTATTTCCGGAGATCGGCAGAGCGTGCCGCTTTGCACTCACCCAGCTGGCAGGGCCTGTTCGAGGCGCTGCAAATGTCGCTTCCCAAGCTGGAGCTGATGCCCGTCATGGGCGGCGGTTACTTCTTTTCATTGCACATCTTTGTACTCTACAAACTGGAGGAGATCGAAACGGTCGGCGAGAAGATCACCTTTCTGCAGGACCTGACCCAATTGCTGGAAAATCTAAAGACCAATCCGCAGACCGAACCGCGCATGGCACTAGTCTGGGGTCTCATCATATCACGTGGCTGCAAGCTACTTCAGGAGTCGCAGCACATCAAGAAGCCGCTCTACATGCTCGCGCGCCAGTTGCAGATAGCCTCCACAAAAGCTGAGGGATGGAGCGACGGACTGCTGGGCGCCATAGGCCTGAAATCTGAAAACATTACTAACAAGTAAACCATAACAACCATCCATCTATAATCAGCATGTTTATAAATGATTGTTTTGCATTGCAGGCGCAAAGTGCTGACACGGTGTCTGGCATGCATAATCTATTCTCTCTTTCCGGCCAGTCGTGACGTGGGGCTGCCTTCCGAGGAGTACGAGAGCGCCATGCGTGAGCTGGCCATGCTGTTGGCCAATAAAAAATTTGTGGACGTTAAGCCGCATATCGTCAGGGCCATAAGCATTCTGAAAGGGCAACCTATGCCCGATCACCGCTCGGTTCCCCATTTGATATGTTGCCTAATCGATGTGTTTTACGAGGAGAGCTATCTAACGACCATTCCGGAGGTGTGGGATTGCGACTACAAGCTAAAAGCAGCATAGTTATACTTGTGGCAGCCAATTGTGTTATTTTTCTACGAATTCTAGATTTAGACATATACATACATTTATATATATATATACATATATACATACATCAACTGAAATGAATAAAGTGATAATTTTCTTTTTTGCTATATTGGAGGAAACTGCAAGCAAAACAATTTCAATTGTGTGTGTTTAACTTTAATGCTTACATCTTGGAGACAAAAATTGTATAATCAGTTACTAGCGTGCCTACTTGAAGCTATTTGTTTAAGCTTAGTTACAGTAACAAAATTGAATCGAAATCAAAATCGAACGTTATACATGATAATTTACAACGAAGGTGTGATATTTCGAAGGTATTAAATGAAATATAATTAAGATGCACTAGGATGGGCATAAATATTGATCTAACGAAGATAACAATCAAAACATATATATATATATAAAATAAAACTGGCAAATACAAATTGCTACACAATCTATATAAATAACACTTAGCTTATAGAACTAGTCGTACGGGTTAACTAATCTCTAATCATCCATCGCAAAGTTGGATAATTGCAGGTGCTGCATATTATTGCGTGCGTCGAAGTATCCGGTATCGGTTGGATTGTCCGGCGTAGGCACAAACGGTGGCTCCATGTGCCCAATGTTCTCCCAGTCGATGCCAACAAAAATACGCATCTGCTGCACCTCTCTGGCAGCTGGGCGCTCCGCGGGCTCCATGGTCAACATTAGCTCCACAGCCTCCATTGCATCAGCCGATAAAGCCTCATCCCCTTCAGGCCATTCAATGTCTGTAGAGGAGTAACATTTAGAATACCATCTATATCGCAGCTACCATTACTTACTCTTATTAAGAATGTTGTCAAAAACTTTCTGAGGCGTTTCATCGTTGAAGGGCGGAATGCCAGTCATGAATTCGTAGAAGCACACACCCAGTGCCCACCAGTCGACAGCCGGTCCATGACCTTGCTTCAGCAGCAGCTCTGGCGCCAAATAGTCAGGTGTGCCAAGGATGCGCTCGTTTGAGACCCGCATTCCTCGTCGCACAGATTTTGGCGTACGAAATGGTGTATTTACGTTTATAGTATTCTTTGGCGTCTTGGGCACAGTGACGCCGCCATGATTGATGGGCGACATAGTTGGTTCATCGGCCAACTTTAGATGGTACTGAACACTGGATAGTTTTTCCACGGCCATGTGCTCACGCTTTTTATTTTCAATGGACAAGGGCAGGGCGAAACGTGTTGCCTTTAGCTTGCCCAGCAGGCCACCGTCGCGACGTGGCAGCTTCTGTGAGGACACAGGCGTTGAGAAGACCACATTGGCTACATTAGCCTCAGATCCTAGTAGATGTT
Source organism: Drosophila navojoa (assembly GCF_054131105.1). NCBI lineage: Eukaryota > Metazoa > Arthropoda > Insecta > Diptera > Drosophilidae > Drosophila > Drosophila navojoa. The sequence continues at coordinate 14,332,525 of NC_142890.1, forward strand.
GCATGGGCAACTCATCATCCGATAGTGATCGCACTTTCAGTACGCCCCGTATGGGTGAGGAGCGTGCCTTTCGCTTCTTGGGCGTGCTGCTCCCAATGTTGAGTATCTCGATTTCTTGGGTCAATCCAGTGCTTGTACTCGCACTGCTAGAGGCATCCACATCCATGCATGAATTGTTCTCCGAGCGATTGACCAGATTTATTTTACGCTTCATGCCGCGCAGAAACTCAGGTCGCTTGAAATGTTTCGAGAGATTGCGGAACGGCGAATTCATGCGTATGCCACTTAGCTCGTTGGCATTATTTGTCATGTTGTAACTGCAATTGAAAACACTTTAATGGGGATTCATTCGATTACTTTGCTTGAGAATATCAACCTGCGTGAGTAGTCCGAGCAACTATACTCGTCCTTCGATTGACTCAGATTATCTGTGTTCTTTTCTATGGAGGATGCGGTGCTCTCGCTGTTTAAATTTAAATGACAGCTCGAGTTATCGTCACCCTTTCGACTAGATACGCCAGAATCCTCTTGTAACTTCGAGTTCCGGTTGCGCTGGTTGAAACAAAACAGAAAACAGTTAAGTTAAGCACTAATAAGAGTTAGATGGACAATACACAAGGAAATACAATTTAGAAAGACTTATTTGCTGTATAGAAGTGAAAATTCTTAAGGGTTAGTGTTCAGGAACATGCATAGAAATATGATAAGTATGGGAACATACGCACTATGCACTCGACAACTGGCATAAGCCAAAAAGAGAATCAATCACAAATATACAAATACTACAACAACCGCAACAAGATGATGTCAGGAAAGGCTATTGAAATGCTAAAGAAGCAATCAGACTTGTTTGACACCATTTTAAAGGCCATAGCTGATAAGGATGCGTTAGCCGTCGTGAATAAGTTGGTAGACGAGTTCACTGTCAATCACTCGGCGCTAATGCATCTCGGTATCCCAAGCAATCATCCGTATTTTATCCAGAAAATATACGATGTATTGATGGAAAATATCAGGACCTACAAAGAGGCCCTTATGAAGGTCGAGACTACCGACCCCGATATAGACGCCGATACACCATCATCCAACTGGAGAGCAACAACACCGACGAAATTTTTTTCTATAAAAACAGGCTATCTTTCCGATGGAAAAAGGTCCAGTCAGCGCTAGCAGATTTAGAGGCGAGATATGGAGCACTTTCCTCTTGCAGCGATGAAATAGAAGAACTGGAATGCAGCCTCGACGTACTGTTAGACAGACTTAACAGAAAATTAGAGGATCTGCAAATCGTAAGAGAAGACACGCCAAGGCGACCGAAATCAACACTTCCTTACTTTAATGGTCCTAAGACGTGGCCAACGTTCTTCGAGCAGTTCACCAAAATAATCCACAATAGAAAGCATATGAGCGACAAGACGAAACTCCTATACCTGCAAATGTATGTCAAAACAGAAGATGTACAAATGATAAGCAATTACGCAAGGGGAGAGGGTAACTACAAGTTAGCGTGGGACTGTTTATGCAGACGCTACAAACGTTATTTGCCAGTGGACAAGGAACTGCTGAAGAATGATGATGAAGGCAGTATCCGAAATTGCGTGAGGCACCCAGGGAACAGCAAACTCAACAGGAAGTACTGTTTTCAAAAAGCGGTTCAGCCCCAATGGCTTATCTAGTAGGACTTGTGGACAAAAAAGCTGCAAAAGTAAGGAAGGAAATGGCAGAAGAGACTGCTATCCTGGACAGCAGCAACAGCGAAGAAATTTTTTTCTATAAACGCAGGTTAACTTTCCGATGGAAAAAAGTCCAGTCAGCGTTCGCAGATTTGAAGGCAGAATATGGATATTTGGCCGGCGACAGCGACGAAATAGAAGAACTAGAATACGATGTCGATGAGCTGTTATCTAAACTTGACAGAAAATTACACGACTTACGTACTACAAAGGAAGACGTTCCAGAGCCACCAAAATCGGATCTTCCCCAATTTAATGGAAGTCCCAAAGACTGGCCAACGTTCTTCGATATGTTCTCCGATATGGTTCACAAAAGGAAGGATTTCAGCGACACAAGAAAGCTGAACTACCTGAAATCATGCCTCAAAGGAGATGCCCAAATGGTAGTGAGCCATTTGTTAAGTGGATCATCTGCTAGCTACAATTCAGCGTGGGAACTTATATGTAAGCGCTATGAAAATAAGCGTAAGATATTCGCAAACGCCGTTAACCAGCTAGTGGACATGGAACTGCTGGAAAACAATGATGAAAGCAGGATCCGCCGATTCTTGGATACAGCAAATGAGAATATTTACATCGCAAAAAAAACAGCCGAAATGGGTAACGATGCTGATGCACTTATCGCTCAAATTTTGCTACGAAGATTCTCGACTGAAGTCCTACAGCTTTACGAGCAACATGTAAAGAGGGCCAGAGAAATTCAATCCTTGAAAAATGTACTAGAGTTTATTGATCAATTATATAATTCAATAGACGCAGTACAGAAAAGGGCCGTCCAGACGCTTACGGAAGCGAAGAAAACGAGCTACAAAAGATGCCGTTTTTGCAAACTGGATAGCCACGACATCACAAGGTGCTCAAGATTTAAAGCAGAGCCAGTTAAAAAACGCAAGGAGTTCGCAACTAAAAACGCTCTATGCTTTAAATGCCTAGGCGCCCATTGCATAAGTGATTGCAGAAGAGATTTGGCATGCAAGTATTGCACCAAATCACACAACAATTTGCTTCACGAGGATGCGAATAAAAACGAGATCTTCAGCAGCAATTGTCTCAAAGAAAGCAACGGACAAGATACGTTGCTGGCAACTGCACTTATTCGGATAAAAAATAAGTCCGGAAAATACGAGCAGCTAAGAGCTCTCATCGATGGAGGTTCGCAAAGAACGTTAATATCGGAGGAAGCTACACAACAACTAAAACTGCGCAGAATCAAAAGGAACGTGGAAGTTCAAGGAATTTCACAAAATGTTGAAATTCTAAAAAACAGCGTTTGCTTGACAATCAAGCCAAGGATGTCGAGCAAATTCATTACCACCACGCAGGCACTTGTGATGCCAAAACTGCAAAGAGCTCTACCGAGCAAGAAAATTGACATGGATGTCAATAAAGACTGGATGGGCTGTGAACTAGCAGACCCACATTTCAACGAGCCCAGCAGAATCGATGTAATCATTGGCGTTGATTTGCTTCCCTTAATAATGTTGGGAAATGTTAAAAAAGTCAACGAAACACTGGGACAAAAAACGAAACTTGGATGGATCGTTTCCGGCAATATAGCTAGATCATCAAACAACAAGGTGATCAGCGCAACAACAACGATATGCCTGGATGACCTCGAACGCTTCTGGGAGCTGGAAAGTAACTCAAGCGACTCGGAAGAAAATGAGTGCGAGAAAATATTCCAGGAAACAACCAAAAGGGATGAAGAAGGCCGGCTAGTGGTGTCCATACCATTTAAAAAAGAATTCGAGTTAGGAAACTCGCGCAAACAGGCTATGGCACGATTAATACAAATGGAGAAAAAATTCAAGAAGCATCCACAAATACTTAAGGAATATAAAGACTTCATGGATCAATACCTAAAGCTAGGTCATATGGAACCGGTAGACACTATCGACCAAGGCAAATACTATCTGCCACATCAAGCAGTAATCAGGCCAAACAGCCTGACTACTAAGTTGAGAGTAGTGTTCGACGCTTCAGCAAAGACTTCCAATGGATTAAGTCTAAATGATGTGATGCTAGTCGGGCCCAAAATACAAAAGGATATCTTCGATATCTTAATAAAATGGCGACAATGGAAGTATGTGATGACAGCCGACATCGAAAAGATGTACCGCCAGATTAAGGTCGCCAAAGCTGATCAGGAATATCAGTACATCCTATGGAGAGATGACCACAAAATGCCAATAAAGGAATACAAGCTGACTACAGTGACATACGGGACTGCAGCCGCACCATTCTTAGCTGTTCGCTGTATTCAGGAATTAGCAAACCAACACTGCCAAGGAAACGATCAGCTAATGAGAACAATCAAAGAAGATTTCTACATGGATGACCTTATTACTGGAGGCGACTCGATAAAGGACTGCATCAACACTCAAACAGGAATCTTGGATATCATGGAAAAGGCAGGCATGCATCTAAGAAAATGGGTATCAAATGATGACAGAATCATTGCTGGAATTGAAGATGGCGGCTCAACCGAAAAAATAATCATAAACAAAGACGAGTCTGTCAAAACCCTTGGGTTACAATGGGACCCCAAAAAAGATGGGTTTACCTTTGTGGTCGATTGCCCAAAATTAGAGCGCATTACAAAACGTCTAATTTTGTCGCAATTGGCAAGAATCTTCGATCCACTGGGATGGCTTACACCAGTCACGCTGCAAGGAAAATGCTTCATTCAAGAGCTATGGAAACTACCGCTAACTTGGGACGAAGAACTGGAGCCTAGTCTCGTCAATTACTGGCAAGAATACGCAAGCACATTACCAGAGCTAGCCAAAATCAATATACCACGCTGGTCGGGAAAATCGAACACTGATCCAACGGAGCTACATGGATTTTGTGACGCATCAGAAAAAGCGTACGCAGCGGTGGTGTATACAAAAGTTGGAGACAAAATCACTTTGCTAGCAGCGAAAAGCAAAGTAAACCCAATAAAAAACAAGAAGACAATCCCCAAATTGGAACTATGTGCAGCCCACATACTATGCAAACTATTAGATAAAGTTCAAGCATTAGTAGGAAATCACATCAAAACGCTAGCATGGAGTGATTCACAAATTGCGCTTGCTTGGATAAAGAACAAGCGTAGCAAAGATAAGTTTGTCAAAACTAGAGTAGACGAGATAAACAAAAGACTGCCGAACGTCGAATGGAAATACGTCAAATCAGCAGACAACCCAGCAGATGTTGCCTCAAGAGGAATTGCCCCGGAACACTTAGCAGCATGCGACATATGGTGGAAAGGGCCTGAGTGGTTGACAAAACAACCACATCAGTGGCCACAACTTGAAGTGCCAGAAACTGTTATAGTAGCAACTATAACAACAAAAGAAAATTACCTGAGCCCACTATTGACAAAGTACTCATCAATAAATAAGCTAATAAGTGTGATGGCTTACATATTACGATTTATTGCCAAATCAAGAGGAAAGAAGCATCAGCCGACTCACCTAACAATCGAAGAACTAAGGCAAGCCAAAACACTCATCATAAAATTGCAACAACAGCTTGATTTTGGGCAAGAGATCAATTTACTCAAAGCGAGGAAACCACTGGAAGCTAAGAGTAAATTACAAGCGCTCAACCCATTTCTGGATGGTGACGGGGTCTTACGTGTTGGAGGCCGCCTCCAAAGTGCATTGGTGCCATATAATGTGAAGCACCCAATTATAGTTGGAAAATCACATTTTTCTTGGCTAATTATAAACCAAGCACATAAGGAAACCCTACATGGCGGACTGAAGCTTATGAGAAACCTCATTCAAAGGGAGTTCTGGATTGTCGGCTTACGCAACACGTTGAAGAAATATCTACGCAAATGCGTTACCTGCATCAGGTACAAACAGGAAATGGCCAGTCAGTTAATGGGAAACTTACCAGTGTATCGAGTAACTGGCGATTACCCATTCCAAAACACTGGCATTGATTACGCTGGGCCTTTCCAAATTAGATGTTCCAAAGGAAGAGGCCAAAAGTCATACAAAGGGTACATATGTTTATTTGTATGCATGGCCACAAAAGCCCTACATCTGGAAGCTGTCAGTGACTTATCATCAGATAAGTTTTTAGAAGCTCTACATCGATTTTTTGCAAGACGAGGCAAAAGTGAAAATATGTATTCTGACAACGGCACTAATTTTGTAGGTGCCGCTAGAATATTGGACAAGGAGCTGGTCGCAGCTATAAAGGAAAATAGCAGTATCGCACCAGTGCTGGAACGAGAAGGCATAAAATGGCACTTTATCCCGCCGGCAAGTCCCCACATGGGAGGAATATGGGAAGCTGGAATAAAATCCGTAAAACACCACCTTAAGCGAGTCATCGGCGATAACAGCTTCACGTTTGAGGAGTTTTCGACACTGTTATGTCAAATTGAAGCAGTACTAAACTCACGGCCTTTAGTTACCCTAAATAATGACACAGAGGGAGACGACATATTGACACCAGGTCATTTCATTGTTGGACGACCACTAATTGGAGCTCCAGAACACTTTGACGAGCATCGAAAAATCGGATCCTTGGATAGATGGAGGCACATGCAACGAATCAGAGCAGAGTTCTGGAGGAAATGGAAAGAGGAATACTTAACATCACTGCAACAGCGAACCAAATGGCGGCAAGCAAATGCAAACCTCACAGAAGGCCAACTTGTCTTATTAAAACAAGAAAACACACATCCCGCTAGATGGCCTATGGGAAAAATTACCAAAACTACAAAAGGACTAGATGATAAAGTTCGAGTAGTCACAATAAAAACAAATATTGGTGAGGTTAAAAGATCAGTAAATAAGATCTGTTTGCTACCCACTAATGAAAAGGATAAGCAAGACGACTCTCCAAAAGATCGAAGAAAAACACGATCAGCAAAGTCCCCTACTGGAAAAGCGACAATTTTAAGCCTGCTAATGATGTTGCAGGTAGCAAGTACTACAATTATACCTGCTATAAACACAACCACCAAACTCAAAGTTCAAGATATGGATCCACAAACGGCAATGCTAATGGATAAACTTGGAAAAGTGGAAGTCGTCTCTTCAACCTGGCAGATGCTGTTCTACTATGACATGCAAGCTTACTTCGAAGTGCTAAATCAAGCAGACGAGCTCATGAGTAAAACAAGCGTCATTTGCGAAAAATTGGGCGATTTCAACGAGTACTGCACAACAGTGAGCAGCACAATAATGTTAAAATTGAAAAACATTAGAGAAAAAAATAAGGTTATCACCCAAACAGCCAACAGATCAAAACGGTTCATAATGTTTTTTGATATTGGCACCGCAAACAGACTGGAAGAAAACATGCAGACAATAATCAAAAACGAAAAGCGACTAAGTGATTATGTCAGCAACCAAACATCCATCATTAATGCAACATCAAACCTTGTACAAACCACTACAGAGGAAGTGAATAAAAACTTTGAAAAGGTTACAAAGGAGATAAATAAAATGGCAAGCACTATAAAAGAGAACTTTTTTGTCTACAAAGAGTCCATAAAGTTCTTTATGTTGATCAACCAAGTGAGAAGCTGGATTGAGGAAACCGAGGATCTCCAGTCAGCAGTAATTGCCCTGGTGACGGATATTAATCAAGGAAAAGTACACCCGTCCCTAGTCGAACCAAATAAGATGTTAGCTGAACTCAACAAGATCCAACAGAAACTGCAGAGGAATCAACTTCTTCCTGGCGAAAATTCTCCGAAAAGGCTTCAGCTAGTATACAAACTAATGAAAGCGCAAGCAATATTTAAGGACAATGTGCTAATCATAGACGCAAGGCTACCAATATACATAAACCAGCATGCCACTCTCTTCGAAGTAATACCAATACCAATCGTACTGAAAGGAAGAAAAGTTATTCCGAAGACAAAAACGAAATTCCTTATTTTCAATACTGAGATAAACGCATACCACTCAATGACTGAAATGGAAGTAAGCCATTGCCGGCATGAAGACGAGATCACATACCTGTGTGAAGGAAGTTGGGCATGGGAAGATGCAGATGACGAAAGTTGTGAAATATCTCCAATAAAACCGAGCAACAAGCAGCCGTGCAAGATGATGGAATACGAGGAAGACACGTTTGTCAAAAAACTCAATGGAAAAAACCGATGGATGTTCAAAGTATTTGAGGAGAAGTCAGCCCACATTATATGCGGAAACTACGAGGAGATAGTATATCTACCAAAACAGGGCATAATCGAGCTATATGCTGGATGCTCAGCCAGAATAGGTAAAATTAACATTATTACTCCGCAGGATCTAATATCTACAAATACTGCGAGGTACTCTCCACTTTTCCTCAAAATAATCGACCAGAACATCGCATGGGATCCAACACCACTTCGACACATTGTCGTAAATAACTCAGTGGAGCTACAACGAGTTCAACAAAGCATAAAGGATCTGCACCGGCAAAAAGTACATATTGAGGATCTTGTTTTCCACACAATGAATGGACATATTTCGTTAGGACTAGTAATAATTATAGTATCTCTATTTGTCTTGTATCGAATCAAGAAAAGAAACCAGAGACAGCAATTATTAGCTATTGCATTTTCTGCCCCCCCGCAGAATGTTCAGGAACATGCATAGAAATATGATAAGTATGGGAACATACGCACTATGCACTCGACAACTGGCATAAAATAGATAACATATGTTTCAAGTGGGAGCTGTCAAAATGTCCACAAAATATGACCCTGACCCTTAGCGATAAGAATACTTAAGAGACGAGCGCTGAGCCTTACAAACTCAGCGATAGGATAAGAATAGCTAATAGACCAACGCGGAGTCCTACACACTCAGCGATAAGATAAGAATATGTAATAGCCCAATGCTGAGCCTTACACACTCAGCAATAGATACATTAGATTTAAGGGTTGAAATTATACATGAGTCTGGGTATATAAGCCCAGGCTCAGAATAATAAAGATCAATACGAACTAAACACCATCATAGTAAAGTGTATTCATTCAGTTAGACACAAATAACAATTGATATTAGCACAGAAATCCAATTCCGCAAAGCTTTTATATAATTAACGCTCAGATCATAGCGTAAAATCGTAAACCTTCGCAAGACACATATCAATCGATACGGGCATATATCATAACATAAAATGTCTCTTGGCTATCTTATTTACCACCTGAAGCCCAAAGCTAGGCGCTAAGACACGCACAAAATTAAAGACTGGGAAGGACAGAAGACGACACTTAGGCACAGGACACAACATGCAACGCACCTCATCGAGCGAACGCCTGCGTACCATAGAAAACTCAAACGAGCCTTCGGTTGTATTTTCCAACTTGGCAACGTCTTTATCATCGCCGCTAGCGACAATGTGGACCTTGTCCTGTTCGGCCATTTTGCAGCCCTTTTGAGGAAATGTAGCAATGTGCATATTTTTATCAGGTACTCGCTGGGTACGCCTAGTGGTCGAGACTCACCTGGCAATTGACACGATCTCGTCCGCTGTCACTGTCGCTGCCATCTTTAATAATGCTATCCAAAAGGAATTCTACCCGCCGCTTTGTATTTGCCGGAGCCCCGCCCGCGGCTGTTGCTTCCAGAGGCGGCGAGATTTTACTAATCTCTGTTGAGGTGCACGTGTGATAGGAAGATGCGCTGCTGTCCAAAAACTGTAATTCGGATTGACATAAGTCAGTGTCTCACCACAACGCTTCACTACTTACGTTGGTGTTTGTGGTGCAGGTGTGCTGAACGGACACGTTGACCTCTTCGGCGGAAAAGAATGGCGAAACCCCAGAGATTTTGCTATCACTCGTTTTCTCGCCATCGGTAAGGGATGTGTCCGCCTCGCTATCTGAAGACTCCATGACATGACTATGCTTATTAATGGCTTGCATAAGATTTGAAGTGCCCGTGCCGGTGACAGCCAAAGGAACACCACTTATAGCACCGAATTCCTGCAGCTTCTTCTCCGAGCCAAAAGATAAATGCGATGTGAGCGACAGTAGCTGGCCCGGCGTACGTGCATTGAGATTGGGTGAGCAATTGATCAGATCGGATATCTCCAAGTCGCGTCGCAATTCAATTTTGCTCAAACCGAAGTCCGTCAATTTCACATGCCCACTCGCCGAGAGCAGCATGTTATCCGGCTTGATGTCGCGATGGACGATACCGTGCTGGTGCAGGTACTGCAATGCCATGACCATTTCGGCGACGTAAAAGCGCGCAGTCGGCTCGTCAAAGTACCCATACATGGCCAGCAGTGATTTCAGATCGCCACCGACCATATACTCCATGACCAGGTAAACGGAAGACACGGATTGCAGCGAATAGAACAGATTCACACAGAATGGCGAACGAGACAGTGCCAAGGCGTTGCGTTCTGTTATCACCTGGGAAACCATATTTTTGTTAATCATCTCCGATTTGCGCATCACTTTGATGGCAAACAATTTGTTTGGGTCGTTGTGTTTGTAGCCCAGGAACACCTTGCCAAAGGCGCCTCGGCTAATGGGCTTGATGATGACAAAATCCTTAATTGTCGGCAGCTGCAATGATACAAAATAATGATAATTTACAATGGGCTACTACATACAGCGAGATTTCTATTAATGTGTGTGTACGTCAAGTAACGGAACTCTATTTCCCATGTAGTGGGAGTCTATTCATAACTGTACATTTTCACTTACCTTTGCATTGTACGAGTGATTTTCTGGTTTCGTTGTTAATATATTAATTTTTTCCAGTAATTCCTCATTTTCGATTAGCAAGCTAGTTTTCTTTGGTGTTTTGTAGTCAATATGCAGATCGTTTTGAGATATCACCAAATCAGCGTTTTCCATGTTATCTTCTAATTCTTGATTATCTTCAGTTCTATTTGCTTCGCTATATTCTTTTCGCGCGCGTAAAATATTTTTTCCCGAAATCGTTAATACTATGTTCTTACACGCATGTTAGCGAAATTTGGGTTTATCAAATAATTCATAAACATTAATTTAAATTACAAAACATTAATTGTTAGTAGAAAGATTTTAAAGCAACAATTTAAACAGCGCGTCGATATGCTTTACTAGTCCCAGTGTTACGAAGTTATTTATTTACAGGGCTGCCCCTTGACAAAAACAAGTTGACAGCCCTGGACGTGCACGTTGCTATTCGAATGTGTCGAATGTGAAGATGGTATGCGATTCATCATAGCTGGTAATTTAGACATCGCTTCGAGAAAATCACTACGGAAATATTACTATTAAATTTGAAATAAGATTTGATTGAAGAATAAATTTATTATTGAAGATACAAGATAAACAATCCAAGGTAATCAAGCTACGATAAGAGTTAATCAGTTTGAACTGTAAACTTATCGATTAATGACTGCTTCAATTAGTTCCGATGCAGAAACTGGTTTCGGAGTACCGCACATATACGATAGTTCCGAAAAATTAAAAAATATCTTCAGATTTAATACTGGTACATAACAAATTAAAATGATTTTAAATATGAAAATGAAATTAAATACAAGCATTATAATCTATAATAATTAAACAAGTAGTTGCATTGACTACACACATATGCAGTAATGAATATCTTTATAATGCAACTAAATACCTTTCATTGTAAAAATAACAAAGCAGATTATTGTGTAAAATGATTTTTATTTTTAAAAAATCGATTTTCTTACATGTTTTTTACGGTACTAATACAAATTGTGGTGACAAATAAAGTATTGAATTGAGTACACAAATTTTATAAAACTTGCACATCTTATAGCTACATATGTATTATGTATGATAAATGATTATGTTGTGTATATTGTTGTGTTTTGTACCTAATGTCTCAAGGGTACTCTAAATGATTTAGTTGGTAAAATAAAAGATTTGTCGGTATATAGCTGAGCTCTAGACGCCACATGGGAGGCTGGGACACAGCTATGTAGCGAGAAATCATTATTAAAAGGGCTGTCCATGTGCATGGCATATGGCTAACAACTCTCGTGAATTGTAGCCAGTGCTTGGATATGGATTTGCTTTAGCCCAATTTATATCCACACTCTTACAATGTAATTTTCGTAAGAACACAAATTACCAAAGAGGTCCTAAAAAACGGGGTTTAACATTGACATTTATCGGATATTCCTAAAGCTACTAAAGGTGACGTGGGAAGGTATTGGGATTCATTACAGCAATTTTCAAGAGAGTCGTTTACATTATTGCGCAGCGCGAAGTATTGGAAACCTCGCGTTCAATGGGGACGCTTACATCAGTAGCGGGCAGAGTGGCCACAGCATACTCGCCTTGATCTTCCACCTTCTGATCATCCTTTGTTATATCCTCTTCTCCTTCTTCAATGCTACCGCTCTTCTTTGGCGTCTCCGATCCAGCTTCTTGAGCCACACTGACTTCAGTGCTGGCTGCCGATTTGTTGAGCTGCTCTTCTTCCTCCTCTTGGCTGATAATACCCGACACGTTCTGCACTTCACTGCCCTCCTCATCGCCAGCTGGCGGTGTCTGTTCATGGCGTTGGCGTGAAGACGGTGTGCTAATTGTAGTTTTCGAGAATCGTGACCGCAGCATAGTGAATGGTGATGCCAAGTTCAGGCTGAAGAGATCGAACCGTGCGCGTTTAGGCGGCGACATATCCACATCCTGGGCGATATCGGTTGCCGATTGGCTGCCGGATAGAGGCGGGGGCGTGCGCTCGCGTTTGCGACCGCGTCCAAAGAACGAGAATGAGAACGAAGAGCTATTGGGTATCTCGGAGCCCACAGTTGCATTCATGCTCGTGTTGGTGCAATTGGAAGTGTCCAGGTCGGTATTGACACATCTATAGGTGTCCAATTTGCCGGGCGTTATAGAAGCAGTTGGGCGTATGCTGCGCCGACCGCTAATCTGGGTATAGCTACGCGCAGGTGTAATTGCTGAAGAGCTGGATGACTTTATGGCCAGTTCCACTTCGGTGGACTGCTTGCTGCTGCTACGAAAACCAAAGAGATTGCGTCCGGGCGTAGAAGTGGCTGTCGGCTGTACATTAGCCACAGCCCGTATAGGCGACGCATCCACTGTGAGCGTCTCCATTTCAACATCTTCCACCACTTCCAAATTTTCCTTCGCTTTTTCCGTCTCTTCCGATTGTTTTTTAGCTGTTTCCTCTACTTCCGATGGTTCATTAGTTTTTTCCGCAACTTCCGATGGTTCTTTAGTTTTTTCCGCAACTTCCAATGGTTTCTTAGTCTTTTCCGCAGCTTCCAATGGTTCCTTAGTCTTTTCCGCTACGTTTGATTTATCTTTAGGCTTTTCTGCCTGCTTTTTCGAAACTGGTGACGGACTCTCCTTTGGCTTTATGGGCGACTTATCCAGGCTGCTCGATGACCCAGCCAACCTGCGCGACGACTTGCGATCCGAAGTCGGAGTGCTGAACACTTCAGTGATCACACAATCGGTTTCAAAATCAATCATTGCGTCAGTAACAGCTTCGACAAATTTAGGGTCGGCAACTCGCGCTGCTGCTATTGGCTTGGCATTGCTTTTGATTTCATTTGTTTCGTCTTTAGGGTCCGCTGGGGCCGGATCCTTTTTGTCAGACACTTTCTCCTTGATTTTCTGTTGCTCCTTGACAGTGGTGCCGCTTGAGCTGCCGTTTTGTGACGACTTTTGATTGCCATTTGTAGATTTGGAGCTCCCATTTTGGCTCCTCGGGGAAGAGGAATATACAGAAGAAGATGATGAAGAAGAAGAAGAAAACGAGGATGCCACAGATGAACTACTGCTCGATCGCTGAGGTATACCACTCGTCTTCTTGATTGCTACAATTGGACCAGACACGACATTCGATTCGGGTTTTTTGTTCGCATTAGTATTCTGGGGACTTTTCGAGCGTCCATTGCTAGCGGCTGCTTGCTGCTGTAGACGGGACACAGTAGTGCCACTAGCGCCTGATCCGGTCAAAGACATTGGCATTCGCCTTCCAGTTGCAGCATTGCTGCCGCTACCACCCCCGCCTCCAACAGTATTCGGTTGTGCCATCTTGCTGAGCATCAGATTCTCTTTTAGTGTATTCGTGTTGCACGATAATTCTGAAAAAACAAAAGAACATGAAATATGCTTAAGTAAACTGTATTCTAAAATAATAAAACAAAAAACTGACTTTTCCAAAAAAGCACTATTATGTTTATTTTCTAAAGCGAAGTCAGCCTCAAATTAATTTCGAGTTATGCATTCTTGCATTTGCTTTCCCCTGGCTGTTCAAGCGCATTGCTGTCGAAAGACATCTAAGCACGCTCCATTGCTTAAAAACGTACAAAACGCGACGGGTTGTTTACAACGCGCCCAACAATGCCGTTTAACATTCCTGGCCAGAACCGGCTTTGCGATCACCCCACTTACCACAATTATGCGAATAGTTTTCTTATTATTATTTATTATTCTTTTATTTTATTTTGCTTTGCAATTTTTAATCACAGTTGCAGTTTTCTTTCTCAATTGATATTTTCACATTAGCTGTCAGACGCTAGGCGTTTTTGCAAACGTGTTGACGGTTTCAAGTTGACAATTTGGAATGCGTCGCAAAAAAATTTGCAAAGCGTTTAAGTAGGCAAAAGAACGATATGCAGGTAGACAAGGATTTATCGAATGTGACAGCTGGAGCCGGAGCAATGGCAGCAGAGTTACCTGCAAGCTGACAGCTGCTAGGTATGTAAATGGTTTTATGGCCAACATCTGTGCGCGGCTATTTTGTAAATAGGATTCAGGGATTGCCAAAATCCTAGCA